>NC_083331.1:26502158-27102158 GCF_963455315.2 Globicephala melas
AAGATAAAACAATAACGTGAGGCTATATATATGAGGTATATATATGTATATATATACAGTATACATATGCTTATATATGTATACACACGTACATGTACTCATATATAGTATATATATATTTACATATAGCATACATGCACACACATACAAGCATACAGTAAAATCAGTAGTAAAATTTGTCATTTCCTTTTCTTTTACAGCAAGGAATTAATTGATTTTTAATATTAAAATTCAACATATAAAATAAACACATAATCACATGTTCTTAAGATTTTTGATATTTATCCTCTTATATATTCTCTTTTAACCTTAAGAGGAATCACTCTCCTCCAGAGACAAAACTGTTGATTCTCTTTTAAAATAAAGTAAAATTTCTCCTCCTCTGGTGTTCATGACAGGACACATGGCTACTACCAGCTCCTGAATATGGCATCTTACAGCTTTATCCATCAGCTATACACTGGCAGTCTTTATCACCTGCACAAAAATCTCCAGGGAAAAGCTTGGATCAGTGGGTTATTTCTGTCTCATTGAACGTACATGCACAGATTTTTTTCTCATTGAGCATATATGCTCAGCAATTGGTCCCACTGCAGCCACGTGAATGGGGAAGGTTAGAGAGGTCAGCCTGGTGAACCAGGATACAGATTGCTAAACTCCTCTGCTCTCTAATACTACCTGAGTTTTACACCAGCTTCGGCAAAGAATCAGGATAATTGTTAAATCCATCAAGCCCTTTAATTCCAGTTATACTTACACACAACCGAAAATACACACCCAACCTATCTCTCCTTTTCCTTGTTGCCCAACCTTCTCCTCCCTGCCCTCTATTTCTTCCTCACACTGCCACTCCCACACTCTCTACCATTTTTTTTTACCCTGTTCTTTAGAATCCATCTTTCTTTATAAACCTGCACCTTAAATCCTAAGCCTCTGCCCATGATTTTATGTGAACATAGTTGACATAATTTAAGTTTGGCTCCCTGTCTCAGCATACTAATCTCCCCACAGTTCTCCTAAAGGGAACAGAGGATTCTCTCGTCCTCCTACACTGCTAGGAACACAGGAGTCTGAGATGACATTGACATCCTCCCAGTTCCTTATTTCCAATTTCAGATGGTTATTCTACTTCCCTCACATATAAACACTTCTCCCCTGAGGTTCATGACATCAGACCTCAGTATCTTGTCACTTCTTCTGCAGAGTTCCCATTCCTTCTTCGCAATGGATTTTGGCATCTAACTCACATGATTCTCTACTCCAAGAACTTCAATCATCAGAATAAATGTAAATGATCCAATTCTCCACACTGTACACTTCTTTACCAGCAATCAATCAATTTAACCCTCTCATCCTCATATCTTTGAGGATGAAAAGCCCTGGGCTTTTTCAGCAGCCCAAACTATTATACCTCTGTGAATTTAAATTCTAACATATAATCACCGAGCATGCTTCATTTATCTTCATCTCTTTCAATTCATATTCTAAGTAGATCTCTGATTTTACTGAAGCCTTAAGTTTTCTCAACCCAACTCACTTTTGTCCCTAACAACATCCTAACTAGTACAGACATCATGCTGCAACTCTTCTATTATCACATATTCCACTGTTTTGTACCCTTTTCTCTATTATACTTATTGTAACCTATTCCCTTGGATCAACATAGACATTCAGCACTTCTTATCTTACACCTGGGTTACCTAAGTACTGTTAGAGAGGATCACATGGTAAGTGGATTAAAACCACTTCAAACTTAAGATCTTTACTCTTGGTTTGTTAGTACTTTTCACTAGCAATTTTACCTATTTATGGTCATCTTTCTTCCCAAAATTTTGCAGCAAGCTCTTCCAAATATTCACCACTCTTCCCAAATCTATTTCTGGGACTACCTACTGAGCTCTGAAAGGCTGATGGTTTTCCTTTACCTGGGACAGAAATAAATTAAGTCATTATCATAATATTGACATCAGTTTCAAGAATTTCTGAGGATCCAAACACAAAATTTTCATAGCATGGTTGACCCTGAGTCATCCCATATATCTTGAAAATTTCAATTGTAATAAATTACCAATTTTAAAATTTATAATGGCAGGGCTTCCCTGGTGGCACAGTGGTTGAGAGTCCACCTGCCGATGCAGGGGACACGGGTTCGTGCCCCAGTCCGGGAAGATCCCACATGCCGCGGAGCGGCTGGGCCTGTGAGCCATGGCTGCTGGGCCTGCGCGTCTGGAGCCTGTACTCCTCAACGGGAGAGGCCACAACAGTGAGAGGCCTGCATACCACAAAAAAAAAAAAAAAAAGGAAGAAAGAAAAAATTTATAATGGCATATTTAATTTAAAAATATGAGAGAAGACAAAATAAATCCAGAGGTAGATTTTCAAGAATTATACAATGTAAAAATTACAGCAATAATCACTATTTGTGGCTTCCTTATTTGCAAATTTACCTACTGGCTAAAATTTATTTGTAACTCCCAAATCAGTATTCACAGTGCTTTTGCAGTCCTTTGAGGACATGCACGGTGGGGCAAAATTTTGAGTCCCCAGGCATACGTGCTGTTAGTTGAGGAGGAACAAGATGACACTGACTTCTTATTATAGCTCTAAGACTGTAGCCAAGTGTCCATTCTGTGGTCTTTTTAGTGCCATACTTTTTGTGCCTTTCGTTGGTGATTTCACTGTGTACGATGCCCCAATCATTGTGCTGATGTGCTGTCTAGGGGTCCTAAGCACAAGAAGGCTGTGATGTGCTTTGCAGAGAAAATACATGTGTTAGATAAAGTATGTTCATGCATGAGTTATCGTACTGTTGCTCCTGAGTTCAGTGTTAATGAATCATCTCAAAGAAATACAAATATTGCATGATATCGCTTCTATATGGACTCTAAAATACAATACAAATGAACTTATTTACAAAACAGAAACAGACTCACAGACATAGAAAACAAACTTATGATTACCAAAGGGGAAGTGGGGGGAGGGATACATTGGAAGTAGGGAATTAACAGATGTACACTACTATATACAAAATTGATAAACAAGAAGGATTTACTGTATAACACAGGGAACTATATTCAATATCTTGTAATAAACTATAATGGAATAGAATCAAAAAATATAGATTTATACATATATATGTATAAGCAAATCACTTTGCTGTACACCTGAAACTAACACACTATTGTAAATCAACTATACTTCAATTTAAAAATACCAATATATTAAATAAAATGTATTTAAACAGAAACACACATAAAACAAGGTAATACAATGATTGGTGATGAAAATGTTGTGACCAGATGATTACAGGAAACTAACCTCATGTTCCCCCTAGGAGTAATGGTTCAATATTTACTAATTCAGTGTTCACAGTAATTTTTTAAAGCATAATCACTGGAATAATGAAAATCTGCGATCTATAGATATTGATATTACAGAAATGGGAGGGGTTGCTATAAATGACCTGCTCCTGTATTCTTGGTGGTGACACAAACGGAATTACTGCCTATTTTCAAACAATACCTGCATGAACTGCAAATAACTAGTAAGTCACTCAAAATAGCAGATGAATGAATTTGTTATGAATGATACATAATCATTTTATTGGGCCATCAGTTAAGGTTTCTGATGGTTTTCTTGTCAGTTTTCTGTAAATAAATCAACTGGCTTAGCAGGGCAAGACAGAGGTCCGTCTTGCTTCTAGTAGGTCAAGGATGCCTTATGACTACCACAACTCAGCAGTGGTCTCTGAATAAATGTCATAGAACTGGCTAAACCACCAAATAAAAGAAACTAAGAAATATGCTCAGAGAACCCTTGGGGAAAGTGAGAAGTAGGGAAATCAAATTTAAAATGATCATGCTAAAATATCATATTATCTTCCTTAATCTTATAGCTTCTTTTTGATACCGGTATTATCATCTTTATTTACAGATGGAGCAACAGAAAAGTTGAGTAAAATATCGAAGTTCACTCAGCAAATAGGTAAGAGAGCACAAGTTAGCAACAATTGTTGTCTAACTCCAGAGATCATGTGCTTTTAAATTAAAATTCCAAGATTTTTATTCTATTCGCCACTTTGCACTCTTCTTTTATTCATCTGCAAGGCTTTCAACCTTCTTTTAGAAATGTATTTCAAAACCTTTTAAAATTTTTGAATATTCTTCTAAAATATATGAAGTTAATATAAAATTACATAATTATTTTCTTATGGGACTTCCATCAGAAGATGTCTCCCTTTTAAATTTTTGTTGCTTTACAAAAGTACTTTTTCAAGTTACTTGATTGTACTTTGGCTTATATTTTCCCTCAGAAAAAAATATAATGGATGGTTAGGCATTAAAGTACAGAGAATTACTATTAATCAATGTTATACTTCATTTGTAGTTTTGCCAATCCTGTATCATGAAGCATCATCCAGTATGTTTCTGTAGGAAAATGCATTTTGGTTCCAGGCAAGAACCATTTACCTGAACTCATTACCTGAACTCAGGAATTCCTCCCTCCAACTTGCCAGTTGTGGAAAAAAAGAGAATCCTCTACTTACAAGACCTTGTCAGTAAATTCTGAGACCTGTCAGGGATTCCTTCAAGGGCAAGATTTAGGGAAGAAATCAGAGGTTAAAAGGAGTTGAATTGGAACAGCTCTGTGATTTCTCATTTCTTACAGCGGACCAGACTGGCATTTGCTCTAGTCCTGGCCAGCACCTCACTGCCTGGTAAACCATGTGGTATGACACATAGATGAGCCCTTAATTACTGGAAAAACATCTAGACAGTTAGCTGGGAAATGTACATTATCTGCCTCTTATTTGCCTCTAGCACCAATGCCACAATTGTTAAAAAATCAGGTTATACCATGGGAATATGTCCAGAATGTCAACTTCTTCCTTATAGTGAATTTCATAGAAAAAAGGATTGAGAATCCTGATATCAAATAAAAAGCTATTTTGTTAGCATTATTCCTGTCCTAGAAATTAAAATATAATGTGCATATTTATTTCTGACCCTTACACATTGAATTATTTCAAACTTGTTTAGTGCTTTTTAGCATATGTATATATGTATATATGAAGAGATAGTGCATTTGTAAATTACACTTGTGAATATATGCAAATTATGGCAATATAGGTGAAGAGTCAATATGTCCGCGTATATATACACACCAAAGAAGAAAAGTTTATACATAAAAGTTGTTACCATATGTAGGGCAAGTGTAGTATTTTGTCAGTCTGACACAACTTAAAAAGTTTCACAGGAGAAAAGTCCTAGCACTTGAATAGATTAAAAGCAATAGAAATTGGTCCCTCCATCCAAGATTTAGCTTGAAATATTGATTAGTGTACCTGCTGTATAATATTTTCATTGAGAGAGGTATAGAATTTTTGTCTAGAAGACAACAAATGCCAAATTCTAAAGAAACTAGAAAGTTCTTCCCTCTCTTTTTTTTGGCTTTCCTTTTTAAAAAGTTAAGGTTGTCCATTATCTAGAGGAGGTAGTTCTCAGGGCTTAGTATTACAAAGAGCAGTTCAAGAACATCTGTACTCTATGTGTGGTGGCTTTTAGACAAAGGTACTTTTTTTTTTTTATCTCATACATCATTTACAATTTTCTAACATTCCATGCAGGATTGCACACTTTTTTTTTTTTACCTCTTTGTGTGTGTGTGTGTGTGTGTGTAACTAAGAGAAAATAGTAAAAGAAGCACAACTGACAAGTTACTCTCCAGGCTTTGATCCAGGAGTGTACAGCTAACTGTTGTACTCTGTAAAACTCCCACCAGGTAGAACAATCAATGCAGAATGAGGCAAAGACAAAATGGAAGTACTTAATGAGAACATACTCATTCCAGAAACATTTACATGTGCATTACTACTGCAATTCTTTTTTATCATTTTTGGTGTTGATAAATACTAAAGGTATTTAGTTTTAGATAGCTAAAAACTTTATATATGTATTGCTGTTTCAGTAACTCTACATCACCTTGCAATATCCAGATAAATAATTTTTTTCACAAAAGTATGTGGATACATAGATTTTGTGGATAGATACTATTCACAAGGAGTCCACTTCCCAGTGAGGAAATAAAAAAAGCCATGAGATAGGATTAAGGTAGAGGTGCATACTAAATGCATTATAGGACAGTGAAGTAAATTTTGAAAATCATGCTTTAGAGAGAGACAGAAGGTTTCATTAATTTTTCTGGAATAAAAATGGAATTTCTTATATATTCTCTTTTATAAGTATTAGCCCCAAATTTATTAATAGAATAAATAGAAAGAAAAAGTTACTGGGGAAAGGATCTTTTCTGTGGCAAGTAATGAAGACTTCCAGTGCAGGATCACACAGTTCTTACACGAGATCAGCCAGTCTTCTACCATGGCAGTACTATCTGTGTTCTGGTTCTGGATGGCTGAGAGTGCATACAATTTTGCTTCCTCTTTCTCCCCAAATCTCACTGAAGGAATGATAAACATGTATAGAAGAGGTGATTCACAATAGCACTGAGGACAGCAGCAGATCAAGAGTGTTTCATAAACTATGAGGAATATGGGGAAAAAAAAACACAATTGGTTCATGTTGCTGCATTATCTAGAGGGCAATATTGTTGCTCAACTAGGAAATGTCCTTTTCCAGCAGAGCTGTGAAGAGACAACAAGCTTGGAATGGGCAGACCTTTTCTCTCCATAACCACAGGGCTAGGCCACCTAACATCCATCTCCCTATCACGTCCCCTTCCAACACACACACACACACACACACACACACACATACATTGCCAGAGAGAAAGAGAGAAAGGGAGAGAAAGAGAAAGAGGGAAAGAAACAGCAGTTGTGGCCAGGGAAGACCAAGGTTTTGAGTGTAAGTGTTGGTACCTCCTGAAAGTCCTTACTTTGGCATTTGAATGGGTGTGAAAACCACCTGCCTCTCTACACCCAGTATGTGCAGTTCCCCATTCCACCCCCTAAATGCCTGGCGGTCACTAGTCCCCACTGCTCCACACAGGCCTGTCAGTCCCTCTCTTCCTGGGACAGGCAGTCATGAGAAAAGACCTACCCCAGGCAGAAAAGCTTGTGCCAGTGACTTTTTTAACAACGTGGCTCTCCATTTATAAAAATAAATAGCAATTAAGGACCACCAGACATTTATGTAAACTACTATCACACAACAAAAAGCCAAAAACAACAGAACAAAGGATCTCAAAAAATCGAACATGCTTTTGGTAAAAGAGGAAAAATTTTCCATAAACATTATACTTAGAGAAACTATGGGTACACACAGTGACATAAATGAAACTTAGGTGCATTTTGGCAAGTGAAGAGGCCAAAGTCAAAGACTGAAATACGACATGATTCCATTTATATTACAATCTGGAAGAAGCAAAACTATAGGGATGGAGAAGACATCCGTGGTTGCCAGGGGATGGGGATGGAAGGATAGCTGAAGAGGATTTTGGAGGGGTGAGGAAACTGTTCTGTGTCATGACTGCAGTCATGATTATAAAGCTCTGTCATATTTCAGAACACACGGAACTGTATAAATTGCAGAGAAAATTTGCTATTATGAAAATATAAAAATTTTTAAATTTTCGATTAGCATTCTCACAAAGACTAGACAAGATAGCATGTTTCTAAAAATAAAAAGAAGCTACTAGGTTAAAGAAGCATTCTGAAGACAAGAACAAAATACAAGCAACTCAAAATGTTTTATTTTATTAAAATAAAAATAGAAGAATCCCTCCTTCTCTCCTCTATCTTTCTGTGTGTGTATGTGTGTGGTGTGTGTGTGGTGTGTGTGTGTGTGTGTGTGTCTGTGTGTGTGTATCTGTGTTTGGTTTAAAGGGGGAGTTTCGAAGAAGAAGTATGTAAATATGTTAGGTAAATTATTATAGTGGTTGTGGAAAAGTTTAAAATAGAGACAGATGAAAATTTGGACAATTTCAAAGCAAAATTAAGAGATACAAATAAACTTATCTAGCATATACAAGAACCACATAAAATATATTTTCAAATAGAAAGAACAGGAAAAAATGAAAAACAAAGGTAATAATCCATTAATAAAAGGAAAACTAAATCACAGTTTTCAAATTGATGTTTTGATTAAGTGCTGAGCAAGGGAAAAGAAATTGCCTGTGCGTAAACATACAACCTTGTGAAAATGTTAACACAAAGGATAATAATGCTTTCAGAGTGGAAATTGGTTTCAGAAGAAAAGCCTCGTTAAGAAATGCTTTGAATATGTGTTCAATCGGTTTCGAATTTCCTCAGATGAATCAGCTTCTTTTTGGTGTGGGCACCCTGGCTGACATAAAGGATCACCTATGGTCTCACTCTCCAGGGTTGATCATCTTTCTAAAAACTTAAAAGTTATCCAGGTACAGGAATATAATTTTATTGACAGCTTTCTGACATAAACTCATCATTCAAAAATAATTTTTTCATCCAAATTCTATGCTAAAGCTTTAAATCTGTGCCAAATAAAACCTTTCCCAATATGGTATCTTAATGACTAACAATTTGGAAGGTTTAGTGAGATCAAATATTTTTGTATGTGTGCCTTTGTCATTATTTGCTCTTGTCATATAAGCAGCACTGTTTTAGTGTAATTCTTTGTAAAACACCATAATCAATGGAAATGATGATAATTAGATCAAAGGGGTATTTTTTGTTTTTGTTTTATCTGACAAAGAAATTGTAGGCAGTCTCTAGTAGAAGCTATCATTATTTGCAGGTGCATTGGGCTCTCCACTTGTCACTGGATTATAATTCTAGAGATTACCTTGAGCAATAATGTTTTTTTTTTCAGGAGCTTTTAATCTGAAAGCAAAATATGGAATATGGAACAATATGTAGCCAGTTCAACTTATACCTAGTATATTTCAAATTGTACTGATATATGCCTGAAACCACAAATGACATGAAGAATATTAAAAGAAAATTATGAAAATAAAAGTGACTTTTGTTATCAAGTTTGCAACCAAATAGTTATGAATTCTCATTAAAAAAAATGTAACTCTTATTTATCAAGCAGTTTCTGGCACCAGTTAACTGGCTTTTCCAGAATCTCTAGCACAGTGATATCCTTAAAGTCCTTAGAAGTCCTTGCATCATTCTGAAGCAATAAAGAGCTATTAAATGCTCAGTACACTTAAAATTAAGACATCTTAGGGGCTGCCCTGGTGGCGCAGTGGTTGAGAGTCCACCTGCCGATGCAGGAGACACGGGTTCGTGCTCCGGCCTGGGAAGATCCCACATGCCGCGGAGCGGCTGGGCCCGTGAGCCATGGCTGCTGAGCCTGCGTGTCCGGAGCCTGTGCTCTGCAATGGGAGAGGCCACAACGGTGAGAGGCCCGCGTACCTCAAAAAAAAAAAAAAAAAAATTAAGACATCTTAGTACCATAACTGGATATTCTTTCACCCATAGGTTGTTAGTAACTGGTAGCTTATAAGCCAAAAACAGGATGGTGATTATGTTGTGTTGTGGTATGTAGTGTTCAAAAAACTGAGTTGTCAACTTTTAAAAATAGTATATTTTTGATAAATCACAAGGTCCTACAGTATAGCACAGGGAACTATATTCAGTATCTTGTAATAAAGTATAATGAAAAAGACTATGAAAAATGATATGTATATGTATAATTGAATCACTTTGCTGTACACCAGAAACTAACACAACATTGTAAATCAACTATATTTCAATTAAAAAAAAATACTTATTTTATAATATTGAGAGAAAAAATAAAAATTTCAAAATTAATATAGATCAAACAACATTACCTCCATTGTCACTTCCCAATCCCTTAAAATTGTTTTCTGGCATGGATTTCCATAAGATTTACAAATGAGTCATCGCTCTTGTCATAACACATTTAACTGTTCTCTGTTTATATAACAATGCTACAATAGAATTCATGTTTTAGTAGCAAAAAAAATAAAGACTAGACTATTTTACCTAAAATCAGAATTTGCTGCACATTTTTGGAAAAAGAAATTGAAAATCTATGATACTGGGCGTGCCTTTCTACAATCACCTGCAGCTAAATAGCAGTGGATTTTGTTAAGAAGCATGTAACCTAACTAGTTCTCTACAGGCCACCCCACTGCCATTGTGTTCCATCGGGCTCTCTTCTCTCATTTATGTTGTGTTTGGTCCCATAGTACTTGAGTAAATGATCCCTCATGTTCTTTCAATCAGTAGGTGAAGAAACAAAGGCAGAAAGGGAAAGTGATCTAACTAACCTGACTTTATGCTCTGGAATATGGACAAACTTCTATACCAAGGTCTTTCCTTTCATGATTTCATTTTATCTCTTTCTTTAATTTTTTAAAAAAATTGAGAATCGTTGCATTGTGTATACACTAAATAACAAGCTATATCATTAACTTTCTGAAAGTCATTATGAGCAAAACTTATAATAATGCATCACAAAGACAGAGATATAAACATACGCCTTGGCAAAAAAATGTATAGGTGATATAGTTAAGTACTTCATCACTTGAAAAGTTCCAACAAGTATAGTAATTTGCATTATCAGGGTTTCTACAAGATCTTCACTGTATTTTAAGAAGATGTTCAATCTTCAGCAAAATCCTTTGCCTTCAGTAATTATAAGAAGGTGAGAGGAAAACATCTTTGTGAAGCTGGCTCTTTATAGCATATGATTCTGCCAGATCAAACTCAAAATTTATGAGAACTAAGTAATTTTGTTTTTCATGTAGAACCATTTTTTCACAAAAAATAAAATAAAATAATTAATATTTTCTTATATAATCAAGTGATATTTTGAAAATAGTTCTTGCCAAGGTAAATAAAAAGATATAAGAATATTAAGATGTAAGTTTCTCTGTATACAAAAAGAATAGTTAGGAATTAAAAAAAATTAAATATGGAGAAACATTGAGAAAAACAACACAAGTGCATGCCAGAGCCAAATTGTTTTATTTATTTATTTTTAGATTTTCACTGCACCTGTGTGGCATGTGGGATCTTAGTCCCCCAACCAGGGATCAAACCTGTGCCTCCTGCGTTGGAAGGTAACCTGCACCTCCTGCACTGGAAGGCAGAGTCTTAACCACTGGACCACCAGGGAAGTTCCCCAAATTGTTTTAAATGTGATAGGTGGAAATGCAAAATGGTGAAGCTGCTATGGAAAACAGTATGAAGATCCCTCAAAAAATTAAAAATAGAACTACCATATTATCCAGCAATCCCACTTCTGCATATTTATCCAAAAGAATTGAAATCAGGATTTCAAAGAGATTATTAGCACTCTCACATTCATTACAGTATAGTCAAGATGTGAAATGACCTAAATGTCTTTTGACAGATGAAAAGATAAGCAAATATGTGGTATATACATAGGAATAATATTCAGCCTTAAAAAAGAAAGGAATTCTGCAATATGCAACGACATGGATGAATCTTGAAGACATTATGCTAAATGAAATAAGCCAGTAACAGAAAAATAAATACTGCATAATTCCACTTACATGAGGTATGTAAAATAGTCCAATTCATAGAAATAGGAGAGTAGATTGGTGATTTCCAGGGCCTAGTGAGAGGGAGAAGAGAGGAGTTAATTATCAATGGGTATAAAGCTTAATTTAAGCAAGATGAGTAAGTTTTAAATATCTGCTTTACAGCGTTGGACTTATAGTCAACAAGAATGTTTCATACACTGAAACATTTAAGAAGGAAGTCTCATGTTCAATGGTCTTACCACAATAAAATAAAACAATTTAAATGGTGATAGAAATCGTCTGAAAACAAATATAGCTCCTATTTCACTCTAAAATCACATATGACAGCTTTCTGCATATAAATACAATGTTTCCTTACTGTCAATTTACAGTCAATATCATTATTGCTTTTATTGGTACATGTTATTAGCATTATAGTCATTTACTTTTATTGTCTGGAAAGAATGTACTCGTATTGCAGAATCAGCAGAGAAGTCAAATCCCTGCCTTATGCATATGAATGTTTAACTTGACAAAGAAAGACAAACTTTAAGAGAGCAAAGAAACTTTTTTCTAGGAAATGAGGTTGCTAGCTATGCAGTAAAGATAGCCATTCATAAAATGTCTGAAGAAGTTCTCCCAGACAAATTCAAGCTGAAGTTTTATTATTGTGTTATGAGAATTATATTTCAAATCAAGTGTTTTTTCGGTCACTTCATGTCTTGAAAAATATGAAATAATTTGCAATTGTCACAGTTATTCATATCACAAATTTTTTACAAGCAGTAGTTTTTTTAGGTTAGCAAGACACTAGAATTACAATAAACTTATATGTGGGAAAACATAGCAGTTTAATAAGCCTATGCTGGGAAAATTGCACCTTAAAATATTCATGCACACTTTTAACCTTTCAGTATATATGAACTCTGAAGTTAGTTGAATACTTCGGGGATTTTAACTCATGCTATATTGTGATAAAATTATTTTCTTAAATCTAAGAGATTCTAGTCAAATAAAAAGATAGTAAATTGCAGAATAAAAGGACCTTTGTGACTTTCAGCAACTCCAAGTTTCTTTACTTCTCCAAGTTTCTTCATTTATAAACTAGGGATAATAATGCTTATATGAATATTGATCTTATGCTAAAATATAATGTAGATATGAAAACAAGTTTAAATGCAACAGTTTGCTTGTGAGTTGCCTATTGTGATTCCTCTGTAGAGACATGTACTAAGAATCAATGTAGAAAATTCTAAAACTACATCAAATATGTTGTTGACATACAGATAGACTGTCACTTATATCTAATGCCAGGTACTTTATTAGATTCTAAGGATATAAATATGAAAATTATACAATCATTTGCCTTCAAGGAGCTCACAGTCAGGTAGGGAGGACAAACCATATACAACTTCCTACAATGGATTAAGAACTATATTAATATTAGCAAAAAGTGCTATGAGAGCATATAAATGGAGGGTTACTTCTGATTATAATATCAGACACAGGGTGACTGAGATGGTGTCCTTGAAGCTATGTTTCATAGGATAAATTGAATTTTTCTAATGGAGAATGAGGACATTTGATGCATAAGAAGGATCTTGAGTAAAGGTATAAAGACAATTTAAGAGAGATGGTGTGTGTGGGATGAGAATGGATATGTGAATGATAGGATTTGATATTGGATGTGCAAAGGCATATGAACTCCAATCTCTGCAACAATCATGAAGAAAGCTGATTTTGTCTCATACCATGTAATTTGTTAATGTGATTGCTATAGTTCTTTAATATGTCAAAGTAAAATGAAGACTTTTTTTAATGGCTCATAAATTCACTACCCAGATAACATTTTTGAAACTAAAAATATAATAGTACTGCAATGAATATTATTTTATCTTTATTGGGGAACTTTGTGTTTTTATCACACAGAAAACAAGGAAGAATATACTTTTTGAAACAAAGTATTACACTTTAAACAGAACATTTTTTTTAAGAAAAGAAAGCACACAATTAAGTGTGTGCCATAGAAACAAACAAAGAAAAAACTCTGATAGAATTGATTTGTAGAGAGAGACACTCAAGACAAGGCAATTAATTCAGGAGAGATGAATTACAGCCACAGCTGTGTGAATGAATAGTTGGAAGTATATTTGATTAATGTTTAAATAGAGAATACATTGGCTAGAGTAAATAGGTGAATGGGAGTAACTAGCAAATGTAGAAAGAAATAATCAATAAATTTTCTTAGTTTAAGTAGAGTGATTAAACATTATAGGATAGAATTTGGATAAAAGGAAAGGCTTGGGAGTAACATAATAACTTATTTTTGGACACATTCAATTCAAGTGCCACGTAAACTTTCAGATTGAGTTGTTTAGCAAATAATTAGAAATTATTCATAATATTTTGAAGTGTTTTCTGTTTATAGAAGTAAGAATATCTGAAAGGTATTGGATCAGCCATCTCTGTGTAACAACCTGCTCCAAAACTTAATGTCTTATTATACTAAGTATTTATTATTACTCAGTAGTTTATGAGTCAACTAGGTAGTTTTACTGATCTTAGCCAGGCTCAGTTGATATTAGCTGAGTTTACTCATGTATTTTTGGAAATCACGGTTTTCTAGGATGATCTCCTTCACATGCCTGGCATTTAGCTGGCTGTCCACAGAGGTGACTGAGATCATTTAGCTCATCAGACTAGCCTGTATTTGTTCTCATGGTAGCTGAGCAGAATTCCAGGAAAGTAAATACAGGTATGAAAGTTCCCTTGAAACTTAACCTTAGATCTGGCAAACTACTTCTGCCATATTCTATTAGATAAAAAAGGTCACAAATCCAGCCCAAATTCAAGAAATGAGAACATGGGTTCTACCTCTTGATAGGAAAATCTTCAAAGGCACATTGCAAAGTGTGTGGTATAGAGAAGGATGGAGAATTAGGGCCATGTTTTTAAATCAATGAACCTGTTATCAAATGTGTATTTAAGTATATAGTTACTTAGTGTTAAAAAACAATCTAGTAGATAATCTTCCATTTAAGAAGAAAATCCCTAACAAATGAATCATATATGTTAACGTCTCAGAGTACAGAAAGCTTGCTTAAAGGCCACATATAATTATTTTATCAGAGCCATGTGATAAAGCAATTATGTAATTATACATGAATTACTCAACAGAGAAAATGATTTGCATTTGTGTTTAAAATTCAGAATTGTTCACCTGTTCTTTTCAAATAATCTTTTAACTAAAAGAGAGCTAAAGTTCAACAGTACTTCAAATGGTGTCACTGTTTATCCTTAATTTTAACCAGTGTAAAATGACAAGAGATTTATCCAGTGCCATTAGTGAATACAGAAGGTAAATAGTTAAGAATGAGCCAAAGAAAATTCTTAAATGTGGGGAGCACCATACTTCCAACAATTAGATGTGTTTAGAGAGGGCACATACAGTGTACTAAACAAACACAAGGTTAAACAAAAAAACACATGAACAAATTACCAACAATGAGTAAATCCAGAAACAAACATTCCATACAATTCCAAGTGTGAGGAACATGACTATACATGCAATAGACCAAATGGGATACTTTTGAGTGAAAGTGGACTGGTAATTAGAGTGAAAGGGGCAGAGAGACAGAGGCAGACACTGGAAATCTTTCAGGTAAACTGGAACATACAGTTAGCTCAATAATGAACTACTCTGTAAGCAAGTGTCAGTTTCTTACTCAGAAACTAAGAATTATACTTGTGAATTTACTTATCCAGAGCCAATTGTTTCACCTTTTTTTCCCTCATTTAAATCTAAGTGTTAATCTGATGGTTTTCTGTGTATTGTCTGACATCTTTTCTTTCTTTTACACTCCAAAGTTCATACCCCCCCATTCCCCAACCCATCCTACCTTATAGTGTCCAATATTTAAGACGACTGAAAGAAAATTCTCTTTTCTGAAACATAGTGGAAGAACTGCTTTTTGGGGTAATCTTAAAGAGCTTAGATGAAGGACACTCAGGAGAAGAGAAGGGAAAATGGAGTGACAACTCAAAAAATAAAGGACAAAGTAGAAGTTAGAAAGAGGGCTTAGGAAGAGAGCAAAAGGAACAGTAAAGAATACTGCCATTTACATTGCCTTTGCTGATTTGATGTCTGTGGACAAACTACTGCACTCTGGACAGGCGAGCCCTGCTGAAGAGCATTTAGGGACTTCAGACACCCTGTCTCAAGAAGCAAGAACCTGCAGGAACTGAATAGAACGCTTGAGCAAAGTTCTCCTTTGCTGGGGCACAAAAACTGTGAGGTTGGTGATGGTCATTGGTGAGGGTCTGGACAGAGATGGAGGACCTGGGTCTTTTTTAATGAAAGAGGCTCGGGCACATAGTAAAGTAGAGTGTTGCAATCTGTTGAAATACTGGCCAACCATAAGGGATGCTACTAGGTCTCCAGACCTGATTTGGCTCTTCCTTGGCCTTGAAGTTTCAGAGAGGTGAGCTCTTTAGTTTCTCAGAGTAGATTGGACTCAAGATGCTGACTAATGCTTAGAAAGCGGAATGATTATTTATTGCAAAATAATCAGGAACAACATAACAGATTGGATCTTAGCAAACTCAGAACTACAAAGTGAATTAGCTATGAGATTTGAACGTACAATTCTTGCAGTTCTAAAAGCTGAGTTATTCGCTCGGTGCTTTGTGACCGCCTGGGGGGGTGGAATAGGGAGGGAGACGCAAGAGGGAAGAGATATGGGAACATATGTATATGTATAACTGATTCACTTTGTTATAAAGCAGAAACTAACACACCATTGTAAAGCAATTATACCCCAATAAAGATGTTAAAAAAATAAAATAAATAAAAGCTGAGTTATTCCTCTCCATAATGATGCACCTGTAAAGAGATCTGTACAAAGAATTTGTAGAAACCTTAGAAGATGCTCTCTGTCTAGAGTAATGCTTGAGGAAAATATGTGATTTTTGCTTTGCTTTTAAGATGGACAACACTCCTTTTGTGCCCCTTCTGATTGATATAGTTTTCTTTAAATTGTTAATATGTTCAATCAGAAAACAAGTTTGCTAGCCTCAGGCCCAGTCTTTCCATGACTTTGAGTATTTGTCCACTCCACACACTATATGTTGATTGCATGGTTTGATTTTCAGAAAATCATCTTACTTTCCTGTTGCTAATTTCCTGGGATGGGGTAGTGGGAACACTTCACTGTCAGCCTCATACTTAGCCTATACCCACAAGCAATTGTGAGCTATATTCTCACAGAAGTAGCTTAAGTGGAAATAAGAGCTAGTTAATATACCCTCTACCATCATCTTTCCTTGTCCATTCTCTATTACTACATGAGGGAAAAACTGGGGAATGGGACAAAAATACATTAAAAGGAGCCCAAGTAAACCTACCTATGTCTAAGGAACTACTTTGAGAAATGATGAGAAAAGGAACTGAAGATGGTGAGGTTCTTTTATGAATTAAAATTTAAAAATACCCTGTGATATGTAAGCTGATTTGGCAGGGGTTTGCCCTTTACTTTGTTTACTATCCCCAGTGCCTGAATATTTGCTAGAAAGTGCTCAATAAATGTTTATGGAAATGATTATTAATCAATTAATAGAATACTGTCTTAGATTCTAAGCATCACATTTTAGTTGGAATAAAAGTAACTTGGAACATATCAGAAGATTAATGCTCAAGAGATGTAGAAGACTGGAAGATCTGTTTAAAGAAGGCATGGGTATTTAGCTGAGAGAAAGAGAATACTAGGCACAGAGCAAAATAAACACTGTCTTAAAATATTCATAAAGCCAATCAATAAGTAAGATATAGGCAGACTCATTCTGTTACCCTGGGGGTGATAAGTAGCAGTTATAGGAGATTTCAGATTTTCATAAGCAAGAACTAATTTGTACCCATGTATCAGTTTCTATTGATGTATAGTATTTTACCACAATCACATGAACTTGTGGCTTTCTTTTAGGCCTGTCCTCAAAATTCTACATGTAAGGTTTGATTTATTTAGCCATTAAATTCTTTTTCATTATTAAGTGTTGAGCATATTTCCCTGTTGTAGTTTATGATTACATGCCTGTTTCTAGGGTGAGAAATTGGATTCCTTTTGTTTCAATATTAAAAACCACTAAGAAAATATGTGTAGGAAGATTAAGTATAAGGACATTAATAATAGTTAATACCTTTACACTACCTTCATCAGAGAAGTTCAATTATATCTCTAGAGTTTTCCAAGAGATCCAAGTATTCTTTTTCTTAGCTTAAAAATATTATTTGATTAGCCGTCATCTGGGATGTGAAAACATTACACTAATCAATAATAGAATTGGGTTCAAATTTAATAGCAAATAAATTCAGATAACAATGGAATTTGGGAGATAGCACTAAAAGTTATGAGCATCTAGCGAAGCTACGTGTCCTGTGTACTTGAACGTGGAAGGGTGTGGTTGATTTAAAGAAGCTGAGCAGGCAAAAATACAGAGTTCTCCAACAGTCATACATGTAAGTGGTACATTGCTCAAAAGTAATCGGTAGTTCATTAAAAGATTATCCCTGATTTTCCTGTTGTATCTAAAACATTTTAACAACATTTATATTCACATTCACTTTTGAAGAATATACCTATTATGTAAGATGAGATGCAATTAATTTAGAAATAGACAATTTTTATTTTAGAAAACACACACACACAGCTGTCCCAGAACTTATATTTAAAGGTTAGATACTCAAATCCTGGTGCTTTAGATACTCAAATTTTAGTCCTTTAGATATTATATTTTCCATTAAATTTCAATAAAGAATTGCTTATACTTGCCTTCCACTTCTTCACCTCCTGCTCCCACTTCACCCACCTCAATCTGCCTTCCATTCCCATCATTTAAATAAAAAGGTTTCTCTTAGATTACTGATAGATATATCTGTGCCCGTAAGTCCAAATGCTTACTTTTCATCGCTCATCTTACCTGACTTCTGTTGACCATTACTTTCTTGATGAAACCCTCCTTCACTTCAGTAGCCTTATTTACTGATTTTTGCAGTTTCATACCCTCTCCCTGGACATTAAATATTGGTTTTTCACATCTTAGACTTTGGTCCACTGGAATCCTCCTGGAAAATCTGATACCAGGCAATCTTGTCCAAATCCATGCTTTTAGTTATCATGACAAAATATATCTCTAACACCAGAATGTATGTACACTTGCCTATGTAATGTTTTTCTTTGGCTGTCTTAAGGCATTTCAAACTCAACCTGTCTAAAATTTAATCTGTGATCTTTCCTTTCATTCTCTTCTGTTCTAGCAGTCTCTAAGTTGGCAAGTGTACCATTAGCCATTCAGTCACACACAAACACACATGCAAACCAGAAATCTATGTGTCATCTTTGACATCTTCTTTCTCCCCATCACGAAGTTCTGTCATTTTTCCCATTAAACCTATTTTGAATGTTTTATTCTCTCCATCTCCTTCACCACCACCTTAGTCCAAGATACCATCATATCTTTGCTGGACTATGGCTGTAGCCTCTGTATTTGCATTCACATTAGTCCCTGTATTCTCTGTTACAGCCTCAGTTAAAAAACAAAAACAAAAACCCAACAACAACAGCAATCCAGTTGTGCTGATTTTTTCTGTCTTATTTAAAGCATTCCAATCACTTCCCAATGCTCTTGGGATAAATGCAAGACCCTGCAATGTTGCCTGTAGAAAGAACCCTGCCTATTTCTTCAGTCTCACTACACACTCCTCTTTCCCTTGTCATCTCCACTTGAGTCACACTGGTCTCCACTCATTTCTGCATTCAAATGCTTCTTTCCACCACAGGGCTTTGGATAGCATTATCTTATCCTCTGGAAACCCTCTACCTTTGTCCATCCACCCTTCTAGCAGCTCATGCTCACTCCTCCCTAGGTTACTTCCTCAGAAAAACTCTCCCTGAATCGACTGCTCTGACAATGAGTTTCCTCCAGATGTAAGCTCTTTTAGCCCCATACACCTCTCCTTAGAAGTATTCCTTAGTACCATTTATCACAGTTATAATTTCACATTTGTATGAGAGTCTCTGATTTACCTGTCTCTGCCAATCCATGACAAGCTTCACGAGGACAGGGACATTCTCTCCTTTGGTTTAACATTTTATTTCTAGCACCTATGTGGTGTTGAATGAATGGTTTATGTTACCTAGAGAAGTCGTTCACTGACTGTCACATGAGTATGGATTTTATAATTTTTTTTGTGTGTGTTGGTACCAAAAGTGAGGCTTTGAGGAAATGGACTAGGGAAAAAGCTGGGGGATCCTGAACCTGAGCAAGTGTCCTTAGAGCACTTTGGCAGCTGCTGTGTTATAGGGAAAATTGTAGTTGTTGTAGCATGTGTTTGCAGGGAAGTAAGTAATAATTCAATTGAATGTAATATACATTTTAAAAAAGATAACAGAGCTTTATCTATATCAGCTCTGTACTGAAGAGTATAAATATAATAAAAATGTAAAAAACAAATAAAACCTCTGTCTTATAAATCTGAGAAACTTATTAAAACATATTGGAAATAAGACAGAAGTAAGCTAATAAACATTATTTTTATTTGATTTTCATAGAGTGTTTACTATGCATATGCACTGTAATAAATCTTCAAAATATCTCAATGCTCATAAATGATAGAAGAAAGATATTCATATATTGATCTTAGAGCAAAGAAAATTGAGGCTTCAAAATGTTATGAATTATATTCTCGTCCACACAGCTAGTAAGTGACACTGTTTAGAATATACTTCAAGTCTTTAAAATCAATGAATTCATGCTTAAAACCAGTTTTTGTCAAATTTCAGTAATATGTGGACTTTCATTAAAAAATCAAAATATTTCTGAAATTTTGTGTAGAATTAAATTAGTATCATGACAACATTCCTTAAACATATAAATAACTATGAAATTCTTTTATAGATTTCTAGAACTGCAAAAATAAAACAATATTTGGTTTTACAAATTTTACAAATCAAATAAAACAAAAATTCAAATTAACATCATTATTATTGTGACACATTTTTGTTTATAAAATGAAATTAATAAAATGTGAATTCTGTATTAATGGTTATATTCCAGGCTCTGTATTAATCTTCATATGTTAAATTTTGCTTCAATGACAACAAACCCCGAATCTCAGTGGCTTAACAAATAAAGTTCTATTATATGCTATATGTCAGGTGACTCATTAGGGTAGGTATCACCATTTAAATTTAGGATTTCCATGCTTGGTACCAAGGCAGAGAAATAATTGGAGTGATATACAGAATGATTTTTACTGCCTCAGCTTGCGTATTGATTACAACTAGTCATGTGGCTCCCTGTAACTGTAAGAGGGCTGGGAATTGTGGGTTATTATGTATCTAAGAACAACATTACAATATTGATGAACACAATTAATGACTATCACAATTCCAAAACTGAACTCTTATGCTCCAAAAATGATTTCAAATTATGAGTTATGTTGACCTAAAACACATAGACTGCCAAATCTTTCACCAGCAAGATGGGTTTATTTGGGATCAGCAGAGAATTACAATTTGGAGTCTGTAACCATGATGAGCCACGTGCAAATTTCCATATATCAAGGGAAAGAAATAGCTTTTATAGAGGAAAAAAGGAAGTTGGAAGAGCTCATGGCTTTCATTTGTTGAGTCCTTGCCATGAATAAGAGGAGTCTTCATCCTGTTGGGGTCTTCTATCCTCAAAGGGCAAGAGAAGTCCCCCTTGTAGTTTCCCAAGTCTATTTAATTGAGGTTTCTCTTTATTACATTTTTACAGTTACCATGCACAAAAAAAACAAGTTTAGTAACATTACTAGTAAATTATTAAACATAAATGCAAGAGTAGACGTAGATGATTGTTATCATTTTTACATTAGAACTATAAACAGTAAGATGGGCTTCTCAATATATTGAAAGTTAAATAATAAATGCCATTTGTATAGGTGCTCTCTTGGCCCCAACAGAGTTGTAAATACAAACATAAGTGTAAGCCATGAACCCTTAGATAATAATTGGTTAGAAAGTGGTCAATGAGATGATTCAGAATAAGAATTTTTTTATTGTCATCAAAATAACAATTCAAAATAAAATTGTATCAACAAGTCATGGCCACTTGTGAGAATATATTGCCAACCCCACAGTTTGAAAAACAATGTATACAGCTATTGTGTCTGTAGAGCTATATGGCAATATGAGTGAAAAAATCAGTAAAGTGTTCAAGAACAAGATCATTGTGGACTGAAAGTATTCATAGGCAAGGAGGATTTGAGCTCAGCCTTGAAAAAATGATAGAACTTAAGCATAAAAGAGAAGAGAACTGGATTCTCAGCAGGTTGAACATCATAAATAGGAGAAGGGGGAGAGCAAGTTTTGTTCATGGGTGGAGAAGGTGAACTTATTTGGGATAAAATGTTTGTTTTGAAGAGTATTTTGAATTTTCTTTTATGTATAATGAGAAGCTAAAGCAAAATTCTGAGTGAAAAGCTATGCCTCATTGAAAATGGCATTTTTGAACAAATAATGTAATTTTTCAGTGACTGGTGGTTAAGACACTGTGAATCATGATTACCATGTATTATGTACACATGACGTGCAGGGTAATATATCAGGCACTTTAGACAAAATATCTAATTTCATGATAACCTGAACACTGAAAGTTAGACAATCCTATCCTTGCTTTAGAGATACCAGAAAAGTATTCCAGAAGTGTTGGGTTACTTTATTTACAATAATAGTATGCACCCTGAAACAGGGATTTTAATCCACTTTGACACCAAAATTCAAGTTCTTTGTACTACATCATGTTAAGTGAAGAGGGCCACATATTTCTGGCCCTATGTTGAGCAACTTGTATTTATTAATAAATTAGTAGTCATCCTTACTGAGGTAGATAATTTTTGTTTCTTTCAAAGGACTAGATATATGACGTTTGCAAGTGATAACATTGTTACCAATAAAGTATGACTTTTGTGACTATCAACAGGAAAGTAATCTAGATAAGTTGGAAATATTTCTATTATCATGAGACATGAACATCTATTAAATATCTGCTGTAAGTTTGAGATTTTATGGGGTCACATGCCATTTTTATCAGATTTGGGAAATTTATGATAGGAATAAAAATAAAATATGTTGATTTCATAATGCATTTGTTATCACACTATTTGCATTTTCCTAGAAATAAATCAATAAATGGTTGTAGTCTCAATGAGATAAAGGTCAGTGTATAAACGCCTGTGTAACTGGGTTCCCAAACCAAAGATTTAGGGGAATTAAAATACTCAGTTTTCCCTTGTTCTTTTTTTATTAGGTTCTCTGAGATACTGTAGCAGCTATGGAAAACTTCCAAAGGCATGAAAAAGACCTCAGACTTTGGTGGTAGATAACAGGAACAATCAACAGGGAAATGCCAGTTATCATCAAGGAGACTTCAGCAAGAGACTGGGAAAAAGCAGAAATCATCCTTAGGGAAGTGGAATCAACATTCAAGTTCAATAGACTAAGTCATCACAGAACCTTGATTGAAATATGGGACATATAGAAAGTATTGGCAAGTAAAGGGAAAAAGAAAAAAAAAAAAAAAAAAAAAACAAGAACTTCAGAATGAGACACTAGAGGTAGAACCAGAGAAGGGAACATTTCTGGGGTTGTTTCTCCTTGTAATTGGCGGGGAATGTATTGGTATGTTATGGGAGGTTATGGATAGAATGTGTAGCTTGTTCATTTTCTCCCTTTAAATTAGATGTCGGAATATCAGAATGTTCTCCTATATGAATCTGGGTGAATCTCATGTTACTGGTTCTTATTAGGTACTTAGTAATTACACATTCAACAGATAAAGGATAAAAAAGAAAGAATGAATAAACAAATAGCTAGTGAATTCCATTGTTCAAAAAGGGCTACAGCATCATTGTTTCCTGTCCTTCCTTGAATTTACTGAGAGCTTACTTAGTGGAGGAAACATACCTCCAGAGAGATACCATTGTATGTTCATACAGTGTCTGGCCCTCTGTATAGACTGGCATCAAAAACGTGGATCATTCAAATATTTTGTTGATTATTCACTAAATGCAGACCATTAGGCCTTGAAGACTGCTCATCCTTCTCACTGTTTTAAAAATAAATCTTTGAATAGCCATTGTAACCCACAAAGTTCTTGTAATAGAGAAGACCAAATCTGACTCCATATTGGATCTGTTTCTTTCACTTTAACCTTTGTATTCTTTTGCTTTTGCTACAAATTATTTACTAAAAGGATGTTGCCTGTAGCTTAGAGTATATATAATGGCCCATTTCCCAGGACCCTGTCTTCCATGCCTGAATGTTAAGCTAAAATACCTTTGTTTAAGCTCAAAGGAAACATTCTGACCAGGCTCACTGGTGAATGGCTGCAAGAAAGAACAAATTAACAAATTTGGCCTGAACCAGGAAATATTGGCAACAACTTATCACCTTTTTTACTTTACCTCCTCACCTCCCCCTCTTTATTCCATAAAATAAACTAGCATCTAAACCTGGGCAAGATGGTTCTTTGAGACACTAGTCCACCACCTTCTTGGTCTGCTGGCCTTCTGAATAAAGTCACTATTCCTTGCCCCAACAACTCATCTCTCCATATATTAGCCTGTCGTGCAGCCAGCTGTATGAGCTTGGACTCAGTAACTGTTTGGACCTTGTCTAATTCTCTAGCATCAACTGATGGAGCTCTTAACCATGCTTCTGCATTCCTGCCAGCCTGGCTCTTTCTAAGGCACCTGATAGAGAATTCTCTGAGAGGCAGCATGGCATAGCAGTTAAAAGCAGAAAACCTGAAGTCAGAGTGCTTCAGTTAGAACTCTCTTTCTACGTATACTGACTAGATAAGTTTCTGATCCTCATTGTGCCTCATTTTTCTCATCTTTGAAATGGAGCTAATAATATTACCTTCCTCAATGTTTCATTATAAAAATTAAATAAATTAACTGTAAAGTGGTCAGAACAGTATCTGGTCTTTATCACAAGCTTACTAATATGAAACTAATTGAAACTACATATATTTCCATTAAATATAGTAAAATAAAACACAAAGAAATAGGGCACTTAGTCCAGCTTGAAAGTTTTGGACAGACTACCAATAAGTAGTGACAACAGAAAGTCATGGAGTTAGAGAGGTAGTGACAGAAAACTGGAATGCAGGGTGAAAAAAAGATTATCCTGTTTTACTGGGTTGACATATGGGATAGACTTGAGAATGTTTATAGAAGAATGGAAAGACACAGGAATAAGAGCAAACAGGAAGAAAAGGGAAGTAAACTCCAGAGAAGGTAGCAGAGGATGAGATCAATGCCTCAGGTGGAATAATTGGCCTTAGACAGAAGTAGGGACAGATAATAGCTATGAGTTGTTCTGCACCCCATTATATTTAACTCACATTTATGTTTGGAAACCATGAGCTGGGTGTCACAAAAGCCTTTCTTATTGAAAGACACCCTGTATCACTGATTTTCACAAATTTTCTCTACATTGTATGCTGTTAACTTGATGTTTAATCCATACACCTGCTGTTTTGTGTGCTTAGAATGCCTCTTCCATTAAATTTCATTTCTCCCATACAGATTTCTCAATCAAGTGACTGTTTAGCCACTGAAACAATTTCTAACTCCAAGAAACTTCTTTGGCATTTCCAGAAACATAGAAAACAAAATTAAGTGGGCATTTGCTTACATTATTGTTTTCCCCTCAGTGAAAACTCATCACTTGGTCTCCATTGCTTGGCAATAACTGCTTCATGGAGCGAAAATACAAACAGGGCAGTGACTACATCCATTTAATCTACTTCTCAGAACATAGAACATTTTCATGAAACATTTTATGAGAACTTGTGTTCCACTTGATAATGATGATGACCCATGATTTTTATATAGAAAAGCCCTTAAAATTGCCTTAATAAAAGCAGGGCATAGAAAAATGGACTATTTTGTCAGACCATCTAGAAACTTCAATCTAAGAGAGGTTAGTTTGTGAAAAATCTTCTAGGATATTTGAATCTTAAATTTAAATGCCCAGCCTTCTATTTGAAATCATTCTGGATTTTTCTGTAATCTGGCTCTAGAACCAGCAACTAAACCTCTAGCAAACATAGTTTAATCTCTTCATATATTTAAAATAACCAAGGTATATGGCCACCCTCTGGGCATGCTCATGTTTTTATGATAACTCAAGCATCACCTGAGTAAAAGAAAACTTCCAACGCATGTTTAGTTTTCCCCACACACACACACACAAATGTGTGTATCTTTTTTTGTTATTTCCAGTAAGATGGGAAAATGAGTTTGAAAAAAAACAACTTCAGGTATATTATCAATGACAAATTTAGGAATTTAGCTATGACATTCTCATTAAGCCTACAAAAAAGAATAAGTAAAGACTTTGTGACTTTCACTGTTAGTAATCATCAAAACACTGTGAAAAACGATTTCAAGATCAAAGCAAAACATAGCAACTTCAAAGACAGAGAGAGAGCTCAGGGCTGAAAAAGCATGGTCCTCATAATATCACCCCCATAAGAAGGTTGTAAGAACTCAGGTAAACAAGACTTGGATCTGAAATGGACCTAAGAACATCTACAGCAATCTACCAAGTTTCTATTCCTCATAATTTTTCACAGTTACTTTCAAGATCACTTTCTGCTCCATTCCACAGATGAAATCTAAGTGTGCTTCGTGAGATCGATAAGCTATCTTTAATCTCCTGAACAGAATAAGTTGACCACATAATTTAACATTTAAATTTGCACTTTTTGAGAGGAATAATGGCTTTATTAATAATTATGTCTCAAAAATAGTGTTAATTTGGTATGTCCTAGGCAAGTGGGAATACCTTACTATGGCATCCTTCCAAAAAATAGCTTTGTTTAAGATGAAAAGTTGTTCCGTTGGCCCTAGATTAATAGTTATTTCTTTTGAAATCTTACCCATTTCTCAGCCAGTTTACTTTGTGTGTCCCCCATTAACCTATCCTAATAATCACAAATATAAGTGGTTTGTTGCCTTTAAGTTATGAAGACACTTCATACCAACCTCAACACACATGACACTCAACAACAACATAAATGATATCCAAATGTTAACACTACTACCGTATCAAAAATTATTGAAAAAAATCAGTGTGTCATATTTTTTAAATTATTCTATTTTCTTTTTTTGGCAACTTGCCTATGTATATCATCTTATTTACCAAACCCTTAAGACTACTATCATCAACTACAAAAAGTGTCCAATGAAAAAAAATAAATAACTATAAAAATGGCTATAATTTTAGCTACTTTAACATAAAGTTATTTCAACAATGTCATAGAAATTTTGAAAAATAGAATTGCCTTCCATCTTACCATTTTACGCACAGCTGTTGTATATCTTTGTTTTCTTTTTCTGTCTTTATATTTCTTTACAATTGTGTATGAATATCCATTTTTCAAACTAATATTCTAACAATTTTTCTATAGCAGAATATATATATAATTGCATTCAGAATCTATATCAAAATTTTATCCAGTTTGGATTTATTTCTGTATTGTCATCCAACCTATGTAATTGTAGTTTGAGAGTGTAAATTAAATTGGGACTGTTCCCTACTTTAATTCATCTTTTAATTAAAGGTGGATATTTAGAGTGACTCTCATTCTTCACTATTTTAACACTGAAATAAATATTTAAACACATATAGCTTTTTTCAACTCTTGAAATTTTAAAATATATACCCGAATGCATGATTACTGGGCCAAATGATAAAAATGAAAAATAAGAAGAAAAAAGAGTATATGGGTTCAAAGTGTTTAAGAAAATTTAATTGTATCCTAAGTGACTTATTACAAATGCACCATATTTATATGCATATATTTAACATAATTCACGTGATTCAAAAATATGCAGTTTATTTGTGATGTTTGAATAATGAAAGATCATCTAACCTAGTTCCTGAGTATTTGAGTTCAGCTCTCTTATACTATGAACACGATAAGTACCTGACTTAAGTATCCTATAGCTTTAAGATCTGGTTTGGTTCACTACAAATGAATGGATACACAGAAACATTACAGGTAAAATGGATGTCAGTAAATGAAAAGTGACAGTATTAAAAATACTGTTAAAAATAAAATATGTAGTACCAAGTACAGCATTAAGAAAGACAAACTATTCATTTCAAATAAAATATATCATTTTAAAGTCAGTGAGACAGTAAACTAGCTCCCTCTCTGTATGCAAAGATTTTTCTGTTTTAATATTTGCATGTAAAAATGTTGCCAGTATTGTATTGCAAATGGTGGTTTAATATTTTGTCCCTGATCCAGATCCCGATTTGGCCTGATCCAGAAGTAACTGTATTTAAACCTCTTCTTAAACCCCAGTGTTTGTCATCTTATTACCTATATAGAGGTGCACAGAGAACTATAAAAAGGAAACAGGGACTTTCATTCTTAGACAGTTGATAACAGGAGGATTTTGCCTATAAATCTTCCCACAAAATCTTGAAATAATACTTTTGAACAAAAAGCAAAAAGAATGTAAACCAGGCTTAAGTTTGTTTCTAACTAAAATATTTTGTGGCTACCTTGTGTTATATGTGTACCTCATGTGTTTTTTACAAAACCAGAAACATTTTGTTACTACTATTTCTGTTCACACCAGAAGGTGGAAATATATTGAGGAGTTTATACACCAAAAGGAATCAGAGATGTGGAAAAAATAATACATATATTTGAGTTTAACTAAGAGAAAACTTGAACAGCAATGTTCAGGCTATATTCATCAGAAAATATTGAAAGCATTTAGAAGTAAATAATAATTCCTAGATAATAAGGATGAAAGAAATCAGTTGATTGCATTTATGTAGGAATGTTAGCAAGAAAACTAAATATGTGCTCAAGGTATATGGTCATCAAAATCTGATCTCAATGAACATTTCCCGTCTCATCTTTGATTCAAATCCTGTAACCTCTGCTGCAGTGAACTGGCCATTTTCTCCAGGAAAATCATCTTACCTTTGAATGTCTCCCTCTTCCAATTTTTTTCCTGTTTATGGAAATTCTCATAATTCAAGAAAGAAGCTCCCTCCAACCTAATTAAGTAGTCTGTATATACTTAATCCCCACAAAACTTTCTAAGCAGCTTTGTCTCTCCCACAAGCTAGTGTTCTGCAATTCAAATCTTCCTGCAGTAGCACAGATCAACACTCTTCCTATGGAGGAGGGGGAAGTTTTTTTGAAGAAATCATATTAGCTAATGTTTCTAATAAGGTTAAATTACATTAAATAACTAACATTTTAAGAAAAATGTGATAAGCTAGATAAGATAAATGTATTTAACTATAAGTTGAGGTCTTAACATTTTTAAGTGAAGAGAATGAATTCAACTTAATTCACCAAATATATTTTAAGTAACTATTAAATTCACAGTTTTATGCTAGACCTACTATTAGAAAGATTAATACATGTATTCTAAAATATCCCCCTTTAATGTAAGACATTTTATGTTAAACGCAATAATATTTCCTGTATTTAAACTATATGTTTTAAATATGGTAACTCCAGATGACAGAGCAATTCTTTGACTGAAGGGATTAAGCAGTTTTTATAGAGGAGATACTACTACTCTGAACCTGACACTAATAAGTAAATAAGTTTGTGACGTGTGAAGTAAGGGAGAAAAAAGAGTTTGAATAACTGGACGGACCAATAGTATCTAGGATGGAGATCCTTCTGCCGCAAGATTGCCCCTAAGGCAACCACATTTTAGAGACAATATTGTATATTTATTTACAGTATTTGTGCTTTTATCAGACTAAAATATAAAAATCATAAAAAATGTTATATTTAACTATTTCATTTTAAAATAATTATTGTGTTCTCAATTATATATTTTTTTACATGTTTGGACCATCGGTTTCCCATATGAATAGAATTCCAATTTTAGGACAGTAGTCAAAAGAAGTGATTGAAGTTTTAAAATGTATCTCCCAGGAAAACATTTAATACGTAAAAAATGTGTGAATTTAATATTTATACTATATTTAGTCCAGTCTAACAAACAATTAATAACAAAACCTATAATTTTCAGTTATAATTTTTCTACCGTATCTCCTTTTTCTTCCATGTAGCTTTCAATGCAAATATGATGTTATTGCATTTAGCTGGATTTCATCCGTTTTGATAAATTTTGTTTTCATGTTTGTTTATTTAAAATATCTTAAAAGTTCTCTTGAGATTTCTTCTTTGACCTATATATTATTTAGAAGTATGTTGTTTAATTTTTACATATTTGGGGACTTTTTACTTATCTTTCTGTTATTGATTTCTAGTATAATTCTAGTATAATCTGAAGGCAGATATTGTATGGTTTCCATTCTTTTAAATTTAAGGTGTGTTTTATGGCTCAGAATATGGTCTGTCTTGGTGAATGTTCCATGCGGGGTTGAGAAAAATGTGTATCCTTCTGCTGCTGTTGGATGAAGCAGTCTCTAGATGTCAATTGTATCCAGTTGACTAATGGTTTTGTTGAATTCAGTTATTTCCTTACTGAATCTGTTTATTTCTAAGAGAGGGGCCTTGAAGTCTCCAGCTTTGATAATGAATTTATCTATTTCTCTTTGCAATTCTATTAGTTTTTACCTCACATAGTTTGACATTTGTTGTTAGATGCATATATGTTAAGGGCTATTTCTTCTTGGAAAATTGGCCTCTTTATTTCTAGGCAATGCCCTTCTTTATTGCTAGTAACTTTCCTTGCTTTGGCATTGGCTCTGTCTGTTATTACTGTAGCTAATCCTGCTTTCTTTAGATTAGGGTTAGCATGGTATATTTTCTTCTATCCATTTACTTTTAATCTATATGTGATTTTATATTTAAAGTGTGTTTCTTTTTTTAAATTATTTTATTTATTTTTTTTACACAGCAGGTTCTTATTAGTCATCAATTTTATACACATCAGTGTATACATGCCAATCCCAATCGCCCAATTCATCACACCCCCACACCCATCCCCACATCACTTTCCCCCCTTGGTTTCCAAACGTTTGTTCTCTACATCTGTGTCTCAATTTCTGCCCTGCAAACCGGTTCATCTGTACCATTTTTCTAGATTCCACATATATGCAATAATATACGATATTTGTTTTTCTCTTTCTGACTTACTTCACTCTGTATGACAGTCTCTAGATCCATCCACGACTCAACAAATGACCCAATTTCATTCATTTTTATGGCTGAGTAATATTCCATCGTATATATGTAACACAACTTCTTTATCCATTTGTCTGCTGATGGGCATTTAGGTTGCTTCCATGACCTGGCTATTGTAAATAGTGCTGCAATGAACATTGGCGTGCATGTGTCTTTTTGAATTATGGTTTTCTCTGGGTATATGCACAGTGGTGGGATTGCTGGATCATATGGTAATTTTATTTTTAGTATTTTAAGGAACCTCCATACTGTTCTCCATAGTGTCTGTATCAATTTACATTCCCACCAACAGTGCAAGAGGGTTCCCTTTTCTCCACACCCTCTCCAGCATTTGTTGTTTGTAGATTTTCTGATGATGTCCATTCTAATTGGTGTGAGGTGATACCTTATTGTAGTTTTGATTTGCATTTCTCTAATAATTAGTGATGTTGAGCAGCTTTTCATATGCTTCTTGGCCATGTGTATGTCTTCTTTGGAAAAATGTCTGTTTAGGTTTTCTGCCCATTTTTGGATTGGGTTGATTTTTTTTTAATATTGAGCTGCATGAGCTGTTTATAGGAGATTAATCCTTTGTCCATTGATTCGTTGGCAAATATTTTCTCCCATTCTGAGGGTTGTCTTTTCATCTTGTTTATGGTTTCCTTTGTAGTGCAAAAGCTTTGAAGTTTCATTAGGTCCCATTTGTTTATTTTTGTTTTTATTTCCATTACTCTAGGAGGTGGATCAAAAAAGTTCTTGCTGTGATTTATGTCAAAGAGTGTTCTTGCTATGTTTTCCTCTAAGAATTTTATAATGTCTGGTCTTACATTTAGGTCTCTAATCCATTTTGAGTTTATTTTTGTGTATGGTGTTAGGGAGTGTTCTAATTTCATTCTTTTATATGTAGCTGTCCAGTTTTCCAAGCACCAATTATTGAAGAGACTGTCTTTTCTCCATTGTATATCCTTGCCTCCTTTGTCATAGATTAGTTGACCATAGCTGTGTGGGTTTATCTCTGAGCTTTCTATCTTGTTCCATTGATCTATGTTTCCATTTTTGTGCCAGTACTGTATTGTCTTGATTACTGTAGCTTTGTAGTATAGTCTGAAGTCAGGGAATCTGATTCCCCCAGCTCCATATTTTTTCCCTCAAGACTGCTTTGGCTATTCAGGGTCTTTTGTGTCTCCATACAAATTTTAAGATTTTTTGTTCTAGTTCCATAAAAAATGCCATTGGTAATTTGATAGAGATTGCATTGAATCTGTAGATTGCTTTGGGTAGTATAGTCATTTTCACAATATTGATTCTTCCAATCCAAGAACATGGTATATCTCTCCATCTGTCGGTATCATCCTTAATTTCTTTCATCAGTGTCTTATAGTTTTCTGCATACAGGTCTTTTGTCTCCTTAGGTAGGTTTATTCCTAGGAATTTTATTCTTTTTGTTGCAATGGTAAATGGGAGTGTTTCCTTAATTTCTCTTTCAGATTTTTGTAGACATCATATAGCTGGGTCTTGTTTTTTATCTGCTATAACAATCTCTATCTTTCAAGTGGTATATTTAGACCATTGATGTTCAACGTGATTATTGATATAGTTGGATTAATATTTACTATGTTCCTTACAGTTTTCTATTTGTTACTTTTGTTCCTATTTTTGTTTTCCAATTTTTTCTGCCTTATGTGTTTTTTTCCTATATCTTGTGGTTTTAAATGATTCCATTTTCTCTCCTTTCTTAATAAACATTTTTTTAAAATTCTCTTAATAGTGGCCCTAAAGTTTGCAGTATAAATTTACAGCTAATTCAAGTTCACTTTCAAATAACACTATACCACTTCACAGATAATGTGAGTACTTTACAATAAATAATCCTAATTCCTCTTTCCCATCCCTGTATCATTGCTTTCATTCATTTTTCTTACATACAAATATGCATAAGCATATATACATACTAAATATATAAATGTATGGTTTATCCAGAACATACATAATTTACTATATTGTTGGTATTATTATTTTGAATATGAACAAACTATGGTGTGTTAGATTAATTATGAATAAGAAAAATAAAAGTTTTATTTTACCTTTACTTATTCCTTCAATGTTCTCCCTTAATTTATATAGATCATTGTTTCTGATCAATATTATTTTCCTTCTATCTAAAGAATTTTTTCTTAACATTTCTTGCAAGGTAACTCTACTGGCAATGAATTCCCTAAATTTTTGTTTGTTAGAGAAAGTCTTTATTTCTCCTTCACTTTTGAAGGATAATTTTTCAGGGAACAGATTTCCAGGTTAGTGGCTTTTTGCTCTGAACACTTTAAATATTCACTTCACTCTTTTCTTTCTTGTATGATTTCTGAGAAGAAGTTGGTTGTAATTCTTATCTTTTTTCCAATATAGGTAAGGTGTTTCCACCCCCACCTCACTTCTTTCAGATTTTTTTCCAGAATTTTTTCTCTGTCTTTCATTTTGCTGTAGCTTGAATATAATATACCTAGGTTTGTATTGGTATTTATTCTGCTTGTTGTTCTTTAAGCTTCCTGGATCTGTGGTTTGGAGTCTGACATTAATTCGGGGAAATTCTTAGTCTTTATTGATTCAAATATTTCTTCTGCTCCTTTCTCTACCCTCTGATACTCCTATTATATGTATGTTACACCTTTGTATTTGCCCCACAGTCCTTGAATATTATGTTCTGTTTTTTCAGTCTTTGTTCTCTTTGCTTTTCAGTTTTCAAGAATTCTATTGATATATCCTCTAAGTCACAGACTCTTTCCTCACCTATGTCCAGTCTACTAATAAGCCCATAAAAGGCATCCATTTTTCTGTTACAATGTTTTTTGTTTGTTTATTTAGTGTGTTTTGGTATGTCTTTAAATTTTTCTTGATAGCCGGGCATGATGTACAAAGAAAATAAGAAAGTGCTGTAAATAGGCCTTAGTAATGTGGTGGTGAGGTGTGGGACAGGGGAAGTGTGCTATAGTCCTATGATTAGGTCTCAATTTTCACAGAGCCTATGCCTCTGAACTGTGAACTTCACAAGAGTTTCTCCATTATCCTCCCTTAGACAGAAGAGGATGGGTAGAGTGGCCTGGAGTTGGGTATTTCCCTTCTCCCACATGGTAGGCTGGAGATGGCTGGAGTTGGGTGTTGCCCTTTTCTGGATCAGGTAGGCTCTGTTAACATCCCAGCTGGTTATATCTGCTTAATTTGATTCCCTTGAAGTCAGACTTTGTTAAGAAGAAATGTGTACTTTGCTGTAATTCAAAATGTTTCCAGCTCTCCACCCTCTGCCTGAAGCCCTGGGATTCCAACAGTATTTTAAATGTTAAACTCTGAGTTGTCCATACTAAGTCTCCAGCAAGTCCTTAGTTATAGTCAGGTTTTCCTACCCTGACACTGGTTCTCAGTGTGGCTTCTGTTTGTGAGTATCTGGTCTGGTAAGCCATGACTCCCTGAATTCCCCTGTCTGTCTCTGCAATACTGGGGGCAGTGATTTGTCCTGTGTCCACTCTTCTCTTAGGGACCTAAGAGGACTTGATTTTTCAAGTCTGTTCAGCTTTTTACTTGTTAGGACAGTGTTACAGCTTCCAAACTTTTTACATAAGGAGGCAGAAACCAGAAGTCCCCCTACCTTAGTTTTTAAGACATTTTTAATCGTGTTTTCTATTCCCTGTGACTGAAAATACCTGAAATTATATATATATATCCAAATAAATTATAAAAAATAATGCAAAATATGTATCACTGTCACTAATATGTTAATGAACATATTAAGAGCCACTTAGAAGCTCTGATATAAAATTACATGACTTTGTTTATGCCAATAGTCTATATATTTCTATAAATATGTAATCCATCTCTTCAATAATATATATTAACGTTCAGAGGTGCATATTTTTGAAACACTATAATACCTCTATTAGCTAAAATCATAGATTCCATGCAATGAAAACTATACTGTTTAAGACAAAATTATTATATTTGCTTATTTTTACTTTGATAAACTTCATTAGAATTGGTCAGAGTTACAATTTAAGGAAGAAATGATTTTGTTTTCCTCACTTATTCTTTTTTTTTATTAGTTTAATGTAATGAATATAGTCTTTTGTATTAGTGGGCTTATTAACAACATTTTTACTGATGAAATCATTGAGAAATGCAGGTAGTAAACTTCAAATCAATGGTAAAACCTTTAAAAGATCAGTTTCACTTTTAAGGGAAGTCATATCATCCAATCAAATTAAATATGTTAAAGATTTTACTTCTATTTCTAAGACCTTGAAAGAATAGAACTTGTACTAATGATGTGAAATTATGTGTAAATGGTTTTAGCACCAGAGATAGAAAGAGGTTCAGAGTAATTATGTTTTAACATTTGATCACTAAATAAGAAGTCAATAAAGTCAATTTATAATTTACATAGATTAGAGAATTTCAAATATCTAAATGTAGTGTAACTGCAAATAAATCAAGAGATAAAGAAGAGCTGCAAAAAAAATGGTTAGACTGAATTTAAAGTTTGGCAAGGAATTGGATTTATATCCTCAAAGAAATACCCTTCCTTAAATGTAAAACATAATCTAGAAAAGGCCCATTTCCCAATGGCATCATCTTAATTCAAGAGATAGCATTCATGCCCTCAAAGCTATAGCTTTCAGAGCTCTGCAATAGCAAGAGCAACCTTAAATGAATAGGATTTTTTTTCCAGTTACTACAGCTGAATGCATCTGAAATAGGGAATTCATGCATTTCACTTCACTGTGAAAATCATTATATAAATGGGATAGTCAGTGGAAATTTCAGCTGATATATAGCAAGAAATTATGTCATTTACAATGATGGTACAATTTGCATCATGTATACTTTTTTTCTATCTATCTTGATTTAAATTTACAAAAAAAAGGTTTTAGTGGTTATAATATTTTAACTCTCTTTTAAAATAAAAGTCTGTTGGAACACCATTTAAAATATGCAGTTAAAGGAGTTTGAAGTGGTTTAATGTAGCAGTGAGCCAACATATCAAAATACAGTATGTTGAAGAGGTAGCCCAGCATTTATCTGCTAAAGTCAGGGCATGTGAGTCTCGAGCAAAAGTCATTCTATGCCAAATCCCACACCATGAAAATATAATAATAATAGCAAAGAGTATTGTTCATATCATTTTTAAGTGCCACTGCTTGGAACATAATCACCAGATAATGCATAAAAGATAAAACAAAACAAAACAAAACCTTTCTAATGCACTTAGAGGTTAAAGGAAGTACACCATTTTCAAGGAACTTTAACTTACTACCAGTTTAATCTTAACCTCAGTTTCGTTACAACTAATATCACTTCTCTTTCTTGAAGTCTCTAAAGCAGTCTCTTTTTATCGTTTGTGTGACTGTCTTTTCTGTCAATTGAATTGTAAGCTTCTGAGAAAGAATGTCCACTGCTCACATTTCCTTTGCTTCATCCTCAGAGTCCAGCCCACACGTAGTGGGCCCTGCTTGCTCAAAGCACCTTGCAGGAAACTCATTTAGTGTCTTTATTGACCTCAGAACCTGTGTCCTATCTGGGAGGTGCATTAGGGAAGACACTGGTGCAGGTCGTTGTATAATACCCACACCTAGTCCAGGCTCTGGTACCCAAAAGTCTTTTCATATATAAATATAAATGAATTAATCTTGTTTATCACTGCTCTTCAGAGTTAAAAGTATCTGGAAAAGGAAACTTTTTTATTCCATACGACAGCTTAGTTATTGTTTAGCTGTCAAAATATTATTTACACTTAGCCCAAATCTTTTGTCTTGTGCCTTGTACATACAGGCATACCCCTATTTATTGTGCTTGCCATTATTGCACTTCACAGGTAAAACTGCCTTTTTTACAGATTGAAGGTTTGTGGCAATCTTGCATTAAGCAAATCTATTTGCACCATTTTTTCCAACAGCATTTGCTCACTTTGTGTCTCTGTGTCATGTTTTGGTAATGTTTACAATATTTCAAACTTTTTCATAATTATGGTGATCTGTGATCAGTGACCTTTGATGATACTACTACAAAAAGATTATGACTTGCTGAAAGCTCAGATGAAGGTTCGCGTTTTTTAGCAATAGTCTTTTAAATTAATATATGCACATTGTTTTTATAGACATAATGCTATTGCATATTTCATAGACTACAATATATGTAAACATAACTTTTATGTGCACGGAGAAACGAAAAAATTCATGTGACTTGCTTTATTGCTATATTCCCTTTATTGCAGTGGTCTAGAACCAAACCCACAATATCTCCAAGGTATGGCTGTACTTGTTCTTGTTTTGTACACTGAGCTTATAAGAATAATTCTTATTTCTCTTATTATTTTGGTTGTATTTTACCTCCCAAAGAACTCCTAGCTATTACCCAGGAATTGGGGCTTACCCCAAAATATTTTTCATGTTTTAGAAAATGTATTTATCACAGTAGTCATTTTTGCTATAATTATAACACTTCAAAAATGCACCAATATGTTAACTTTGTTTAACTATATATATAATTTAATATTTCCTCACAATAAACAAATCTACATTCACATTTTCCAACAAAATATTTTAATTAACTCTCAAAATTAATATATGAGAAACTTGAGGACATACAATTCAGATTCTCCAATAAATTAGTAGAAGTTGCGGAAATGATACAGTTCGAATTATAGAAATTTATTATGTAATTTCTTCTCTTGTTATTAATATGAATCAAACAGTACAAAAGAACTATTGTTTTCAAATGCCATAACACAAATAGATTTTTTATATAAAGCATGAATAATATGCTTAATACGGTCTAGTTCATATGTATAGAATTCTTCAATTTCAAAATATTTTAGAGAATAGTGAACCTCATTTTGTTTTACAATGTATATACTAGAAGAGTTGTGATTCCAGATGGCTGGAGGGAAATTGAGTCAAAACCCCAACACACAGTATTGCAGGGTTTTATGCTGTCCTCAGCCATTGCATGGTCATTTGAGAGTTCTCAGCCCCCCTGAGAATCCTGGAGATTCAGGAGATGGAAAAAATCTAGTCCAAAAGTCATTTCAAGTCACGAATTTCCTTTTTGTGGTTTCCTTCCAGCTTAACTTCCCTTTACATGCAAAGAATTATATAGCAATTTGCCACAGAACTCTGCAAGCATTTATCCAAGAGAAAGGATTTGTCTAAGAAGTGGCATCAATTTTGGCCACAGGAGAGCCAGGCATACATACAATCAAGTGAAGCACTTATGACTTCCATGTGGTCAATTCTTTATGGTCCTTCACTGAGGTGAATTGCCTGTTTGACTTAAGATTAAGGTTTTGCAAAACTAACATTTTAAAGCTTAACCTCAAAGAAAGCTACTGTTTATAATATACTGTTAGCGACATCATAATTCTAAGAAAATCTACTTGTGAGAATTAAAATATTATAAAATCATAAGACACATTTACTCTGCCTTAATGCTGGGAGACTTTTCTTCTAACTCAAGTTTCATAATACTGAGAAACATATATATAATAATAGTATTTATGTAGCATGTTCTATTACAAAAGCTTTTGAATTTTTATTTAATACTGAAATGGTCCCCACTGAGATGTTAGCATTCCCCTTTGCAGTTGCACTGATATCACAAAGACATACACACTCATTGAATCTCAACTCAGCTGGACTTCTAGATTTGGTTTAGTGAATACAAATGAGTATGTAAAAATGTGTTTGCAATTAATAAAATTTGACTTTATTTTCTGGAAATAAATGCATGTCATGAGATAAATTTTGCTTTAGCTATCAACATTTGTTATTGCATGTTTCTGTACAATTCATTGAACCCACCACTTCACTGGGAATCCTACTAAGAAAATAGAAAATCAACTCCATTGCCCCTAGATTTCTCTAAATCTATGAGACTCGTTAGTACTTGTGCATAATGCCCTGACATATCTAGTGATAACCTTCTAATGGATGAAGGTCATGTCCAAGGTAGTTTCACTGTAGCTTTGGGCACCATCTAATATTGCCAAGAATGCATTGAGAATACTTTGGGAGGAAAGCTCTTAATACTTCATTATTGTGCAATGTCTTTAATCATTCACATCAAAGAGATATGTTATGGCTATAAAGCCTAGTTTTTGTATGGTTTTCAATTTATCAGTGACTGCTGCTGAGCTCTGGAAAGAGAACTTCTTGTCAAATTCAGAAGTCTAACCATACTTAAGAAACAGAACGAGGGGACAAATAAAAATAAGGAGGTTATAAACTATTCAGGGAAGTACAGAACTTTTAAGTTCAGTGCAGTGATACAGTTCATTGTGAAGTGTGAAGTTCATTACTATGAAATGCCTTAGGATGACCTAAGAAAAGGAGATCAAAAGCACGGCAAGTAATTTCCTTCTCCATCACCATGCCCCTCCTTCCCAAACTTAATGATTCTGCTCTAATTTGTTTTATATATTTTATTTGGCACAAATTTAGGTTGCTTTTTTGGAAAATAGTGTTCTGCTGCTAATAACATATGAAAGCTACTATTAACGTTTCTTTCTCATTTAATTATTCAGCAAAGAGACCACCCAAGTTTATCCACATGTAACCAAAGATACCAGAAATGGGAAACTAGAGTCTGTTTAGTTTGATTGTAGTGTTTTTGTCCTACCACATTGTCTTTAACTAGTCAGAGAACACTCCTAGAGGTGAGAACGAGGCCAATATACACAGTATTCATTAGTTTGGCCTCTTTAAACTGTTGACCTACCACCAGCACAAATGTCATTTTATGGTGTGATTCAATTTAACTTGGAAACACCTTATTAAATCTATTTCACTATAGATACCTTGCAAAACTTATTTGTCTACAGACTGTTTATAAAGGACATAGCATGTAAACTCTGAGTCCCTGGTTCCTGGGAACTTTGGCAGTAGAACTCAGCAAGAGGCAGCATAATGGAGAGATAGTGTGCATGAAGACTGACCTCAGAGTGTGAGTTCCAAATTTATCACATCATATCTTGCTATGTGACCTTGGGCAAATTAGTTAACCTCTTTTGGCTTTAGTTTCTTTGTCCTTAAAATGGCTATGAGAAATAGATGAGTTAATGTTTGCCGAGTACTTAGAATAATGCCTGGCACATAATAAATATGACTCAATCCTTTGTAAAATAAGATTACCACCTTAATGAGTCAACACTGTCCTTAAGAAGGGAAGTACAAGAAACAACACACACAAAAACATAACTAGGTAACAATCTTGTTTGGTGTTTCGGAGTATACACAGTAAAGTTCTTAATGGATCTAGCTGAGCTTTTGTGCATAACAGTGAATCACTCTGATTCTACAGTCAATAATGTTCAAAAGTGTACCTTTTTTCTCAACTAAGCATTGTGCTACAGTTAGCCTCTCTTTGACACTTCCTGCACTGAGCTCCTGTGAAGTAATCTATTTGGGGCCTTCCCAGAAGATTCATTAAGTTGTATTGAGCGTATTTGCTTGCCTCATGGGCAAGGGGAAGAATACCAAACACAAAACACCTGTGCTCTCAAGTTAGCCAATTTCATTTCTTTAGACAATTCAAGGTTTCGTTTATTATTTATAAAATTCTGAATGTGTTGGGACCTAATAATTTCTGAAACTATTGCACCCCCCAATCCATGGCATGTCAGTTGCAGCTGGCTCTCATCTTATCTATTATTAGATCTGAATTTGAAGCAGGGTGTTTTCTGTGGAGAGCCCCTGCATCCTGAATACTTCCCCCTCAGTCATCTATCAAAGTGCAAACATGAGAGTATTTAGGTCATGATTTATAGCACTCTCAATCTTCTCAAAGTTTGATTAATTTTAGTCATCCTTTTTCTAGGACAGAAAACAATAGTGTATTTAATAACACTTAATATCATTAAATTGCAAAAAGGTTGACTTAATACATGCACACTAGTCATTTATTTTGGAGCAAGTAATAGAATCATAAAATATTAATAACCAAAGTGGTGTTTATAAGCCAAAAATGAATATGTCTACTCATATATATTTTGAGCCAGTTGTAATGTATCATCAACAAGATATTCTCAGCATCTATTATCTAAAGGATTTAAAAAATATATATGTTCAAAGGACAATCCAACAACAGAAACATTCATAAGCTTTTTAGAAATGCAGGTACCTGACCCTAAGCAGAACAATGGACTCAGAATCTCTAGAGATGAGGATTAGAAATTAGGATTTTAACAAATACGGTAGGTGATTCCAATAGTTGAGAATCTCTGATTCTCTAGTATGAAAGTGTTCATTTTTCCAGATTCTTTAGTTCTTCAGCTATTTTAGGCAGCTGCCGGCCAGGCAGGGTGTGACTGGCCGATAGGAGAGAACTACTTCAATCCACATGTGTGTATTAATTTATTATCCCTTCAACCTGTCAGTCAGTCACACTTTTGTCCTCTTTGCTAGATCTGAGAATACCCCAGGGAGCAAAGGCACAGATTTTGCTTAGGGTTTGACTTGAAACACCCACACAGATGACAGAGGAACCAAGAGAGTAGGGACTATTTCTTGGCAGTTAACACAGCATACCCCAGAGAGTACTGCTGGTCCAGTCTCAGTCTTAGAACTAAGAAGAACATCTCTTCATTTTCATTGTACTCCCTTATTTTACTTGGATAAATGAGGTTACCTTGGCACACCTACCTTGGCCTTTGTAAACTCTGGTGACCTGAACTACTGTCCTTCTGCCAATTCCACTGTCATCTGATGCCAATTCCACTGTCATCTGATGAGAAGCAGTGCTGTATCTCTGATTACCCTCCCTCTGTGTTCTCTGCTGGTTTTGTTTTCTTTTCCCATCTTCTCCATGCAGCTATTTCTTTTTTTTTAAAATAAATTTATTTATTTTATTTATTTATTTTTGGCTGCATTGGGTCTTCGTTGCTGCACGTAGGTTTTCTCTAGTAGCAGTGAGTGAGCTACTCTTTGTTGCGGTGCGTAGGCTTCCTTCTCATTGTGGTGGCTTCTTTTGTTGCAGAGCACGGGCTCTAGGCACGCAGGCTTCAGTAGTTGTGGCATACGGGCTCAGTAGTTATGGCTCGCGGGCTCTAGAGCACTGGCTCAGTAGCTGTGGTGCACGGGCTTAGTTGCTCCACGGCATGTGGGATCTTCCCAGACCAGGGTTCGAACCCGTGTCCCCTGCATTGGCAGGCAGATTCTTAACCACTGTACCACCAGGGAAGCCTGAAGCTATTTCTTAAAGTGTTGTTCTGGATCCCTTTCTCCCTTTAAGGCCCTGTCAAGGAGAATTCATCTCTTTCTATAGCTTCAACCCTACAGCTCCATGTTAGTGATGCTCAAATGTTTATCTTGAGTTCTAATCACTTTAGAAGACTGAGAGTCACTTTTTACTGCTATCAACATGTTCACTTCCATGTGTGATAACATATTTGCATCAACTTCTGCAAATCTACTGTGGAACATATTTCCTTACCCTCCACAAAAAAAAAAAAAAAAAGAAAAGAAAAGAAAAGAAAAAAGAAATCTGGTCCCAAATTTGGCCTCTTCCATCAATGGTATATGCATCCTCCAAGTTCCACAGTTTAGAAGCGTTTATCAACTTTGACTTTTTAGTCTAAGTTAATCACTGGGTTGATTTACTACTATTTAGAATAATTCTTTATAGAAATACTAGGAATCCCAGGACCTTTTGGAAAGAGAAAGTACTTAACTCTAAAGGAGATAATTCATTATGGTGATTATAAGGAAGACTGATACAAGAGAGACTTTGGTTTGAATTCTGTAGTACTTTATGCTGCAAGAACATAGGCATATTGCTTAACCTTTCTAAACCTATGTCTTTCTTGCCAATATGAATTTACTTTTTCAACAAATATTGTTGGGAACCTTGTAAGTTTCATTGCTGTACTAGAATCTTGTATGCTGTGTTGGACAACATCTCTTCACTCCTGGGGAATATAGAGGAGTGCTTCATTGTGATGAAAGATAAGGTAATATGTTTTAAACACTTGGCACAAAGAAAATGTTCTGAAAATATTCATTACTTTTCTCCCCTAGAGTCTATTTTCTGGCCCTTGGCTAACATATCATGTTTCTTTGGACACCTTGGTTTGTTTGTTTGCTTTTTTTCCCTTTTCTCATTAAAGCTGTCATACATAACTCATTCTGCCTCCTTGGCTTCCCCAGCAAAATGAACTGCAAAGTGGGCTACTTTTCCCTATGTTCTCTGATTCTTGTTTTTCTCTGAGAAGATATGATCTCTTTCATTTTATTTTATTTTATTTTACCTTGGAGAGACATTGACAAACCTTATTTAGTAACGTGGTATGGTCAAACTTACAAGATAGTATTTTTGTGATCATTTTTTGTTTGTTTGTTTCAATATGCATGATGAGAGAAGCAGGTAAAAAAATGTCTCCTAGTTTTCCTTCTTGGCTGACTGGTTGGGAATAGGGGTGTCACCAACTGTGTTTGATATAGGAGAAAGAGAAGGGAAAGAGAAAATAATCTCCCACTTATTTGGAAATGGTACCTTTGAGGTTTTTATGAAACTTTTAGATGAAGAGTTGAACAGAAATTCAGGTAAAGAAATATGAAGCTTGGGAGAGAAGTCTGAGCTGGAAATAAAGTTTTGGGATGTATCAGCTTGAAGTTGGTATTCAAAACTATGGTCATAGATTAATGTGTTTTAAAATATTATACAGTATGCATTTATTTACTAGGCTTTGTGCTTAAAACTAGAATAAAAAATTAAATAAAACTTATATTGCCCTGGCCCAAAGGGAGCTTATACTCTATCAAAGGACCAAAAAATCATGTAAATAAATATAAATTGGGAAATGTGATAAATCGTGTGTTGTGATAAGAAGAAATGCTTGATTCCCTTTAACTTGGGTAAGCTGACAGAAATCCAGTATAGTTGAGTATGGGTGCGGCAGGGACAGGTCACGTACAGCCTTGTGGACCACAGGAGAAATTTGGATTTCAGGCAAAAAGCAATGAGAATCATTGAAGTGTTTTTAGTTTTTAAGTCTTAAGTGACATAGTAACTTATTAAAGACTGACATTTGCTCGTGTTATTATATGGAAAATGTGTAGGCAAGGGGCAAGAAAATTGCCCTAACCTCATTTCTGAGCTCCAGAACCACATTTCCTGTGGGTGACTTATGGTAAACTCAGTAACCATGGGATAAGTGTATTATGTGGAAGGAATTGAGCTCAGATAATTTAAATTATTTAAGTGGCAAGTTATTGAGCTGACACAAAAATCCAGGACTTCTGAATTTTATTTCAGTGATTTGAATGAAATATGGATTGCCTTCTATTCTGTGAAAAATGTCCTGATTCCTGCACGTTTCAATATTTTCTGTTTATATTTCCACACCAACAAAACCTTCCTCCACCAGAGTAGGTCTGCTGGAATTTTCCAACACAATGATCAACTGCCAAAAGACATTCCTTATGAACTCAGGTCCTGTGTAGCAGACTGTTGCCAAAGATAAATCTTGAACTTCAGCAGCAAGTCAAACTTTTCAGCAAGAATATTTCAGAATATGATTTTCAAAATTCACAATCATGAGTACTAATGATCCAAAGGTTGGGAGTGTAATTAATTACATGTACATTGATGGATATTGACATTAGCTGAAGCACATCAGTTCAGGGTGCAATAAACTGAGGTATAAAATCCTCAGCAATTTAAGTCAAAGGCCTTCACAGCCACAGAAATAATAACAATAAGACTTCTTCAAAGAGCTGTACGCATGCAAATATAATAATTATAACAGATATAAACAAAATATTTAGTATGTTCTATCATTTTAAATATTTTATATGGATCTCTCTCAAATAGGTACTATTATCATCTCCATTTTATAGATTAAAAAATACTGAGACACAGAGAGATCGAGTAATTTTCTAAAGGTTCACATAGCTTGAGAGTAGCACATCTATGATTTGAACTACAGCTGCCTGGGTTCTCTGTCTTTCTGTATGTAAAAGAATACTGTTGAAATGTGATACTATACGTGGTGTTGGTCTTACTTATGTTTTAATTATTGTAAATTATTAAAATTCAGAACCACTAGAGAGATTTAAATAGCTAGAGTTTACATTTTTAGTTTAACCATCAGAACAAATTGTTTTATATTTATGTGTACAAAGATTTATAAGATGTAAGGGGTGATTGTAATCTGAGAACATAAAACTCTATTTTTTAACTTCAAATACAGTTATGACTGTTGTTCTAAGTACTAAATAATCCCTTATCTTATAAAATAACTCTCAGCATTCCAGGACACAAAATTATTATGTCCATATTGTCTACAATTTTAGATTGATCTCCTGTCATTACATTGTTGGCTTAGTTTATAATCAGTTGCATGAGTTAGTAAGTATGACAGCTGCTTGATTTGGTCTAGGGGAAAAAAAACAACATTCAGATAAAACTCTACTAATAAGAAAAAAATCAAATAGTATAATAAACTTTTCACATCAAAAGGATATAAGGATCCTAAAGTACTGTAATGATTCAAATAGATACATTACCCATACATTAGAAATATTTTATCTGTGACTTCATTTAAATACATAAAGCAGATGTATCAAAAAGTTGTAGTAAGAGCCCAAAGGGAAAATATTCAATTTGCTGCCTTATTACTAAATCTGTGTGAATTTCCTAAAATGTGAGAAAATATACTTTAAATATTAGTTTGTACACATATTTTAAACATGTTTTATTATATTAATAAATATTTTTGAAGGCGGAAGTTTTTTTTATAGTATCTGAAAGGAGAATAGGAGCTTTTTTATGATGTATTATTTTATTTTACTGTATTTAATTTTATCAATTCCATTTTATTAGAGAACATAATTGCTGACATTTAATGAATGTTTCCTTTTGGCTATTGCTTTACATGTACTAACTCATTTAATGTTCACAATAAGTTTATGAAATAGGTCTTACAGCTAAGTCATTATATAATGAGGAAACTAAGAAACAGAGAGACAAGCCAAATCTCCCAAATTTATACATTTAGCAAGTAGATAAGTTGAAATGTGAATCTAGGCTATTTGTTTCCTGAGAGATATTTTAATGACTACATTAAATGGAAAAAAAAATGTATATTATATATATGTATGTATATATATATTTACATCCATCCATACTCAGGGGCTAATGGAAACTTGTTTTGGAGAGGTATTTAAGTTATACAAGGAGAATCCTATTTTAAACAAGAAGCAGATATTTGTATGTAATGATGCTTTTATTATGTTCTAGAATATGTACCCTAGCTACAGTATTTTATCTTTCCACTTTGAAGGAATTCTAATATATTCTAGTCAGTGAAAAATTCTGCAGGGTATATATGTTCTTCAGTTCTTATCTGTCCAGAGGCTGAGTTTATTAATAAAGGTTAACACACACCAATCTGTTGAAGTTAACTCTAGGGTGTAGATTTATTGAATGACAAAAGTGAGGGAGACTCTTTCATGATAATGTTTTTATCTTGTACCATTTATTCTCTCACAATACCATTTTGACTTCTGTAATTAAAACAGAAGAAAGTTAAAAAAAAATTCCAAGCAGAGCCTATAGAGTACCACAGATGGCAGTTTTATTTTATGGATAAGAACATGGATGCTGAGAAGGTCGGTAAAATAATCAGGATCATCTAACTCCAAAATCTACTCTTTCCATTAACTTGAAGTATTAAATGAAGAAAAGCAAGCAAGCAATATGAACTTAGAAATTCAGCCTTTGACTCTGTTAGCTGCATAACTTGTGACAGAACTACGATTCCACCAGAAACCTTGGCATAAGTTTTAAAAAGGCAAGAACTCGGTAGTATTTACCTCTATCCTAACACAATGTCTGGCCCCTGGTTAGAACTCGGCAGTTATTGAATTTGAATGAAATAAAGAGAATATTTTAAATTATCTCCAAGGAAACAGTTCTTTCCCATGGACATATACTTAGAGATCTCTTGTTTCCATCTCACATTCTTAGATCAAGAATCAGACACTACTTTTAAAAAGGAGTAGGGCAATCAGTAGCCTGGTTGTTCACAACTCAGTTAATTTTCATAAACAGACGGACACATTTGAAACTGGCAGGAATGAACAGTGCCCTCCCATTCCCCTGTGGCACCTGGGATTCTTTTTATGAATTTCCAAAGCAGTCAGACATCTCAGAGTATTATTTTCATCTGCTTATTTTTCTCTCTTCCCATCTCTCCATTTATTTCCATTGCTCATCCAAAAGTTACTATGAGAATAAAACTTTAATAAAAGAATGGGGATTATCATGAGGCATAAAATATTCTAGTTTCATTTCCCCATACTTGTAATCTGAGTATTGATAGTAACTGCAAGTGTCTGGCCTTAAGGCACAGTAATTCTTTCAATGTGATTTAACATCAGAACAATGTTTCATTTTTAAATAATTGCATATTGAAGGAAAGAAAATGTAATTTAAGTAAACAGGAAAACCCACAATCCGTTAGTAATGATCTTTAAGAAATACTTTTAGCAGTCATGACAATTCATACCCTAAAAGTAAATTTAAAACGTAATAGTTTCATACCTTGTGTAAAAAAACTTAAATTATACTATTTTTAAAGCTGCCTAAGCATCCTAATTTTCCTTTATCTTCCACTTTCCATATCCATTATCTTTGTATGCCTACAGTTTATGCTTAAAGAACCAAGCTATAGCCATAAAAATAGAAATACATTTTTAGTAACTATTGCCATTATACTAAAAATACATTTCGATCTATAAGATTTCACAATTTCAGTACTCTTTCCCAATATCAAATGTCTTGAATTTACTACAATTGAGCAAGAGAATAGTTTTGCATTGCTTTTCTAATTAAAGTGCAGAAAGTTATCAGGTCTGGACATCTCTGCAAAATGAATAAATGTGTACCCCTGTCCTGACATTTCCTTCAGCATTGATTTGAAAACACTAAATATATTTTATTTTGTAGAACCAGAGCATAAAAAACACCTAGTAATTGTTTTCCATTGATATTCTCTTGGTGAATTTGCATTTGTAGGATAAGAATTGACATTTATAATGCAGAGCCAGTCAAATTATAGCATTTGTAAACTGAAGCTCCTTATTTTTATTACTATAACCTTGCAAAGTGATTGGATGGTTTTGTACAGCCTATTTATTTATCTCATTTTAAAACTGATTAAAGAAATAACTTTGCCTATGGAACAGAAAAGGAGTTATTTCTTGAACAATTCCATTTAAAATACAATTGTTCAAAAACTTATTTTGACACTTTAGGACTAGGACACCACTAAGAAATCAACTTGATATTAAATATTTTAACAGAAGACAGTCTAAATGCAACGGGTCAGGTCTGGTCAGTGGGAGGCCCCCCAGATTTGTGGTGAACTTGGGAACTTTTGACTTCACATAGGTGTTGAAAACATGAATAATGCCCTTACTATTGATTATATGCCAGGAGGAAAAAAGTCAGGGTAGTACATCTGTGGGAATGAGATGAAGCAGTGGCATAGGTCAAACTGTGGATAAATGAAATATCAGTTCAGCAGTAATATACTCTCCCTTCCCAAGATTCGTTGTACAGACCAACACGGAGGAATACTGAAACCAGGGAAATTCACAAAGCATACATCTCTCAGCAATTTCTATAAAGTATAACTGATATATAGATAAAAGCAGGCTAAAAGGAACATGAAAGTCATTCACCCTTAACAGAAAGAGAAGTTTAAAAGACCAAGATAGAATGGGATACAAAAGTTGGTAAAGGATAATTCCATAAACTTTGCTTTGATGTTCTGTTTGCTGATGGTTTGTGGTGATTGGGGTTCTCTCTTTTTCTTTTCCTTTCTAAGAGAGTCAGATAGGGTGGGCCCCAAAAGATGGGACTAGAAAAAATTACTCCATTAAATAAATAAACACAAAATATACAGAATATAGGATTCTGGAGTGAGAATTTTTGGACTTCTATCCTAGGAAGTTTCATTAGTTCCATTGACTAAAACATCTCCACAGAGTTGGTGACTCTCAATCTTTATCTTCAGGTTTGATATTTATTTTGAAATTAGACAAAACACCCTCAACATAATTTGGAGAAAATGCATTACTTTCCATCTTCTCTTTCTCTTGTCCTTCTATCTCTGATATTGGTGACACCATCTCTTTGTTTGTCTAAGTCAGGACCATCAGTTGCTGTCCTTCAGTTTGTGTTAATACTATTAACTCCCCATTATCCGCCACAACTACTGGAACAAAGGCCTATTCATGATACACCTATAGCTTCTTCTTTCCTTCTTGATTGCTATCGCCACACTGGATGTCCTCATTGTCTCTATCACAGAGCATTGTGGTCATCTCCAAACCCATGTAGGAAATAAGTGTCAATGAAAAGGATAATGAGATTATGTCTCTAGTAAAGATAATTCATTAGAAAAATATTATCCTGCAATTGCACTCTTGGGCACATACCCAAAGAAAACTCTAATTTGAAAAGATACATGCACACCAATGTTCATAGAAGCACTATTTACAATAGCCAAGACATGGAAGCAACCTAAATGTCCACTGACAGATGAATAGATAAAGAAGATATGGTATATGTATACAATGGCTTACAACTCAGCCATAAAAAATAATGAAATAATGCCTTTTGCAGCAACATGTATGGACCTAGAGATTATCATACTAAGTGAAGTAAGTCAAATAGAGAAAGACAAGTATCATGTGATATCACTTATATGTGGAATCTTAAACAATGATACAAATGAACTTGTTTGTAAAGCAGAAATAGACTCACAGACATAGAAAACAAACTTATGGTTACCAAAGGGAAAGGGGGAGAGAGATAATTTGGGAGTTTGGCATTAACAGATACACACTACTATATATAAAACAGATAAACAATAAGGACCTACAGTATAGCACAGGGAACTATATTCAATATCTTGTAATAACCTATAATTGAAAAGAAGCTGAAAAAATATACATATATATATATATATATGAAAAACTGGATCACTTTGCTGTACACCTGCAACACTGAAAATCAACTATGCATCAATAAAAAAAGATAATTCTTTAGAACATAATCCTTTGTTCAGGGTGGAGAGGAGACTTGAGGGAAAGACATGAAACAATAACTGGTTTCACCTGTCAGGTAATTGTCTTCACAACTGGAAATTCCTTTAATTCAAACAGTGAAAGTGTTTCGTTTTTGCTGTTGTTGTTTATTTGCTTAATTTGATAACTTACTAAGAATGATTTTATGTCTTATGACTTAAACCTAAGGATATTTAAGGTAGAAAATAATTCAGAATCCGATTATTGTTTATGCCATGGTCTTATGGAGGACATATAGGTGTCTTTATTTGTGTGTGTGTGTGTGAAAAAAAAGTAGCTTCTTATTTATTTACAACCTTATTAGAGTATAATTGCTATACAATGATGTGTTAGTTTCTGCTTTATAACAAAGTGAATCAGTTACACATATACATATGTTCCCATATCTCTTCCCTCTTGCATCTCCCTCCCTCCCAACCTCCCTATCCCACCCCTCTAGGTGGTCACAAAACACCGAGCTGATCTCCCTGTGCTATGCGACTGCTTCCCACTAGCTATCTATTTTACGTTTCGTAGTGTATATATGTCCATGCCACTCTCTCACTATGTCACAGCTTACGCTTCCCCTCCCCATGTCCTCAAGTTAATTCTCTAGTAGGTCTGTGTCTTTATTCCTGTCTTATCCCTAGGTTTTTCATGACATTTTTTTTTCTTAAATTCCATATATATGTGTTAGCACATGGTATTTGTCTTTCTCTTTCTGACTTACTTCACTCTGTATGACAGACTCTAGGTCCATCCACCTCATTACAAATAGCTCAATTTCGTTTCTTCTTATGGCTGAGTAATATTCCATTGTATATATGTGCCACATCTTTATCCATTCATCCGATGATGGACACGTAGGTTGTTTCCATCTCCGGGCTATTGTAAATAGAGCTGCAATGAACATTTTGGTACATGACTCTTTTTGAATTATGGTTTTCTCAGGGTATATGCCCAGTAGTGGGATTGCTGGGTCATATGGTAGTTCTATTTGTAGTTTTTTAAGGAACCTCCATACTGTTCTCCATTGTGGCTGTACCAATTCACATTCTCACCAGCAGTGCAAGAGGGTTCCCTTTTCTCCACACCCTCTCCAGCATTTATTGTTTCTAGATTTTTATGATGATGGCCATTCTGACTGGTGTGAGATGATATCTCATTGTAGTTTTGATTTGCATTTCTCTAATGATTAATGATGTTGAGCATTCTTTCATGTGTTTATTGGCAGTCTGTATAGCTTCTTTGGAGAAATGTCTACTTAGGTTTTCTGCACATTTTTGGATTGGGTTGTTTGTTTTTTTGCTATTGAGCTGGATGAGCTGCTTGTAAATTTTGGAGATTAATCCCTTGTCAGTTGCTTCATTTGCAAATATTTTCTCCCATTCTGAAGGTTGTCTTTTGGTCTTGTTTATGGTTTCCTTTGCTGTGCAAAAGCTTTGAAGTTTCATTAGGTCCCATTTGTTTATTTTTGTTTTTATTTCCATTTCTCTAGGAGGTGAGTCAAAAAGGATCTTGCTGTGATTTGTGTCATAGAGTGTTCTGCCTATGTTTTCCTCTAAGAGTTTGATAGTTTCTGGCCTTACATTTTGGTCTTTAATCCATTTTGAGTTTATTTTTGTGTATGGTGGTAGGGAGTGATCTAATCTCATATTTTTACATGTACCTGTCCAGGTTTACAAGCACCACTTATTGAAGAGACTGTCCATTCTCCACTGTACATTCTTGTCTCCTTTATCAAAGATAAGGTGACCATATGTGCATGGGTTTATCTCTGGGCTTTCTATCCTATTCCATTGATCTATGTTTCTGTTTTTGAGCCAGTACCATACTGTTTTGATTGTTGTAGCTTTGTAGTATACTCTGAAGTCAGGGACACTGATTCCACCAGCTCCATTTTTCATTCTCAAGATTGCTTTGGCTATTCGGGGTCTTTTGTGTTTCCATACAGATTGTGAATTTTATTTGTTCTAGTTCTGTGAAAAATGCCAGTGGTAGTTTGATAGGGATTGCATTGAATCTGTACATTGCTTTGGGTAGTAGAGTCATTTTCAAAATGTTGATTCTTCCAATCCAAGAACATGGTATATCTCTCCATCTATTTGTATCATCTTTAATTTCTTTCATCAGTGTTGTATAATTTTCCACATGCAGTTCTTTTATTTCCTTAGGTAGGTTTATTCCTAGTTATTTTATTCTTTTTATTGCAGTGGTAAATGGGAGTGATTTCTTGATTTCACTTTCAGATTTTTCATCATTAGTATATAGGAATGCCAGAGATTTCTGTGTGTTAATTTTGTATCCTGATACTTTACCAAATTCATTGATTAGCTCTAGTAGTTTTCTGGTAGCATCTTTAGGGTTCTCTATGTATAGTATCATGTCATCTGCAAACAGTGACAGCTTTACTTCTTCTTTTCCAATTTCGATTCCTTTTATTTCCTTTTCTTCTCTGATTGCTGTGGCTAAAACTTCCAAAACTATGTTGAATAAGAGTGGTGAGAGTGGTCAACCTTATCTTGTTCCTGATCTTAATGGAAATGCTTTCAATTTTTCACCATTGAGGATGATATTGGCTGTGGGTTTGTCACATATGACCGTTATTATTTTGAGGAAATTTCTCTCTATGCCTACTTTCTGCAGGGTTTTTATCATAAATGGGTGTTGAATTTTGTCAAAAGCTTTCTCTGCATCTGTTGAGATGACCATATGGTTTTTCTCCTTCAATTTGTTAATATGGTGTATCACATTGATTGATTTGCGTATATTAAAGAATGCTTGCATCCCTGGGATAAACCCCACTTGATCATGGTGTATGATCCTTTTAATGTGCTGTTGGATTCTGTTTGCTAGTATTTTGTTGAGGATTTTTGCATCTATGTTCATCAGTGATATTGGCCTGTAGTTTTCTTTCTTTGTGACATTCTTGTCTGGTTTTTGTATCAGGATGATGTTGGTCTCGTGGAATGAGTTTGGGAGTGTTCCACCCTCTTCTATATTTTGGAAGAGTTTGAGAAGGATAGATGTTAGCTCTTCTCTAAATGTTTGATAGAATTCGCCTGTGAAGCCATCTGGTCCTGAGCTTTTGTTTGTTGGAAGATTTTTAATCACAGTTTCAATTTCAGTGCTTGTGATTGATCTGTTCATATTTTCTATTTCTTCCTGATTCAGTCTTGGCAGGTCGTGCATTTCTAAGAATTTGTCCATTTCTTCCAGGTTGTCCATTTTATTGGCATAGAGTTGCTTGTAGTAATCTCTCATGTTCTTTTTTATTTATGCAGTGTCAGTTGTTACTTCTCCTTTTTCATTTCTAATTCTATTGATTTGAGTCTTCTCCCTTTTTTTCTTGATGAGTCTGGCTAATGGTTTATCTATTTTGTTTATCTTCTCAAAGAACCAGCTTCTAGTTTTATTGATCTTTGCTATTGTTTCCTTCATTTCTTTTTCATTTATTTATGATCTGATCTTTATGATTTCTTTCCTTCTCTTATCTTTGTTTTTTTTTTTTTGTTCTTTCTCTAATTGCTTTAGGTGCAAGGTTAGGTTGTTTATTCGAAATGTTTCCTGTTTCTTAAGGTAGGATTGTATTGCTATAAACTTCCCTCTTAGAACAGCTTTTGCGGCATCCTATAGGTTTTGGGTCATCTTGTCTCCATTGTCATTTGTTTCTAGGTATTTTTTGATTTCTTCAGTGATCACTTCGTTATTAAGTAGTGTATAGTTTGGCCTCCATGTGTTTGTATTTTTTACAGATCTTTTCCTGTAATTGATATCTAGCCTCATAGTGTGTGGTCAGAAAAGATACTTGATACAATTTCAATTTTCTTAAATATACCAAGGCTTGTTTTGTGACCCAAGATATGATCTACCCTGGAGAATGTTCCATGACCACTTGAGAAAAATGTGTATTCTGTTGTTTTTGGATGGAATGTCCTATAAATATCAATTAAGTCCATCTTGTTTAATGTATCATTTAAAGCTTGTGTTTCCTTATTTATTTTCATTTTGAATGATCTGTCCATTGGTGAAAGTGGGATGTTAAAGTCCCCTACCATGAATATGTTTTTGTCGATTTCCCCTTTTATGGCTGTTAGTATTTGCCTTATGTATTGAGGTGCTCCTATGTTGGGTGCATAAATATTTACAATTGTTATATCTTCTTCTTGGATCGATCCCTTGATCATTATGTAGTGTCCTTCTTTGTCTCTTCTGATAGTCTTTATTTTAAAGTCTATTTTGTTTGATATGAGAATTGCTACTCCAGCTTTCTTTTGGTTTCTATTTGCGTGGAATATCTTTTTCCATCCCCTCACTTTCAGTCTGTATGTGTCTCTAGGTTTGAACTGGGTTTCTAGGTTTGAACTGGGTCTCTTGTTGACAGCAATATATATGGGTCTTGTTTTGTATCTATTCAGCCAGTCTGTGTCTTTTGGTGGGAGCATTTAATCCATTTACCTTTAAGGTAATTATCGATATGTATGTTCCTATTCCCATTTTCTTGTTTTGGGTTTGTTATTGTAGGTCTTTTCCTTCTCCTGTGTTTCTTGCCTAGATAAGATCCTTTAGCATTTGTTGTAAAGTTGGTTTGGTGGTGCTGAACTCTCTCAGCTTTTGCTTGTCTGTAAAAATTTTAATTTCTCCATCAAATCTGAATGAGATCTTTGCTGCATAGAGTATTCTTGTTTGTAAGTTTGTCTCCTTCATCACTTTAAATATGTCCTGCCAGTCCCTTCTGGCTTGCAGAGTTTCTGATGAAAGATCAGCTGTTAACCTTATGGGGATTCCCTTGTGTGTTATTTGTTGTTTTTCCCTTGCTGTTTTTAATATGTTTTCTTTGTATTTAATTTTTGACAGTTTGATTAATATGTGTCTTGGCATATTTCTCCTTGGATTTATCCTGTATGGGACTCTCTGTGCTTCTTGGGCTTGGTTAACTATTTCCTTTCCCATTTTAGGGAAGTTTTCAACTATAATCTCTTCAAATAGTTTCTCAGTCCCTTTCTTTTTCTCTTCTTCTTCTGGAACCCCTATAATTCGAATGTTGGTGTGTTTAATGTTATCTCAGAGGTCTCTGAGACTGTCCTCAGTTATTTTCTTTATTTTTTCTTTATTCTGCTCTGTAGTAGTTATTTCCACTATTTTATCTTCCAGGTCACTTTTCCGTTCTTCTGCCTCAGTTATTCTGCTATTGTTCCCTTCTAGAGTATTTTTAATTTCATTTATTGTGTTGTTCATTGTTGCTTGTTTTATCTTTAGTTCTTCTAGGTCTTTGTTAAATGTTTCTTGCATTTTCTCTATTCTATTTCCAAGATTTTGGATCATCTTTACTATCATTATTCTGAATTCTTTTTCAGGTAGACTGCCTATTTCCTCTTCATTTGTTAGGTCTGGTGGGTTTTTATCTTGCTCCTTCATCTGTTGTGTGTTTTTCTGTCTTCTCATTTTGCTTATCTTACTGTGTTTGGGGTCTCCTTTTTGCAGGCTGCAGGTTCGTAGTTCCCGTTGTGTTTGGTGTTTGTCCCCAGTGGCTAAGGTTGGTTCAGTGTGTTGTGTAGGCTTCCTGGTGGAGGGGACTAGTGGCTGTGTTCTGGTGGATGAGGCTGGATCTTTTCTTTCTTGTGGGCAGGTCCACATCTGATGGTGTCTTTTGGGGTGTCTGTGGACTTATTATCATTTTGGGCAGCCTCTCTGCTAATGGCTGGGGTTTTGTTCCTGCCTTGCTAGTTGTTTGGCATAGGGTGTCCAGCACTGTAGCTTGCTCATCGTTGAGTGAAGCTGGGTGCTGGTGTTGAGATGGAGATCTCTGGAGTTTTTCACCCTTTGATATTACATGGAGCTGGGAGGTCTCTTGTGGACCAGTGTCCTGAAGTTGGCTCTCTCACCTCAGAGGCACAGCACTGTCTCCTGGCTGCAGCACCAAGAGCCTTTCATCCACACGGCTCAGAATAAAAGGGAGAAAAAGTAGAAAGAAAGAAAGAAAGAAAGAAAGAAAGAAAGAAAGAAGGAAAGAAAGAAAGAAAGAAAGAAAGAGTATAAAAGAAAAAATAAAGTAAGATAAAATAAAATAAAGTTATTAGAATAAAAAATAATTATTAAGAAAAAAAATTTAAAGTAAAAAAAAAAAAAAGATGGATGGAACCCTAGGACAAATGGTGAAAGCAAAGCTATACAGACAAAAATCTCACACAGAAGCATACACATAACACACTCACAAAAAGAGGAAAAGGGAAAAAAATCATAAATCTTGCTCTCAAATTCCACCTCCTCTATTTGGGATGATTCGTTGTCTATTCAGGTATTCCACAGATGCAGGGTACATCAAGTTGATTGTGGAGATTTAATGTGCTGCTTCTGAAGCTGCTGGGAGAGATTTCGCTTTCTCTTCTTTGTTCGCACAGCTCCCAGGGGCTCAGCTTTGGATTTGGCCCCATCTCTGCGTGTAGGTCGCCGGAGGGCGTCTGTTCTTCGTTCAGACAGGACAGGGTTAAAGGAGCCACTGATTCAGGGGCTCCGGCTCACTCAGGCCAGGGGGAGGGAGGGGTACGGATGTGGGACAAGCCTGTGACGGCAGAGGCCAACGTGACGTTGCACCAGCCAGAGGTGCGCCATGCCTTCTCCTCGGGAAGTTGTCCCTGGATCCCGGGACCCTGGGAGTGGCGGGCTGCACAGGCTCCCCGGAAGGGAGGTGTGGAGAGTGACCTGTGCTCGCACACAGGCGTCTTGGTGGTGGCAGTAGCAGCCTTAGCGTCTCATGCCTGTCTCGGTGTCCGCACTGATAACCGCGGCTAGTGCCCATCTCTGGAGCTCCTTTAAGCAGCGCTCTTAATCCCCTCTCCTTGTGCACCAGTAAAGAAAGAGGGAAGAAAAAGTGTCTTGCCTCTTTGGCAGATCCAGACGTTTTCCCGGACTCCCTCCCGGCTAGCCGTGGTGCACTAACCCCTTCAGGCTGTGTTCACGCTGCTAGTCCTCTCCCTGCGCTCCGACCGAAGCCCGAGCCTCAGCTCCCAGCCCTGCCCGTCCCTGCGGGTGAGCAGAAAAGCCTCTCAGGCTGGTGAGTGCTGGTCAGCACCAATCCTCTGTGCGGAAATCTCTCCGCTTTGCCCTCTGCACCCCTGTTGCTGCACTTTCTTCCATGGCTCCGAAGCTTCCCCCCTCCGCCACCCGCAATCTCCACCAACGAAGGGGTTTCTAGTATGTGGAAACCTTTCCTCCTTCACGTCTCCATCCCACTGGTGCAGGTCCTGTCCCTATCCTTTTGTCTCTGTTTTTTCTTTTGCCCTACCCAGGTACGTGGTGAGTTTCTTGCCTTTTGGGAGGTCTGAGGTCTGCCAGCCTTCAGTAGGTGTTCTGTAGGAGTTTTTGCACGTGTAGATGTATTTCTGATCTACCTGTGGGGAGGAAGGTGATCTCCGCGTCTTACTCTTCTGCCATCTTCCCCCGGCCCCCAGGTATCTTTCTTGACCTGAGTAGACAGAGTGCTGATAAGGACCCAGCCTGCAATAATATAATCACGATGATTATAAGAGTTAAGTACTTGGAGTGATTTTTGAGTATCAGTATTCTATTAAGATGCCTTACTGTAGAATATCATAATCAATCCTCATGGTAACCTTATGGGGAAGGTACTATTATTATCTTCATTTTATAGATGAAGAAATTGATTTTTAGAGGGGAGAATTAGATTACCCAAGGTCTGCCACTGGTAAATGTTAGAGTCAAGATTTGAATGCAGGCTGATTCCAAAGATAACTTCTATAGTAATCACCAACTCTGGAACCATCTGCCTGAGTTCTAATCCCTCAGAATCTATCTCCCTTATAGGGTTGGGATGAAGTTTAAAAGAGTTAATAGATATTTAGCATCAAGTAGAAGGCCTAGCACATAGTGAATGCTCTATAACTGTTAACTTTTTTCATTTAACTGCCTACCCCCCATCCATACCATATTTATAAGTGAGACATTGGGTAGATTTGGATACATGTAGGTTTTAGAACGTCTGTCGACTATATGCTTGGGGAACAGGCAGAGGAAAGGGAGTAAAGGAATAGGCTTCATCATACTCCTTAGATAAATTGGTGCCCAAATCACAAGATTTTAAAAGTTATTCTGATTTAAAGACTCCCCTTGAATGGTATAAAGGATCCTCAAGGCAGGAATGGAAGTCCAAGACTAGAAAAACTGCCGGTGGGAATCTGACACTAATAATTGTTACCAGTGTCTCTGGCTGATCACACTTGGTTCTTCTCCAAGTCCACCCAGGTAGAATAGAAACTTTGAATCTTAAGACCAGTGCTTTTTGCATATAATCACATTTTAAAGCAAAATGAAAATGATATCCAAAAGCCACAGCAAAGAAAAATTGACAAATTCATTACTCAGAGTTTTCTCTCTTATAATAGATAATATGCTCACTGAAGCACAACCTTCATATTGTCTCTGGTTTGGGCATATGAATACCTTCACTCCCTGTGTCCAAATTCAAATTTTGTTAGTTTTTAAAAAGAGGAAATATTACACACAACATACACTATTATTTCAGATGCCAATAAAGGTGGATCTTAGTTAAACAAATGACTTCACTAGTTAAAGACAGTAGAAACTGATCCTAATTAATTAATTTTTTTATTATTCTTTCCCATCGTCTTTAGCTGTGACAGTTAGAGAGGAACCTATAAAACGGTGAATGGTAACCAAATTATCTCTGCTCATTTGATGTTTTGAAGTGTTTATTATGTAAACTTTGGTATCCAAATACATTGAATTTATAGTTTTGGATTATTTTAAATGGATGATTCAAATGTTGACAGTGAAAAGAATTTCATCCTGGGAGTCTGGAGACCTGAATTTTCTTCCTTTCTTAACTTGTCATGAATGTCACTTTGTCCCTTCAGACCTCAATTTCTTCATCAGGAAATGGAAACTGCCTGGGTAGTTCTTCCTCTGGTTTATTAATTCTTCAAGTTTTAGCTTAAGTATCATTTTCCTAGTTTAAATCCTACTGCTAAATTTCTAATTTCATCTGTAATTTCCTTTGAGGTATTTAACATCACTTCAATTGAATTATGTAATTATTTATCTTCTATCTACTCTGCTAATGGACCATAAGCTCCATATGAAGGTAAGAACTATGTTTCTCTTCTATACCATTGTAAGACATAATAGGCTCTGAATTATAAGAAATATAAGACACAATGGAGTTTAGGAACTAGGTAAATGTGACCGTCTGCCCCACATAAAATTATTAAAATTTAGAAAACACTATTATTGGCAAACAAAACCCTTATGGGGCTATGATTTTGTGACTTCTAGCTTCTAATAGTAGGTCATTCAAAAGCCCATGTGACATTAAAACAAAACAAAACAAAACACGGAAGAGTTTATGAGATGTGTTCCATTAGACAAATTAATAAATTTTTTCTCTAATATATTTTTATATTACCTTCTGTTGCATACTGAAAATGTTGCTCATTTTTCAGTAACCTCAATTGCTCCTTCATGGAACTGTGTTTTCTTATTGAAATATAGTTGACTTACAATATTATATTAGTTTTAGATGTACAACATAGTGGTTCGATATTTTTATAGATTACACACCATACAGCTATTATAAAATATTGATTCTACTCCTGTGCTGCACATTATATCCTTGTGACTTATTTCTTGATGAACGCAACCTTATACTACTATCTCAAAATATTCTTGGGCTTCCCTGGTGGTGCAGTGGTTGAGAGTCCACCTGCCGATGCAGGGGACACGGGTTTGTGCCCCGGTCTGGGAGGATCCCACGTGCCACGAAGCAGCTGGGCCCGTGAGCCATGGCCGCTGAGCCTGCATGTCCAGAGCCTGTGCTCTGCAACGGGAGGGGCCACAACAGTGAGAGGCCTGTGTACCACAAAAAAAAAAAAAAAAAAAAAAAAAATTCTTATATCCCCATCAGTAACTGTACAAAGAGATCTCTAAGTTACATAAAGTTAATAGGTTAAAAAAAGCACATTGAGAAAATAATTATTAAAATTTATCACCTCCTTAAAAAATAACCCATTTTACATTGACCATGAGATCTCTTTTAATAATGAGCTCTTCTTACATATTTCAATAGGCATTTATGTTTACACCTTGTTTTACATGGGACTTTTAAGATGTCTATCACCTTTCAAAGTGAGATGCAGCTGTATGGATAAAAATTCTGCTTCTCAAAGAGATGAAACTGTTCTTTTTATTTACTTCAATTTCGTAATACAGACACACGTACTCACACACGTATGTGTGGACAGTCAACAAATAATATTGACCAAAATTGCAATAGTTTTAACCTCACTTTCAAATGCCCTTTAATAAGAAAATTTAAATAACATGAAATGTAAATTAAAGCTATGAACAGAAAACTAAAACTGGAAAATATTTATCAAAAGAAAAAAAAAGCTAGACAAAAAGAAGTTAAGTTATTCAATGCCCTTGACTGTGAAAACCTTCATTTCTCATTACAAAACTGTAGAAAGCATACAAAAGTGTAAAAGTTTGAACTTTTACATATTCTTTAAGCTAAAGATATTCTTTAACTACCATATTAGATTCCTTACAAAAAATACTCATTTATACCATGTATAATTAAAATAATTATGAAAATAGAAATGCATTCACCTAGAATAATGTGTTTTTTCCCCCCACAAGTGTTGGTCCAATCATGGAGAACAAAATACATCATTAGTACCTATTACCATGTGTATTAGAAAAATTATGCACCCAGTACTAATCTTGTCACTGGAGAAAAAAAAAAAAAAGGATATAGTGTACCTCAATCTTATGTTGAATTTAGGGATTTTTTTTCATAATCTATGTCACCACAAACATAATTATCAATAATGGAAATCTGTCACTTGCAAAAATGATGTAAAGAAATTCTGCAATCATCATCCAAAATTTAAAAAAAACAATGCTTTTTGTGAGACAGAATATCCCTAAAGATTAGAATTAAACATAAAATAAAGTAAATAAGACACAGTTTCAAAATGCATATTAAAAATTTTGAGGCAAAAATAACTTTGTAAGCAATTTCTTAGATGATTTCTAACGCTAGAGGATAACTCTCAGACATAATAGAAATTTCAAGATAAGCTAAATACATAAGAAATATCTAAGCTTTTCTAAATATAGAACTAGTTTTATCTAAATGAAGATTTAAGTTTTATCAAAATGTACATTTATTATGCAAATATAACCATGAAGAAAATAATATCTCAAATGCAGAATTCTTTGTCTCTGTCTTACACATTTAACAGCAGTGACAATTGTTTACATTATAAGCTTTATGATTTTTCCAGAAATAGATTTTTAGCTAAGATTTTTCAAGGATGCTGATCTTAATCTATTGAATAATTACACAAAACAAAACTCTTTTGAAAAAGAACTTCTTGATTTTTAAAAAAAATTCTGAACGTAATACTGCTTTACAAAAATGAAGTCTGATAAAAAATGTCCATACAGGGCTTCCCTGGTGGCGCAGTGGTTGAGAGTCCGCCTGCTGATGCAGGGGACAGGGGTTCATGCCCCAGTCCGGGAAAATCCCACATGTCGCGGAGCGGCTGGGCCCGTGAGCCATGGCTGCTGAGCCTGCGTGTCCGGAGCCTGTGCTCCGCAACGGGAGAGGCCACAACTGAGAGGCCCGCATACCACAAAAAAAAAAAAAAAAAAAAAAATGTCCATACAACAAACTATTCCATAAAGCATTAAAGAAATACTTTTTTTCTAGGTTATATCCAAATCTTTAAATCAAGTATTCAGTGATTTTTCCATGGGAGATATGCATTTAAAGAGTTTCTAGATCACCATCCCATAACTAGATTGTGACAATGAAGAAGACAAAGATGAAAACAAAGATGAAGGTGAAGAAGAAGGAGGAGGGTGAGGAAAAGGAGGAAGAGGATCAGGGAAAGGAGAAGAAGGTGATGATAATGATGAGATACCAAAGAAGATTAAAAAATAATAGAGAAGAAAGAGTGGAAGAAAAAGAAGGGTAGGGAAGAAAGTGGACACTAACTAAAAGAAGGCAATCCTTATTATTCTGAAGCAAAACATTATTAGGAAAGATAGGTTTCTCCTATCTTTTCATTTATCTACTGTCATATCTTAGTCATGTATCCACTCTATCTTTTCTTTGCTGGGCAATGAGAATAACATTGCCAGTTATCTCACAGATATGTTTCTGTTCATCTGTATCTATTTATCTATCTATCTATCTATCTATCTATCCATCCATCCATCCATCTTTCTTTCTATCATCTGTCTCTATCATCTATCTATGCATGTTACTTTCTAACGTTTCTCAGAGAAGAAATTATCTAAAATCAATCCATGTGTCATTCTTGAAAAATCTCTAACAATAAATCTTATTCACAACTTTGTTAGCATCACCCTGGCAAGTGAAACTGTAATTAGAAAAGCAGGAAAAGTTCCTCTATGGGGTCATAATTCCTCATTTTGCTTATCTTTCTTCCCTAAGCTGCCCTCAATAAATTCCATATGTAAGATCTTCCAAGCAGTGCTATAGGTTTTTTTCTCCCCATTGAAAACTATGCTTTCATTTCAGTTGACTGTAATTAAATAATCCCAAAATATTCAATTAAGGGGCAAATAGCTATCTATATTAATATTTTTCTTCTAGGTAATTTTGCATTTTAAAAGATAATTTGTGGGCTTCCCTGGTGGCACAGTGGTTGAGAGTCCGCCTGCCGATGCAGGGGACACGGGTTCGTGCCCAGGTCCAGGAGGGTCCCATGTGCCACGGAGCAACTGGGCCTGTGAGCCATGGCTGCTGGGCCTGCGCATCTGGAGCCTGTGCTCCACGATAGGAGAGGCCGCAACAGTGAGGGGCCCGCGTACCGCAAAAAAAAAAAAAAAAAGATAATTTGTTTTAACCACAATACGTTTTTAAGAAAATCTAAAGTATAGGCATTGTAATGGGTTTATACTTATAGAGTGGAGTCCTTCTGGAAATTTACAAATCATATAACATACCCGAGCTAATCTCGGGTATGTTAAGTTCAGACATATTGTTCCAGACATAATGTGGAAATATTACTTCCACATTAAGAGCTGGATTAAATTACTTTTGCCTCCTATTTGCTTGCTTATTCTCACCATTAGAGCTAGAAAATTTACTCACCCGTCTTCAAATCATTTCTCATATCAAGTTTTTTATTTTTCAGTTCTAAGTGATGTCTGCCTTTTCTCAGAATAGACATTGTCTGTTTGTTCACTGTTGTATCTAGTACAATAGCTGAAAGATAACAGGCACTCAATAAACGTCTGTTGGAAGAGTGAACAGTGTATGGTTAAACCTCAGTGATGAAGGAAAACTAGAGCCAACTCAGTTTTGTGCAAAATATCCTTCTTTTGGTCAATGAAATTACGTTTTGATTTGGGCAAAAGAAATATGCAAATTGAGGGGTTGCATAGTGAATGAGATAAAGTTAAAGTCGATTGATATTCACATCCTAGGACGATAACAGAAGAAACAGGCATCTAAAAATGAATAAATTATTGGTATAAACAGGAACGTCAAAAATACAGATGATTTTCAACCTTTTAGTGACTAAATTAATATTTGCAACTTTAATGCAAACAAAAATTAGTCTTTGGAAACTCTACAGGTAAGTACTAAAATGACTTGTTAATAGTTTATCATTTTAATTCAGACATGGCATGTACAAGTCTTCGACATCCCCTGATAGAATGCTTTTATTCTTTCCTGTGACTCGATTTTCTTCATCAGACATTTTTCCCCCCTTATATCATTGCTGAGTCACCTATTTCCATACACAAAGTAACTAGCCAACATATGCTACTACATTTCCAATCTCACAGAATCCTAGGCCCTATTGTTGCAATTCCTTTCTCTGCCTCAGACATTGTGAAAGACATTGTTGTAAAGTATTGTTGAGTTGACAGGTTTGGAGTTGCTGATGACACCGTAGAAAAAGACTTCCCCAAAGGTTAAAACCTACATTTTATCAAAGAAAACAGCAATGAAAGATTTGAACTATTGTGTCTTGAAATATGGCTGGCTGAGATACTCTACTGAATCATGTAATCCTTTTAATACCTGCTTATTTTAGCTTTTATATAAGCATCTGCTCATACAAAGCCTGCATCAAACTCCAAATCCAAGGACTATTAGAACTGCCTGTAAGACTGATGGACTGTGCTGTGAGCTGTGAAAAGATTCAGAAATTGAGGGAATCAGTATCACTGGAGGCCAGGAGGTGGGAGCACTTATGTACCTGGACTCTTAGTCTTCTTGCTTCTCACTTATTGGATTTCTTCTAATAACAGACTGTTTCTAACAACTAAGAACAAAATGGTGTCAGGAAATCAGATATGTTGATGTAATTATTTTTGTTAAGCTGCTAAGCCTATTGATTGAGACTATCATAGGAAAATTCTATAGTGGCTGTTGTGCCACATGACTTTGAAATCAATTACAGTCGAGTTCATGTCTCATGTGACAAATCTAATAGAAAAAGATTGATCTGTTTAGAGCAAGGTAAGTACTTACTATTGAGATTTGATTTTGTTATGCTTCTGAGTAGAATAAATGAGGAATAATAGAGGTGAGTTATTCGGACATTGCTTTGCCTCTCAAGCCTTAGCTAGCAATGTAAAATTCCCACTCCCTCTTACCTCCATTCCCATCATGGGGAGGATAAATGAGAAACTGAGAGAAGAAACTGAGAAAGGATTGAGTCAGTGAATCCTTCTTTCTACTGAATAAAAGGAGAAAAAATAATCTAAAGGACAATGCAAAAATAGCCACCAAAGCAAGTCCAACTGTTTTATTCATTAAAAAAAAACATGCAGCTCAAATTTTGAACATTTGATTCAATGCACACACACACAATGCACACACAAACATTTGATTCAATGTACACACTCACAAAATCAAATTTTGAACATTTGATTCAATGCACATACACACACAAACACAACAAACAAAAATCTCATCACCAACGTGTCTTGCTAGAACCAAAAGGATTATTAAGTGGACTTAATGAGGTTAAGAAGAGGTGATTACATATCCAGTACTTCATGCTTCTCTGTGTGTAGATTTTCTTAAATTTAAATCTAGGAATATGAAAACAAACATTAGCAGGTAAAGTCAGCAGCTCTTTTCTAGGTAAACAAATTCTGTTTTAGAAGTAAAGGACTGGATCTCAGTGTAAAATTGTATCTCTGAAGTTGTATAATTTACACTGCTGCCCTCAAAAGTGGTAGTACTTGATCAGCGAATGTTATCTAAAATTTATTAATAACACCGTATCCTTTATGGAACTGTGACCTAAATATTTTATTTTCCTTTCTTGCTATTTTTAATGATTGGCTATTACTAGCCTTTCCTAGTCATGTTCCTATTATTGCTTTCCACGATACTCCACTTCTTAAAACTTCAGAACATTTAAAAAGGATATAACAATACTTCTATCCTTTTTGGTTATCTCTTTATTGCACTCTAACAAGTTTCATGTAAGCTGGAATCTCCATACTATATTACTTTACCTAGAGGACAGTATGTCTCTTTGTTAAATTTTTCAAACTTTTATTTGTAGAAAATCATATTCAGATATTATTCTGTAAGCAAGATAAAAATGTGCAATAAAAATATTACTCAGCCATAAAAAGAGAATGAAATAATGTCACTTTCAGCAACATGGATGGACCTAGAGATTATCATACTAAGTGAAGTAAGCCAGACAGAGAAAGGCAAAAGTCATATGATATCATTTATATGTGGAATCTAAAAAAAATGATACAAATGAATTTATACACAGAACAGAAATAGACCCACAGACATAGAAAAAAAAACGTATGGTTACCAAAGAGGAAGGAGGGGGAGGAATAAGTTAGGAGGTTTGAATTAACAGATACACACTACGTTACATAAAATAGGTAACCAACAAGGACCTACTGTATAGCACAGGGAACTATACTCAATATATTTTAATAAACTATAAGGGAAACAAATCTGAGAAAGAATTTATATATAACTGAATCATTTTGCTGTACACCTGAAAGTAACACAACGTTGTAAATCAATGATACTACAATAAAAAATAAAATAATATAAAACAAAAAGAATGTTCAGAAGACATGTAAGGAGCTTGCTCTCCACCACATTTTCTTCTAATTCACAGAGTAGTAAAACCCTTGATTAAAAGAAGTCGAATAAAAATATCAAGTATAAATGCTTGTGGGCACCCCATTACTAACTTCTTCATGAATAAGCCAAGGAGACATTCCCTACCAATATTTAAGAAAGGGCATCAAGCTACAACATGTAAGATGAAAATCTTACCACTTAGAAAGTATTATATACAGGATAATGCAAATACAATTTGGGTATTCGTTAGGAATCCATAAGCCATAAAAAGTCAAATAGCCACAAATGATTCATCCTGAAATAAAAGTAGACATTGTTCTACAAGAAAAAAATATGGAACCATTAGGTGAAAAGTTGAATAGTGGTAACCAGTTAACCTAAGATGAATACAGGTTTACCTGCAAATGAAATGTGAAAATGTTTGAGCTTTTCCTCTGGTGTTCCAGAAAAGATAAAAATGAAATAATCTTCCTTCAGCTTAAGCGCTGCATACTCACAGTAGGCTGGATAATAGAAGTGCTATTGAGACTTATTATTCTCATTGAAAGTAATGTCAAACTGGATGACCATTTAAACATGTAAGTAATAGATAAAGAAAATATTTTTTAAGTGCAAAGTTTTTTATTTTTTCTAAATTTAAAATTCTTGTTTGGAAACTTACTTTAAATAAGAAAATACTCTATGTTCTGATGGCAGCACACAAAATAAATGCAATTGAAAAAGTTTGTGAGTGATCTCTCTGAATGATGCAGTAGTAGGTACTGTTTTCATATTTCAAGAGTGTGGACTGGCAGTGTTCTGCCTGCCTTTATTTTGTCTCTCCAGCCTCACAGAGAGGACAAAGACACATGGCTCTCTCCTCCCTTCCCCTTGTTTGCATTTCTCAATTATCCCCTCTAAATCTGCAATTTGTAAGTATTGATTGAACTAATCCATTACAACTGAATATCTTTAAGGGGTGAAACATTTTTAACATGAAATATACTATATTAATTGAAAGATTTATCCTGTCTACAGTGAAAGAAACTTAGTAATTAAAGAGTTTGTGTGTGTGTGAGAGAGAGAGAGAGAGAGGGAGAGAGAGACAGAGACAGAGAGACAGAGAAAATGTGTCTTTGCATATCCTTGGGAAATTTCTGCAAAGGTTTGTATTAGTGTGAGAGCACTCATCATACTTGCAGCTTTCTGAGATACTGGCCCAGACTGAAGTATAGATGATTAAAGTCAGCTCAGGTTTCTAGTAAAAGCAGATATTATTATAATGCTAGGACAGACTTTTCTCTCTTTGTATCTTTAGAGCTTTTGTGATCAAACAGAAGATTTACTTTTTTCCTATATTTGAATTTTAAAGGGCTCTAAAAATCCTGATTCTCTTATATCTGAATGTCACAAATCCTTTTAAAAATTGTTCAAGTGGACTCTGTAATATATAGAGGGGGTGAGTCCAGGGATAAGACATCTGGAAGGATTCTTAGTTGCTAGGAAGAGGGGCTTTCTCTATCTTGTTATGGTGGCTCATCCCTGGAGGATCTTAAAGCAGAAGAGGTAATATCCATCTTGCATACTTGCAATGTAGTTTCTTTCAAGTACAAGCAGCCCCCATCATTCAAACTTTAGACCCAAGGGGCTATTAACACAGCACTACTTGATAATAATGATGATGACATCTTATACAGCATGGTGTTTACAGTTTTCAGAATGCTTTCAGAAAAAAATAATGTTAAACTCTGATCTCCGCAAAATCCCTTTGTTCACTACTTTTATCAACAGCACCCACTTACTCACCCAAATTTGTACCCCTATGTCCTTGGCAGTGTTCCCCTCGTCCTAATTCCCCAGTTTTCAAAACTCCTCTGGAATCTTTTACTTTCTTTCCATGTCCACTTGCATGGGCTTTGTTCAGCGCTGATCTCTCTCATAGAGAATTTTATTTAACTGTGACTTCTCTTTCGGATCTCAGATCGTTACCTCTGTGTGTGTGCACTGTGGCCACCAGAGTTAATATTCTGAAATGCAGTTCTAATCACAACAGTGTCCTAGTGGTCATGGGTCGATAAAATCCACACCTCTTGCAATCTGCACTCAGCTTCTCTGGTTTTCTTTTCCTTTTCTTCATTCCTTCATCTGTACCCTCAAGTCACACAGAGGCATTGCTTACCATTCTCCACCACACTAACCCATAGAAAGTTTCTGCAACTTTGCCCATGCTCTTCCTTTTGTATGGAGCAACCCTCTTTGTTCTTGTTCTGAGAAAAATGGCCTATGGTCCTGGATGATTTGGATAGGACTAGAGAGGATGTCAGGGTTCAGTCAATAAAGGACTCTTAAACCAGGTTAAGGAAATTGAACTTTGTGTTAAGGAAATTGGGAAACAGGAAGGATTTTCGAGAGGTAAATTATGTGCTTGCATTTTAGATGAGGATCTCCCTGTACAGAAAATGACTCGGAGAGGAGCAAGGGATGGAAACCAGTTAGGGATGTTTTGGATAAGGAGAGGAGGTGAGCTGATGGCTGCAGTGGGACAGCAGGAATGGAGAGATACATGAATTGAAGAGTCTTAAGGAAGTACATGTGGCAAGATTTGGAAATTAACTAGATCTGGGGAGCCAGAAGAGTGCAATCTAGTTAGATATAGACTTTCTATTCTAAATTTATGGTGAGTTTCTTGATGTCTGTTTTTGAGTCTGGGGAATATGGTTTTTAGAAGTGACTTTTAAGGTGAAGAAGTTGCTATTTTTATTCAAATGTAAGGGATGAACTTAAGGTCAGAGTTACTGCTTGACTTATTCAAGATCACATAGTTAATAAGTCAGAGCTGGGGTCATGCCATCCCAAATAGTCTGACAGCTCTTTTAAGTTATTTTCAGCAAGGAAAACAGGAACTTTTTAAAGCTGTAAATGAGTTTTCTACAGCTACAATTTTATTTTTACAAAAAGGAGGTGACATGGGATCACATGTAAAAATGAATGTGGCTGTTTGGGCCTGTCTGGGGCCTTCACAGTTGTCACCAGGCTCTTGATGGCCATGGGCACAGCTTACCTGGCAACAGCACAGCCTGGTGAGGCTGGCACTCTCCTCCCTCTGTGGCCTCACTCTTCCCATTCAGGAGTCACAGGTGGTGGCCCTCACTAAGCCAGCCTTACTGGGCTGCAGAGAGGCTGAGGACTGTTGTTCTTTCTCATGGCCAAAGTCATGGGTTAGCTCAGTGCTCTGGGGACTTGCAGGGCTGGGGGATCTGGAGATTTGAGATTCCCTGGAAAGAAGCAGGTGGGACAGTGTCTCCTCCTGAGACCATAGAGAGGTAATTCAAACAAAAAATAAAAAATGCAGACAATACAGAGAAGTCTACAGAGAAAAGCCCTGGGAAAGCAGCAGAGAACTGGAGTTCTACCCTCATGGAGCTGACCTGCAGCAACCAAGAACATGACTAAATAAGATAATTCAGAGCATGAAAATAATATTAAAGGCCAGATAGCTTGAGGAAGAGGAAGTCTGGCTGTGTCTCCTTTCTCCTTTGGCAACCTCAGGCCTGTTTTTTCAGAAACCAAGTTCAGATGATTGAGCCATGTTGGAGTCATCAGCTGGGCAGCCAGTGGGGCCGTAGCTTCTCCTTCCATGTGGCTTTCGAGGACAGGGATTTACTGCTGGTCTAAAGGCTGGAGATGACTCCTGTTCAAAATCAGGCATTCCTTCAGGAAAGGGAAACCTTTGTCCAGGGAATGATTGTTGGCTTGACAATGGGAAGACTTCATAGTGTCTTGAAAACTTAGCTTCTGAGGAGGTTGTGGAACTGGAAAATAAATCTGTACGGAGCAACCTGAAGCAAAGTGCCTGACAGCTATTTCATAGAGCCAATACCCTTGGAAGGGAGAATATATATATATATTTATATATATGTATATACATATATTCCAAATAGATATCCCACAAGAAATAATCCCTTTGGGGCAAGAGACATAAGTATGGGCTCCTGAGAGTAATATGGTCGAGAAAGGCACTAAATGTCTTTCTCAATCACGTTGTATATATAAATCATATTAATACTAAACTGCCACTGTAGTTAATAAAGCAGACCACTAAGTGCTATTCACACAGAATGTATTTCCCCACTCAGATCAAGGGGGTGAGAGTGGGGATGTGCCTCTAGGCTCATGAAAGTGCTTCAAGTATTTTGATCTTTACCAAAAAAGGAAAAGTTGCCATTTAAAAAAAAAAAAAAAAAAAAAGGGCTTCCCTGGTGGCGCAGTGGTTGAGAGTCTGCCTGCCGATGCAGGGGACACGGGTTCGTGCCCCGGTCCGGGAAGATCCCACATGCCGTGGAGCGGCTGAGCCCGTGAGCCATGGCCGCTGAGCCTGCGCGTCCGGAGCCTGTGCTCCGCAACGGGAGAGGCCATAATAGTGAGAGGCCCGCGTAGTGCAAAAAAAAAAAAAAAAAAAAACAGAGGAAAAGAAAAAGGAAGGAAGGAAGGAAGAGAATGAGATAAGCATGCTGATTAACAAGATGCCATAATGTGTATATGTTTAATTCTTGTTTAAACAAGATGCCATAATGTATATATGTTTAATTCTTTTTTTTTTTTTTTGGTGGTATGCGGGCCTCTCACGTATGTATATGTATACTTCATAAAAGCTGTCATTAATGACAATCATGAGAACTCTAAGCTGATGAATGTGACAACACTGACACTTTGATTTTCATAAGATAAAACTCCTAAATGTGTGACTTTCAGAGAAAAGTTTTAAATCCACAAAAACAACACAAGAAACCAAAACCAAGATCATAGAAAGATGATTTTTAAAAAGTTGTCTTTTTCATGCTCAAGCTCATTTTTATAGAAAACATGTGACTTCCCGTAATAAATAAGCTTTTGTTTTTGTAGAATATTGGGTTTATTTTATTCACGTGTCACTAATTTGCAATTTTCTCAAAATGTTGAATATATAATGACTAAAGGTGTTTTGTTTCTTTAATTAAAATTGATATTTTCTATTTCCGCCATTTGTGTATTTTCCAATTCTGTTACTGTTCATTTAATCACTGTACAAATTGAGTGTGTTTAAAAAATCATGATATTTTTATGAACCATGTTAAATGTCTTCAGAATTCATGACTTCTAGTTAATTGATAAATCACCATAAAATTGGAAAAATTATTAGAATTTAGAATCAGATTGTGTCTATGGCATTTTAAGAATGTATTACCATCCTTCCTAAAGCCCAGATTTCTCCTAACTATTTTTTTTACTAAGTATCTTTCATTCTTCCAATAACAATGTTTGGGCCTCATCTATTACTTGTAATCCCACTCTCTTCCCCTCATATAACCCGGGGTCATGTCCTTTCCATTATTCTGAATTCAGCCAACATCATTTACCAATGTGAAAACTGAGGCCCCGGAATGTTATGATTCATTAAGGTTATATAAGAAGATAAATATCATATGATATCACTTATACGTGGAATCTAAAAAAATGATACAAATTAACTTATTTACAAAGCAGAAAGAGACTCACAGACATAAAAAACAAACTTATGGTTACCAAAGGGGAAAGGCGGGGCAGGGATAAACTGGGAATTTGGAATTAGCAGATACACACTACTATATATAAAATATATAAACAGTAAGGACCTACTGTATAGCACAGGGAACTGTATTCAATTTTTATCTTGTAATAACCTATAATGTAAAAATAATCTTAAAAATAATATATATATTCTGAATCACTTTGCTGTACACTTGAACAACTGTAAATCAACTATACTTCAATTAAAAAAAAAGATATGTTACCATATTTGAGGCTCCTTCTTACTTCCTACCTCTAATCCAGACTGCCATCTTCTTTTTTCTGTCTACTCTGGTCCATTCTACATGACACTGTCCCTTCCTAAAGCACATATATGGTCAAACATCATGAAAGGATTCTTGCTATTTACTAAATAAGTCCATATGTCTTGGCATAGAATTCAAGAACTTCTATGTCCGGGTCTTAACATACCTTTGCAATTTTTTTCCATTTTTTCCATAATATACCTCCATGCTTTTGTGCAACCTGACAAGTTGACATTACCTGTACTTTCCCATCTCTTCAATGGTATTCCCTTTACATGAAATGCTCCTCCACTTCATACCGAGCTGTCAAAATTCTACCAATACTATAGAATCAGACTGAAGTCTTATTCAAATCTTCAATTTATGTTCTCACATTTCCTTGAAAATATTCATAACATTTTTGTATCTCTCTTACTGTAATAAGTAACTTCCACATTTAAAATTGCATCTCCGGGCTTCCCTGGTGGCGCAGCGATTGAGAGTCCGCCTGCCGATGCAGGGGACACGGGTCTGTGCCCCAGTCCGGGAAGATCCCACATACCTGGAGCGGCTGGGCCCGTGAGCCATGGCCGCTGAGCCTGCGCGTCCGGAGCCTGTGCTACGCAACGGGAGAGGCCACAACAGTGAGAGGCCCGCATACCGCAAAAAAAAAAAAAAAAAAAATTGCATCTCCATGTGCTCGTGTTACAGTCAGTGATACAAAAAAAAGCAAAATTTGAATCCTGATTATTTTAATTTTCCACTGATTCATAGTATGTATGCTAGGTATCAGAAGTTTCTTCACCAACTTTTCAGCATCATTTCTTTCCCTGAAATTAGCCCTCCCAATATTTATGTTAGATTGTCCCTTGTCCTCACCTTTCTTTGTGTATGTTGCACATTGAAACAGGAATGAGCACAGCTCAGAAACCATTTCATAAGAAATGCTGTTTATGTACCCTAAGTATATGAAGAATACATCCTTAAAAAGAAAGTATAAGTAATAAAAAATAACAATCAATGTGGGACACATGTCACATGAGACCAGGGCACCAAACTTAAAAAAGTCACATAGAGTTAAAACTAAATAAATCACACACTGTAAATGAGAAATAGGTCTTGAGCAATACTGGTAACAGAAGTTCCTATGTGGGCCACCAATAAGGAAATTCAGAAAACCTCAGCCTAAAGAGGGCACCATAGCTAGAAAACATAGGTAAGTGTTAGATGACAGAAAAATCATCGTCTGAGTCTTGAGGGAGGTGAACAGAAATCCCTGAACACCTCAGCCTCACCCTGTGCGCTCAGAATTCATTACCTACGTGAGAAGAATCATGTTAAGATCACTCCTGAACATCTGAAATAGTAAAGTATAAGTATGTGCATTGATTACAAATAATTTACAGCTATCACCTAGAGTAGATTTGATGATAATTTCCAATCTCTGCTTGCCAGTATATTGGAAAAAGGGGCAGCCATGAATAACAGGGTAATCTCTGATCTGGTTCTCACCAAGGTTTTTTTCTGCCCTTGGATGTGTGTGATGTACTGACCCTATTCTGTGGCTCACATCGGTCTACAATTCACACTAATTTTTACCAAATATGTTGTGAGAGCAGCAAATTCACACATTGTAATCCAACGTACATTGCATTATATCCAGCGTAAGTGAGATTTGAATGACACTTTCCATTAATCTATGTTCTGTAACAGTTGCTTTGCTTTTCACTTCTGTTTGCTTGTGCAAAAATCCATGAAAACACAGGAAACCATTCCTCTGACGCAACAAATTGTGTGTGTGCATGTGTGTGTGTAGGACTCGCATGTTTGGAGGAGTTTTATCTATCACCCAAGATTTTCTTGGGAAAACAGCTTTTGTTCAGGATGCTACCTGGGGAGCTATTCCTCACTTAACTAAAATCCTTTATCCCATGATTACATCTGTGACTCCTAGCAAATGTATTCCCCGTGGATGCAGCTATGGATTAAATTGCCTGTTTGCTGCCTCTTGGTCTTTTGGGTTTTTGTTCCAACATTATAATTTGGGAGCATGTATAACCAATTGTTGTATGTGTTCCTACAGCTCCCTCAAGCCTCTCTATCTACACAAGAATGATCCTTTCCTTTGTGACTACTAAACTCAACTTTCTCTCAAATTGAGACAGTACACTTGGGCAGCAAAGATTTTAAAAATTCATGGAATCATGTTTTCCATCACTTTGAAAAATGTCATTGATGTTCAGAATGCAGGAAAGATTAATGAAGAATGAAGACACAGTCAGCATGGGAAACTGAGTCAGAGCTTCACATCTTTCACTTTATTATTTCCTACAGTCTTTTACACCCTCCTGCTTTGAATTGTCTCTGTCTTTCAGATCAGTTTGGCACTGACACATCTATTTGATAAGTCATTGCAGCAGTACGTTGCCCTTTTCTGTATTTGTTTGACCTACAATGTTTCCTATATTAAGCTCCTAAAAATAGGCTATATCATAAGAATTAAGAAAATGAAGGATTTATCCCAAACCTAGTTAATTATTGATATTTTTGAACTATGTACTTCCTTAAGTATGTTTGTGAGAGTCATAAACAGAAACTCTCTATTAAATATGTTTCCACATTTCAAATGATTCTTGGCTTTTATGTCATTCATGTTGTTTTTCTCAAGGTTTATACCATTTAATCAGTCACAGAAGAAGTAGTGGGTGGTTAATAAGTTATTTACAGGAAAAATGAGGCAAATAAGAATTAATGAAAGTCACTTAACTGACATCACTAAAGAGAACCTGACAAAAACTTAACTACTCAAGTAGTTTTAATAGTCATCAACTTCATACAATGTTACAGTTTATTATTCAAGAAATATAATTTATTTTGTACTCTACAATGTTTTAAAACTTTCTAGTGGAAAGTTTCACCAAGGAATTTGAGGCTGTATTTCATCTTCCATGACTTGTTTTTTCAAATGTATTTTGTGCAATAAATCTGACATATTCAGTAGCAGTTGGCTAGGATGAGCATATAATTTATCATCCAAATCAGGACACTGTTGAGAGTGTGAAGGGATGCCATTAATATTATTGTGGGTTAACTAGTGTGAAATCGAACTACCCTGGGACACCATAACTTATGGAGATCCTAAAGTTGCTCAGGTAAGGAAAGGTCACATTTCTTTGACCTTTGACCTCTTATGAAAGAAAGACCAATAAAAAGGAGAATGAGAATAGGGTCTGGAGACTAAATAATTTGGTTAAAATCTTGACTTTTCCAAGTAGTAGCAGGATGACACTGCTCAAGTTATCTCTGTTTCCTTTCCCACTGTGAACTATAAGATCTGGTACATTTTGCATTGTCTTGGAATCATTTAATGCCCAAGATTGTAATCCCCTAGAGCAGTACTGTCCAATATATTAGCCACCAGCTACATGTGGCTTTGTTTTACATGTGACTTTTTAAATGTAAATTTGAAATAATTAATATTAAATAAAGCAATTTCTCAGTCTCACTAGCCACATTTAAGTGTTGAATAGCCACATGTAGCTAATGGCATCTGTATCCATGCAGATTAGAAGATTTCTGTCATTGCCAAAAGCTCCATTGCCAACACTGTGAAGATCAAGATCATTATTATTTCTTGCCCAGACTCTGATAAATCCACCTGAATAATCAGTGCACATTCACTTTGGCATCCTTGGATCCATTCTCCATTCAGCAGCCAAAAGATTCTCTCAAAAGACTAAACTTGTCAGTTCGCTCACCTATTAAAATCATTTAATGGTGTCCTTAGTCTCACCCACTCCTTGTGTGGCCTGCCTCCTCTACTCCTCTCATGGCTAATTGCACCAGGCCTTCTGCTGGCTGCTTCCAGCCTCAATGACCTTGTTCTTCCATTTGCATTTGCTAGGCTTCCTCCCTCTACAGGTCCCTTGCCTGTGTTGTTTTCATTGCCTTGAGTGCCCTTCTCTCTGATTCTCACCACAGATACCCTCCTGCAGATCAGCTCAGGTGTAACTTCCTGGAGGAATCTCCCCAAACCTCTCTGATAGATTAAATCTCCCCTGATAAATCTTAAACATCAAATAGTAATCATCCAGGAGTGAATATTTTGTTGTTTTTAAAAATTTTTCCTATTGAAGTATAGTTGAGTTACAATGTCGTGTTAGTTTCAGGTGTACAGAACAATGATTCAGTTATATCTATCTATCTATCTATCTATCTATCTATCATGTTTCAGATTCTTTTCCCTTATAGGTTATTACAAAATATTGCATATAGTTCCCTGTGCCATAGAGTAGGTCCTTGTTGGTTATTTTATATATGGTAGTATGTATATGTTAATCTCAACCTCTAATTTATTCCCCTTCCCTTTCCCCATTGGTAACCATAAATTTGTTTTCTAGGTCTGTGAGTCTCTTTCTGCTTTGTAAATAAGTTCATTTGTATCTTATTTATTTTATTTTGTTTTTACATTCCACAAATAAGCAATATCATATGATATTTGTCTTTCTCTGTCTGGTTTACTTCACTTAGTATGATTGTCTCTAGGTCCATGAATGTTGCTGCAAGTGGCATTATTTCATTCTTTTTTATGGCTGAGTAATATTCCATTGTATATATATATACCACATCTTCTTTATCCATTCATCTGTCGATTGACATTTAGGTTGCTTCCATTCTTGGCTATTGTAAACAGTGCTGCAGTGAACATCCTGCAATCCCACTCCTGGGCATATATCTGGAGAAAAACTTATAATTCGAAAAGATACACATACCCCAATGTTCATTACAGGAGTGAATGTTTATTCATCTTTATATTTGAATTTCCTCTACAGTGGTTGCAATGCAGTGGGCATTTGTGGAATAAATAAATGATCTGAGGCCTCCAGTAGGCTCTACCTGTGTTACTAGAAAAAGCTATAGCACTTGATATAGAAAGGCAAGATCTGTCAGAACACTGAGATTGATCTCCAAATGTCAACAATTTTTCTCCACTGCCTCATGTTGGTTCTGTTTTGTTTGAACCAGAATCCATTAATAGGAGAATTATTTCTGTAAATATGAACTGGAAATCTGAGTTCTTATTTCAAGAATTTTAATAGTTAATATAACAACCAATGATTAATTCACACTACTTGCTGTAGGGAGGTTGTTGTGAAATGTCTATCTTCTAAGAGTTTTAATACAACTTTGGTCCCAGGAGACCAAGTCCTTTTTGGGTTATTTGATCTCCTACCTAAAGAGAATTTCTCTGTTTCCCTCTTAGGGCTTCTGTCAGGCCAGCAATTTAATATGCTTGACATTTTTGACTTAACAGTTAATGTTTAAAATAAATTATAAATTAAATTTAAATAATTAATGATTTTAAGCCTCATAATTATATATTTTATTTACAGGTGACTTCTAAAATATTTTTAATAGGATTTTGATAATTAGCTTAATGACTCATCAATGTGTTTTATGTCAAGTAGTACTGGCCTTTAAATTCTAATCATCGAAGAGTAAAAAGCAAAATAAAAAATGAAAAAAAAAAGTCAAATATTTTGTTAAAAGTATTTATCCATACACTCTTTGGAATAAAGACATATTAAACTACAAAATTAAGGTTAGCGTAACGAAAACAAGTGACAACTACTTAGATGTAATTGAACTATTAAAGGTTTCCATTGGCATTATGTTTGCCATCTTAAATGTTAATTAACATTTTTATTAATAAAATCTTTCACTCTGAAATAAATATGCAGAATCTCTAAATACATGTGCATGGTAATGAGGTTTTTTTTTTATAAATATGTTGCCTTCTGCCTCTCATTTTCTCTATTGCTGTCCTGCTGTTTTCTTATTAATACTCCTAGGTTTGAACACATAACTAAGGGAAAGCTCTCCTTTGTTTCTCTCTTTAGTGTCATTGGCAGCTATTGTCGCCTTAAGATTTCTTTGGGGCCTTCCAAGATGCATAATAATGGTAATGATAATGACTTCCATTTATTAAGAACTTACTAAGCACTTTTGCATATACTTCACAAAAACATTATGAGGCATATATCATTATCTCTCTTTCAGAAGAGGCTACTGAGCCTCAAAGAGATTAAGTAGCCTTGAGACAAAGGCAGGATTGGGACCTATGTAATCTTGATTCTAGTTCTACCCTCTCAGATATTAAGCTATACTACCCAACAAGCTATACTACCTAGTCTCACCATATTCTGGTGAGGACAAATCAACTTCTACCTTGTATCTCTATGCTTAAGATATTTTATCATACAACTGTTATTAAGATTTAGTAGGGCTAGACACCTGAGCCTGGCTAAGTAATGTGTCATCAAAGAAAACTTGGGGAATGTTCTCTGCTTTACCTCTGTGCTATGGCAATGAAGCTCACTTCAGCATAGATGGAGGTTAAAGCACAGTGGGGTCCAATGCCCTGGGGTTGAATGTTAGGTCTACTTCTCACTTTCAAAACCCTGGGGAGAATGTTCAGTCTCAATTCTTTCATTTATAAAATATGGATAATGATTGTACTTTCCTTATAGGATTGTAGTGATGATTAAACGTACAGTCTTTGAAGAGTGCCTGGTACATACTTATCTCAATAGTTGCTGCCTACCATTATTACTACTATTAATAGTTTCATAAAAATTCTAGTAGATATTTCTCTGAAAGAAAACAAGAACTAGATTTATATCCAAAATAAAGTGAATAGTTTAGAAATAAGAATAAGAATGATAATGTAAATTTTGTCTTGGACCCATACTAAGTGACAGGCAATATGTTGGCATTTAAATATGAGGAAAACAAGACTTAGAATAAGTAATTTTTAGTAACTGGATATGAAGCCAATCTGTTTCCTGGACGCCTAAGGGCTTGATGACAATGAACTCCAGGGAGAGATGAGGAGTACCAGCAGTAGTTTTTTGGGTTTTTTTAATATTTATTTATTTATTTTTTTGCGGTACGCGGGCCTCTCACTGTTGTGGCCTCTCCCGTTGCGGAGCACAGGCTCCGGACGCGCAGGCTCAGCGGCCATGGCTCACGGGCCCAGCCGCTCCGCGGCATGTGGGATCTTCCCGGACTGGGGCACGAACCCGCGTCTCCTGCATCGGCAGGCGGACTCTCAACCACTGCGCCACCAGGGAAGCCCCAATGCTTACTTTTTTAAGTGAAGGATATGGGGATATAGTGTTATGCAGACATGTTGTAGAAAACAGTTCATTACTACCATGCAAAACATCATTGATAATGGAAAAGAGGCTGTTGGTTAGAGATATTGTTCAGTGCATCTGATTTTTGGAAAGAACTGTTGATGTTAGGAAGGAGATAGACCAAACTATGTCATATGCTTGCTATCAGCTTGAGTGGCTTATCCTCTTCCATAGCACCCTGTCTTTTCTTATATTATAGCACATATCAGATGTTAATCTAGTTGTTTATCTAAACTGCTCACTAGAATCTCACATATGTGGAGGATAGGATCAATTTGTATTCCAGTGATTTCTGAGAGACAGCAGTGAGCAGTAGCTGGAAGCAAGACCTTAGTTGCCTGACCGGCGATGGAACCCTGGTCACAGTGGAGAGAGTGCCAAGTCCTAACCACTAGGTCACAAGGGAAGTGGCTAGAGTCTGGACCCCAGTCCTTGTCTGCCTTGAAAAAAGAATTCTGACAAAGAGATGGAAGGTAGAGAGGAAAGTAAGACCTTTATTACAAAAGTAGATTACACGCCGAAAGACTCACGAGTGAGTTCAGAGAAAAAGCCGTGCCTTTGGGAAGTTGAAATCATTCATAAAGGGGTAGTCTTGCTGGGTTTGTTTTCCTCTGGCCAATCATCTTGCTTGTTCTTTGACTCAAGGCCCTCCCTTTTTGACCCTCCAAGGAGCCTTTCTGCACATGTGCAGTCGAGGTCTCCCTGAACCCAAGGATGAGAAATATGTGACCTCTTGATCTTTTGCCCAAGCAAGGCTTAGCTCCTCTCTGCCCCTACCATTACTATTACCTTAGAGTGTCCACCGGAGATGGAGTCCAGCTATTTACCCTGTTCCTGCTGTTATTTCTACCTGGAATTATAAACAAGAGGCTGGTTGTAAATGGCTAGCCTGGAGCTCATCTATCTCCTGCCTCACCAGCACTCAGCATGATGCCTGGTACGTAAAGACTCTTACAAATTATTTGCTGAATTAAATTATCTCATCTCAACTCTGTCTCTAGATAGTATTTGACTTGAACAAGCTACTTTATTTTTATGCTTTCAGAATCTTTTTTTTTTTGTAAATGGGAGGATTGGTCTAAATAATCTCTAAAATTCTATAATATATTTTCATGTGCTAAATTTTTTAAAAATCATTTATTTAATTGTAAAGCTTATATAAATGTTTGTAAACTTTCATCAGAAGTGATAAAACATAAAATAGGATTCCCATAGATAAGATTAGTATCTGTTATATTTGGTTGTATTTTATTCCTTCAACCACATCCTTTTATTATATTCATTTTTAGGAATAAACCTGAATTTTATATCATTAAGGTCACATTCTACACATACTTTTATATCTTAACTTTTTATTTAAGTTTACATCATGTTCTAATATTTAAGCAAAATGCTTAGTTCATTGAATTTCAATTTTAAAATAATTATAACTTTTAAATTTATGGATTTTTCCACAAATTGTAGCTTTGGCTGCACCCCATTAGTCTTGGACAGAGTCTTTTCTATTTCATTTTTTTATAAATTTGTTCATCTGTTCATTTATTAATTTAACAGTCTAAGCACTCACACTAGCTAGTGTCCACAGCATGGTTTCAAGCACTGGAATTCCAGACATGTACCAGAGAGATAAAGGTCCTGTCTTAAAAATAACACAATTTCTAGTATCTGTACACTTGGTAATGAACTATAGGTTGAAAAACAATGATAACAACAACAGCAAAAAACAGGCCTCACCTGCCTGCTTGTAAGCTATCATTTCACTCTTCTTTTAAATTCTCAAACAAAATTTACTTGCGCTCCCTTCTACTGATTTGAAGAACTATGACTCTGTGTACTAAAGAGATTTTCTTAGGTTCCTATCAAACAGGTTCTAATGAACAGGTATTAAATTATTTTCCAGGGACCTCCACATGAAGGCATTTACTGCTGTGGTCAGTTGCCTCTCAAAGCAATTTACGTTATCAGACCAGAACACTTAACATTGGAGTTTAAGAAAATGGTCACTTAATGGTGTTTTGTCCAAGAGCAACAGAGAGATATTTTCCTTTCTTTACATCTGTGTAACTGGACAACTCTCTCAAATTGCTTTCACAAAAGTAAATTTGTCTCAATTTGAAGAATAACTGCCTACAACTTTAAAATGGCAGTTTTCTTCAAGCTTTTCTTATTATTAAAAAAAAAATCTTAAAGAGACAGAAGCTAGGCAAGGCTCTAAGTTGTGATAGTTTAGATTTCTTTTTTGAACCATAGTTACTCTGGGATCTAGGTTTTTATTTTTTTTAATTGTGTGCTTTCTTTGTTTCATTATTAAAATATATTTCACTGTGGAAAGTAGAGGTCTGGTATATGGATAATTATTGTGTTCTACAGATGCTTGGAAGTTTTTAGGTTGAGTAAAATGATAAATATCCTGTTGTGAATTCATGTATGAGGTAGAAACTATGCCCTGGAAAGCTAGATTATCAATTTCCCAGGCCCCCTTGCAGCCAGAGGTGGTCACGTGACCCTTTTATCTGCTAAGAGGTGTGTGATAAAGCCTTTACTTTGACAACTGTAGCTGTCGTAGCCTTTATTCTTTGCCATTCTCTCAGTCTAGAACTGGAATATGACTAAAAACACAGCCGCCATCTTGTGACCATTAATAAGAGAGGCAAAAAGTTAAGAATATGGGGAAGAAAGAAAAACTGTGTTCCTTAAAGTCATAATTGAGTTACCAGACTAACATTAAACTGACAACTTCTAGACTTCCTTTATGTAAGGAAAAATAAATTTGTATTATTGGTGCAAGAAGGGAGACCCCTTCCAGGGCCCTAGAGTGGGCTCTTGTCTAACAATTGGAAAAAGAATTATCCAAGGAGACACACTTGCTGACAACGCAAGAGACTTTATTGGAAAGGGGCACCCAGGGGGAGAGCAGCAGGGTAAGGGAACCCAGGAGATCTTCTCTGCCATGTGGCTCACAGTCTCAGGTGTTATGGTAATGGGGTTAGTTTCTGGATTGTCTCTGGCCATTTTTTTTAATTCATTCATTCATTCATTCATTCATTGATTTTTGGCTGTGTTGTGTCTTCATTGCTGTGTGTGGGCTTTCTCTAGTTGTGGCGAGAGGGGTCTACTCTTCATTATGGTGAGCAGGCTTCTCATTGTGGTGGCTTCGCTTGTTGTGGAGCATGGACTCTAGGTGCACGGGTTTCATTAGCTGTGGCACGCAGGCTCAGGAGTTGTGGCTCACGGGCTCTAGAGCGCAGGTTCAATAGTTGTGGCACACAGGTTTAGTTGATCCATGGCATGTGGGATCTTCCCAGAACAGGGCTCGAACCTGTGTCCCCTGCATTGGCAGGCAGATTCTTAACCACTGTGCTACCAGGGAAGCGCTGGCCAGTCATTCTGACTCGGGGTCCTTCCTGGTGGCACACGCATCACTCAGCCAAGATGGATTCCAGTGAGAAGTATTCTGGGAGGTTGGTAGGACATATGGACTAGTGTCTCCTCTTTCTTTTTGACCTTTCCCAAATTCTTTCAGTTGGTGGTAGCTTGTTCCTTCCCAAGGAACAAGTTGGTGGTAGTTCTGAGTTCCTTACCAGATCTCCTGCTGTAAGATAACTCATGCAAATGATTACTATGGTGCCTGGCCAGAGTGGGCAGTTTTGGTCTGTGGTTTCCCTAACATTATCACTTTTTTTAAAGCAGCACGATTAATAATATTGTTCAAATACTCTCTAAGCTCGCAAGTTTTGCATATTTGATCTTGCAGTGACTGAGAGATTCTGTAAATACCTCTTCATAATTTTAATCATATTTTTATCTCTATATTTTGATTCCATGATGTTCAGAACATGTTTATCATTTTTATATCTAGATTGTTGAGTATGCCTTATAGCAATATAAAATGACCCTCTTCACTTATTAGTTAATTTTGCCTTAAAATTACATTATCTGAAAAAAAAGGAAAAAAAATTACGTTATCTGAATCATCTAATGACTTATCAAAAAATATGGATTAGGTGCTATTATAATCAAGGTTTGCTTTATTATGTATTCTTCGCAGAAGTACCAGAATGAAATTTTAAAAACACATTTTATGTCAATTTACTGTTTAATTAGAATTGTCAATGTCTTCCCATCATACATAGAATAAAAGCCAAGCTCCTGACAATTGCCTTTTAGTTCCTTTGTAATCTAGTCCTTGCTAAACCATGGAACTTTATCCTCTACCACTCTCCCCAGACCTACTGTCCTCTTTTAATTTTTCATTGATAACGCCATCTTTCCTGATGACTGAATGTCATCATCAGTGATTTTTTTGCACTTGTTGGTCCCCTTGAATGGGCTGTTCTTCTCCTGATTCCTTCCATCTCTACCTCCATATCTCATCCTGCAAGTTCATATCAGTTATTTTGCTGGCAAAAATCTAACTCAGGTGGCTTAAATTTGTTGCATCATATAATTCAAGAAGTCGAGAGGTAGATCATCCTTCAGGTCTGATTTAATCCAGCCACTCATTATTCTGAGGTGCTCTCAGATTTAATAGTCTCTATGTATCTTAGGCTGGTAGTGAAATAACTGAAATAGTAACAATTCTCAGTTCTGTACATGTCAAAGAGTAAAAGATAAATGAACTTTTTATATAATCTCTTCTTAATGATCCAGGAAGAATTCTGCTAAAAACTCTCTAGCATTTTATTGCCCTCCTGATGTACTCACTGGGATGGGATTACCTTAGACCAACTAGACACTTTCTAGGAGGTGGTGTGGCTCAACACTTGTGTGAGGAAGGGGGGAAACCTGAACAAAACTGGGATTTTGTGAAGAAGGATAGGAACAGAGTGGATCCTGGGTAAGACAAGTACAATTTTACTACTAATTGTCAGGGAGGAAGAAATTTTCTTCTACCCTTCTAGATTCTTCTGGCTGACGTAAGAACTAAGTTGACATGAGACAGATTAACAGAAGAAAATAAAACAAAGTTTAATTACATGTGTACATGGAAGAGACCCAGAAAAACTGAATAATTCACCAAAATGGCTGAAATATTCATGTTAAACAGTGTCTTCACCTAAAGAGAAAAGAGGATGTTGGGCATAAGAGTTGGGGAATTCTAAGGGGAGGAAAAATATTGGCATGGATATGGAAAAGCAAATGTTTGGTAAATATATGTTTCCTGGACCAGGCAGAGACAGTGAGACACAGAGAAGAATTTTAACATATAGACTTTGCTAGGTTCCTCTCTCTGTCAGCCACACCTAGTCCATACTATAGTTATAAATGGTAGAAATCTACAGAGAATATAAATGAATTGAATATTCACTTTAACATTTACTTAGGGAATTCCCAGGTGGTTCAGTGGTTAGGACTCGGCATTTTCACTGTTGTGGCCTGGGTTCAATCCTTGGTTGAGGAACAAAGATAAGCCGCATGGTGTGGCTAAATAAATAAATAAAAATTACTTTAATGTCTTCGAGTTTAACAGTGTATTTGAATTTTTAATTAAAAATTGTTGAAAAAATAATTTGGGGAGGTTGATCCAGTATCAAGTGCAGGTGGTGGTAGTGACGGATATAGACACCCATGAACTGGAGGCCAAGTATCCTAGCCCTTTGTTCCATTTTGGCCCTTGGGTGAATCATCTCAGTTCTCTGTGTCTCAGTTTCTACATCTGCGTTTAATAGTGGATTCTCAATAAATATCTGTTGAATTAATGCTTGACATATTCATCTAAAAATTGAAAGAAATGGATTAGGTGATCTCTGGTCTCTTCTAGGTTTTCACTCATATGACAAATATTCACTGAGTGTCTATCATATAACATAAAACCACCATGATTGAAAATATCTTAGCAATTTATGTATGGTGTATAATTATGTAAATTTGTTCAATAGTGTATACTTTTAATTGATGAACCAGAGTTTATATTTACAAATGAGTGATAGCTCTCAGAAGTAGACTTCTGGAAAAGGCACAGAAGTATGTCAGCTTGGTAAGAAAGTCAGTGTCAAATACAGCAACAGAGTTACACTCTTCTTTTCAATGCTTTTCCCCAAATTGAAAATGTGTAAATAAATGTACTACGTTTCCTAAAGTTTAGAGTTTGTGTCTAATAGTAGCTACTTCAAAAGACTCCGTTCCATTGGATGTAACACATTTTTGTGCTGAACTGTAGCATCCTTATTACTAGTTGAAATAGAAGTTGTTAAAATACCCTTCATAATTTATCTGGTTCGAGCGGCAACAAAATAGTGGTGGATAATGAATAAATGTCAAATTCTTCTTTGTTAGCTGCTGGGTCCTTACCTACTGAGTTTCAAGCTGTGTAGAAGAAAAAGAGACAATTGTGACATGATACCCGCAAGTACTTATTACATTATCCTTGGTATTGAACTAATGATAATCAAAAAGTTCCATTTTTATCAGGCACCCAGGGTACACAATAAAATATTCATTTACCTTACACTGCATACGAAGCTGTTTCTTTCAACACCTTGTCTCTTGTATAGAATTACAGTAACATGGTTCCCAGTACATTAAGCACCGAAGTAATTATTATCCTCCTTGTATACAGCCATCTAAGTTAAATGCCATTAAATGAAATGTTTTCATAAATATGGTATGTCTTTATAGAACTATTATCTACATTTTCTCAAAATACTGTGCTCAATTGGTCCGTAGGAATTAGTGCTTTTTTCTCACAGTTATGTGGATAACCTAAGGCTTCAACCAGAAGGAAGAAAGTTTTATGGCTCCAAATTTATTGGAACACACAGGATTTCTTTGTGGCTACCATCTCAAACCATGCCTCCCATACCCCGTCACTTTTCTTTTGCAACTTCTTTTTATAGTTACTTCTATGAAGCCCTTTCAGCCCTGATCCTGGACTCTTTAAAACATCTTTGTGCAATTAACATTTTCTCTGACATACAAGCACTTGGCAAGATTACCAATGCTCAGGAAACCAATTGCCAGTGATTTCTAAATTTGTCCGCACATTACAATCCTCCGGGAATCTTTTAAAGTGTTCTAAATCTTAGGACACTTCCCAAGCCAATTAAATCACAATCTCTGTGGATGGACCCAAATCATTAGTAATTTTTGAAGCTCTCCAGGTGATTCTAAAATGTAGACAAGTTGGGAACAACCAGGCCAGCAGCTATGATTCAAATTTCTTTTAAAAAAATGCTATGTATGCATCTTTCGATAGACACTTAGGTTGTTTCCATACCTGACCAACAAATGAAGAAAATTATTTATCGTATATAATGGAATATTGTAAAGCTTTAAAAAGGAAGGAAATGCTGCCATTTACCACTACATAGATGAGACTGCAGGACATTATTCTAAGTGAAATAAGCCAGATAGAGAAAGACAGATACTTCATGGTATCACATATATGTGGAAACGTAAAAAAAAAAGAGTCAAACTTACAGAAACAGAAACATATAAAAGTGGTTTCCAAGGGGCTGGAGAATGGGAGAAAAAAGAGAGGTTGGTAAAAGGTATAAACTTTCAGTTATAAAATGAATAAGGTCTGAAGAGATAACATGATGACTATCATTGATAACACCATTGTATAACTGAACTTTGTTAATAGAGTAGAACTTAAATGTTCTCGCCAAAAAAAAAAAAAAAGAAAAGGTTAAGATATGTGAGGTGATGGATGATGTGTCAATTAACTTGATGGGGGAATCCTTTCACAATGTATAAGTACATCAAATTATCACATTGTACACTTTAAATGTATTATGATTTTATCTGTCAATTATCCTCAATAAAACTGGAAAAGAGAGAGAAAGAAAAAAGAAGGAAAGAAAGAAAGAAAGAAAGAAAAAGAAAGAAAGAAGGAAAGAAAAGAGGAAGAAAGAGAAGGAAGGAAAGAAGGAAAGGAAAGAAAGAAATGTTATGTTATAGAGGTCAAATGGCACAAAGTTGAATTTTTCAGCTTTTAGGAGGAAAAATTTAGAGATAGTATAACTTTAACTCAAATCAATTATTTTCTTATTAGATCAAAGGTCAAATTTAAGTACTTTTGAAGACACTGTCTTCCATGAAGTTTTAATTGTTTTAGCAATATCCACCAAACTATACATGTAGCCATTTTGACAATAATTCTGAAAGTAACAACTTATAAAAACTGAATAATGGCTTAGTGGGTATTTAGTAAAGATCATATTGGGAACGTTTAATATGTGTGTATATATAGTCACACTCAAGCTTATCCAAAAACAAGGGAAACTGATCATAAGAATTTACATAGTAGATAAATTTTAATAAAAGTGAAGATGGAAAGAAATCATGAAATTTTGTTTTGTTTTGTTACATGAATCCATGACTTAGTAAGATAGTAGTCAAATTGCACACAAAGAGATGTATCATGTTGTACAGGGCTTTTGGGTTTTAGAAAGAGCTACATTGTTTTTTAGAATTCACTCAGATTTCCCCAATATGATTAAGTTACTATGAAGAGCAAAGTCTATTGGAAAATATATTATGTGGTTTATATTCAATAGATTTTCTAATTATATTTATGGTATTGGACACATTTCTAGATAATTGGTTCAGGGTCAAACCTGAGATAGTAGGTTAAGCACATTATAACCTCATCTATTGGTGTCACGACTGCTAAAAGTCTGTTGCAGTTGTCATTTTTACCATCACATTTTCCCTTTTCCTGGTTTAGTATATTCTGGTAACATTGTCTCATCAAAAAAAGTCACTTAGTGGGTATAATTTACTAATGAAAAATGTACATTTTATAGTTACTGTTTTGAATATTATCAAAGAGAAGCATCCAGGGCTTCCCTGGTGGCGCAGTGGTTGAGAGTCCGCCTGCCGACGCAGGGGACACGGGTCCGTGCCCCGGTCCGGGAAGACCCCACATGCCGTGGAGCGGCTGGGCCCGTGAGCCATGGCCGCTGAGTCTGCGCGTCTGGAGCCTATGCTCTGCAACGGGAAAGGCCACAACAGTGAGAGGCCTGCGTACAGCAAAAAAAATGAAAAAAAAGAGAAGCATCCAGAATATGTTTAGTGCCATGACATTGAAAAAACCTTTAATGTCTAAATTCTAAATGAATTTAGGAATTCTAAAAGTTTTTAAATGAATAGAAGTGTACATGGATAAACAAGATGATAAAAGCATTGTGCTATCAGAATATAGTGAAATACTCATCAATTTTTAATATAGGCATTTGTCTATATCATAGGTTCAAAGGAAACACTGGGCATATGAAAGCTTTATGTATTCACCTGAGGAAAAAGAAAATAAAAAAAATTATACCTCGACTGAATATTCTTGAATTGAATCGAGTTTAGATTAGGTAACTTTGTAAACTTCTTTGTTAATGTTAGCTTTATCTTGACACATGTTCTCAAAAAGTACTTTTTTTTTTTTTGGCTTGATGATTCACAGAATTATAGAAATTGGGTCTTTGAAAGGTGTCCATGATGGTACCGAGGAGTAAAATAGAGTTTATACATTTTGGTTGTCCTAAAACAGATCAGATGTTTTAGAACTTTCAGAGATACTAATTGAAGGCATACACACTAATTTAAGGGATTAGGTTAAAATTTTGATACTTTGCTTCCCTCCTCTAAGGATAAGCAAAAAAGAAAACTAGGAGGTTCTGTTACCTGTCACTTGAAAAAGAAAAAATAAACATGTTTGTATTAACAGTTAAGAAACTGGCCTATACATGTGTTTTGTTTTGCAGATTTAAAATATTTTGAAATTATCTGCCGACATTTTCAAAATTAAGAAAAGTTTTAGCAACATTTTAAAATATTTTTAAATTTAAAAACTGGGAGATTTTCCCAGAAATATTCTGATTTATATCTTAAATATTCTGTTTTATCCTGAAAAATCCACTGATCCGCTATCCCTGGCTCTTCAGCCCCACAAGGCAGTATTGGGTTAGAGCTGACTAGCTGCTGCCCCCTATAGGTGAGCTTCTTTGTTACAGTGTCCTCACCTCACTCACAGATGACTGTCTAGCTCCTAAAGACACTCCAGGATTTAGTCCCCAGAATTTGTACTTAAAAGTGGTAAATAAAGTATGGGTCAAAACTGGTGGTGACTTCAGACACCCAGGATTCTAAATTATACCACACCCTTTTTTTTTGACACTTGCTACAGAGTTGGCATCTGGCCGTTGATATGAAGGTAGGAACAAATACTTCAGATGGTAGACAAAATATCTGTAAACCCCTAAGCCTGGTGCCTCCAGTGCTGCTTTTGTTTGATTGGATTTATAGTCTTTCAGGACTTAAAAGCTATCACACAAGATTATTACTATTCCCAAACACATGGTTCTGCCCAAGCTTGTGATACAACTGCCCCTCCCTTTTCCTAGTTAGCTAGCAAGGAGGAAAGCTTGGCAAAACCAGTTATTGGCTGGATGAATATTGTCAGGGAAATTCTAGAATTGACTGCTGCATCAAAAGTCACAACAGAATCTGTACTTGACCTCCCCTTGGCCTAACTCTGATTTCAGATGCTACTGTGATGGACACACCACATGAGTTCAGACACACCTTGTATAGATGGCATCTTACCTCAAGTAGTGATTTGGTTCACTTTCTTCCCCCACAAATTCTTTAATTCTGGTCCCCCTGGCCCTTGCAAAAGTACAGCTGGAAAGAGGAGTTAATGGCACTGAACATAACCTCAATGTGGAGAGGTGGACAAATACTCTAATCTCCTGTCCTTTAGGAGACAAGAAGACAAAGGATGGATTAGATTTTCTTTCCTTTTTCTAGTACTATAGTTTGAAAGTTCTATGAAACAGTGAAAAACACATACAAAAGGAAAGATTACAGTCAGGTGGCAAGGGCATTTTAATCACCTGAAAATTAGTAGCATGTTATGTATTACCAGGAAGAATGGTGCCAAGAGATAAAGTTGGTGGATATCATTTCCTTATTCAGTTTAGTGCACAGCAGGCAAAGTGGTATCTTTTTTTAATTCTCTCTCTCTCTTTTTTTAATGGAGATAGAAATAGAAAACCACAGGCAGGAGAGAGACAAACATATTGAAGGAGAGACCAAAAGAAAGGATACGGCAAAGAGTGGAGAGATGCAAACTGTACTTGACAATTACATCTGGAGTGACATAGAAACATGTATAATAATTTAATCAAAAATAACTGCCTGATTAGCTCAACATTCTAGAAATTCAATAGCATTTATTTGGAAGTAGAATTTCTCTACTTTTTTTTGCCCTTTAAGTGGAAATGTGATGCTGTTTCACTTTTGTTTACAGGATATACCTTCAGCTCCAACAGCATGCCTGGCAGATTACAGTATTTCTTCAATAAATATATGCTATATAATGAATGATTGATGTTTAGAGACCAGAGTGAGTTGCTCTGTTAATTGGTTAGTTCTTCAGTGTTTGACCAAAACGTTGCCCCAGATCTACTTATTAATTACTTTCTATCCCAAGTGAGTGATGTTACACTGATTTTGCTTTAGCTTTATCTCCCTGATAACTGAAATCAAATGAGAAATTACTGCTTCAGGGGCCAGAGAATAACATTTTTTAATAAACTTGCCACAATTATTCATTAAATGAATAAAATGCTTATATTTTTGAATATACATCTCAATCTAACTGGTCATCCAGTATTGGATTAAACAGAACCAACTTGCTCGTATATAAAAGTCCAACTATGATATATGGTGTGGCTTCAAAATTGTGATCCTTGGTTAAAGTTTGAATAAATAATAAAATTTTTCTGAATAACTCTTAAGTGGATCATTGTTCACTAAATCTGTGTTATTATTCTTCATGTTTCATATTATTTGATTTTATTAAATTAAGTGTCCTTTACATTTTATTGGTAGGTTGGTGTGGTGGTGTTGAGTTATACAGACCAATAAGACACAGTCTCTGCCACAGTGTGCTGTGTCATTCCTATGACCATGTACCATCCAAATTTCCTTTATATATTTGGGAATACTTCACCTTAAGGGAACTGTTAGTAGTAAGAGAACATTCCCTATGAAAGAAGCTCAACATGCCAGATTGTAACAGAGACTCAGACACATGATCTAGATTCTGCCAATGTCTCATTTGTACTGACTTTGACCTAGAAGATAATGGCATCAGAAAAGGGACCGTGGATCTCTCTCCCAGTATGCAAGCAGCAGCGGTGAATTCTGCAGAATTTTTTCCACGCAAGTCATGGCAGCAGAGAAAGCCATAATATCTGGTGATTGGTAACCAAAGGTAACAGTAATTTTCTTACCAGATGAATTCTGCCCATGGTTTTGTAGGTTGAGTTTGATTCCACAGATTTCATTGATCTGATTCTATCATTCTCCTGTCAATTCATCTAGCTAAATAGCTTTAAAATAAATTCCTTTTCTGCTCCTATCATTCAAAATTAATTGTTGATTACAGCTAAAAAGTTTCACACACACACACACACACACACACACACACACACACGCACACTTCTTTCAATCTTATGCCAGAAGATAGACACATGCCTATTACGATTTTGGTTATATTGATACATTCTTGATAATATTACTAATTCTTATGATGAATAACCCACCCATAAAGGACAGAAACAAACATATATGAAAAACCTACCATGTGCTTGCCATCACACATATTAATATTTTGTCTCATTTACTTGGCTGTAAATTGGATAGCTGCAAAAAATTCTCATTTATCTTTTGCTACTAAGAGATGTGATAAAATTAAAGTAAGAACATGCACATAGTGTGCACAATGCAGTCCCTGGCACATAGTTGATGTTCAACAAATACTAAATTCTTATACTTACATATAGTAATATGTTTTCAAAGCAGTTTTCATGTTGGTCTTAAAAGGAAGGTGGGAGTAACAGAAATGTGGGCTAGGTCAAAATTAAGCTAGCTTCCAGTAGGCTTAATTTGAAAAAAGTGAGATTAATTTTACAGGGAAAAGTATGTACAGATATAGGTTATTTTGTAATTAAAAATCAGGCTTTCATAACAAATAACTGTAGATTTGTGTGCCTTATTTTGATATAACTTTATTGCATATAAGTTTTATTCAAATAGTATCAAGCCCAGGCTTCTCCCATAAACTTAGTCTCATATATGCAACTGCCTGTTTAACTCATTCTACTTGGTGAGTATAGGCCCTTGTACTCATTTCTTAAGGCTGCTGTAACAAAGCACCATACTGGGTGACTTAAACAACAGAAATGTATTGTCTTACAGTTCTGGAGGCTACCAGTCTGAGACCAAGATGTTGGCAGGGTTGGTTCCTTCTGCGGGCTGTGAGGGAGAAGCTGGTCCATGCCTCATGTGGTTTTCTGGGATTTGGGGGTGTTTATTTATTTATTTTTTTAACTTGTAGATGTATCACACTAATCTCTGCCTTCATCTTTACATGGCATTCTCTCTGTGCCTCTAAGTCAGGATTTCACCTTCTAATAAAGTCACATTTATATTGGATTAGGGCCCACACTAAAGGACTTCATCTTAACTTCATCATCTGCAAAGACCTTTTTCCAAATAAAGTCTCATGCACAAGTATTGGAGGTTAAGACTTTAGCAGCTTTTGAGGGGGACATAATTCAATTTATAATGTCCCTCAACCCTAGCATATCTAAATGTAAACACTTGCTTTCTTCTCTTTCTCCCCCATGTCTTACTCCTCACTAGTCTGCTCCTCCTATACTTTTCCCCATCTTAAAGGAATGGTATCCACTTTCTTCTGTATTCTCAGGCCAATAATCCAGAGAGACAATATAGAGGATACGTAAAAACACTGAGTCCAAGGGCCTTAGTCTGAGTTCTTGTTCTCTCAATTACAAGCCGTGCAACCTTGGCAGCTTAACCACTGTCTGCCTCAATTTCCTAATCTATTAATAGAGGTAGTCATAATACCAACCCATGGGTTAAGAATCAAAGATATATACCAATTAGTAACTTGTATATGTGTGGATCAATAATCTTGCTTTCAAATGCATAATTTCCTCTTAGAAGAAAATCACTCGCTAATACAAAACATTAATTAAATCTCACGTATTATATATATATATATATATATATTCAAGACTGAAAAAATAATAACAAAATTATGTTTTTTTCATTAAATATTCATGAGTAGAAATCCCTGCATAAAAATAAGGTAAAAGGACATATTATTTATCAGGAGAAAAATGTAGAGCACTCAACAATCAAAGAAATCTGTGGTTGTTAAAAAAGTCTTCTTTCAAATAGATTATTTAAATATAAATTAAATCAATTCTATTAATTGAGAGCTGAAAGAAAAATCAGGCTAAAATTGGAGGAAAGTCACTGGAGAAAACCTACTCTGAATCAATATTCTACATCTCTTTTTTAAGAAGTGATAATTTTATTTTTCATATATATACCTTCTTCTATTCAAAAAGTGTGAAAAGTCAGCAGGATTTTTCAGTCTTGAAGGAGTAAATAGACTGAGAACTGTAATATCACACATGGAGAATGAATCACTTCTTGCTAATAGTGAGAACATCAACCTAACATCTGGACCACACAACAGTGACATGTTTTTAAGATAAAATGCAAGTTTGCAATTATAATTTTTAAATATAAAAGGAGAAATTATGATCATTATTATCTTATATAGACCTGTTTTCCTCTTCTGAAGACTTCTATGATTTATTAAAAATCTGAAAATCATCTTATCCCCTCAGAGGAATCACTGGAATGGGAGTGGCAATTCTAGTGATGCAGAGGGGACAGCTTATCCAAATTCAGGTGGCCTGAAGCTTGAATAGAAAGCCTGGGGCTTTTTATTGGCTGGTCCTGATATCCAGTCCCACCTTTCATCGCAACATACTGTTTTATGAATCCATTATATAGCGAATATGAAAGTCCTATTAATATATGCAAATTAAAGCAGAATTGCAATTATGTCAATAAACCTAGTTAATTTAGGTGAAAGTACTTAATGTGACTTTCATACCTTCTAATATTACAACTTACTATTTACAAGTATAGTAGCAGCAGATGATAATTTCACTTGTGTTTTATTTCCCCTCTGCAATAAAAGTGATTCTTGTCCTATATTTACATTTACAACCATTTGGTAGAAGATTTAAATCAGGTTAGGGAAGAATATTTTTCATCAAAAAAGACTACTTTTACTCTCATTCTGTAAAGAAGTTCTGAGGTTCTCTTCTTCAATTCTGTCCTTAAAAAATAAAATCTGAAGTCGGAGAGCCTGATTTCTCTAGCTCCATTTTTCTTTCTCAAGATTACTTTGGCTATTTGGGGTCTTTTGTGTTTCCATACAAATTGTACAATTTTTTGTTCTAGTTCTGTGAAAAATGCCATTGGTAGTTGGATAGGGATTGCATTGAATCTGTAGATTGTTTTGGGTAGTATAGTCATTTTCACAATGTTGATCCTTCCAATCCAAGAACATAGTATATCTCTGTATCTGTTTGTATGACCTTTAATTCTTTCATCAGTGTCTTATAGTTTTCTGCATACAGGTCTTTTTCTCCTTAGGTAGGTTTATTCCTAGATATTTTATTCCTTTTGTTGCAATGGTAAATGGAAGTATTTCCTTAATTTCTCTTTCAGATTTTTCATCATTAGTGTATAGGAATGCCAGGTATTTCTGTGCATTAATTTTGTATCCTGCTACTCTACCAAATTCACTGATTAGCTCTAGTAGTTTTCTGGTAGCATCTTTAGGATTCTCTATGTATAGTATCATGTCATCTGCAAACAGTGAGTTTTACTTCTTTTCTGATTTGGATTCCTTTTATTTCTTTTTCTTCTCTGATTGCTGTGGCTAAAACTTACAAAACTATGCTGAATAATAATGGTGAGAGTGGGCAACCTTGTCTTGTTCCTAATCTTAGAGGAAATTGTTCCAATTTTTCACCATTGAGAATGATGTTGACTATACTACAAAGCTTCAGTAATCAAGACAATATGGTACTGGCACAAAAACAGAAATATACATCAATGGAACAGGACAAAAAAGCCCAGTGATAAACCCACACACATATGGTCATCTTACCTTTGGTAAATGAGGCGAGAGTATACAATGGAGAAAATAAGTGGTTCAGGGAAAACTGGACAGCTACATGTAAAGAATGAAATTAGAACACTTCCTAATACCATACACAAAAATAAACACAAAATAGATTAAAGACCTAAATGTAAGGCCAGATATTATAAAACTTTTAGAGGAAAACATAGGTAGAACATTCTATGACATAAATCACAGCAAGATCCTTTTTGACCCACCTCCTAGAGAAATGGAAATAAAAACAAAAATAAACAAATGGGACCTAATGGAACTTCAAAGCTTTTGCACAACAAAGGAAACCATAAAAAAACACGAAAAGACAACCCACAGAATGGGAGAAAATATTGGCAAAAAAATCAATGGACCAAGTACTAATCTCCAAAATATACAAGCAGCTCATGCAGCTCAATATTAAAAAAACAAACAACTGAATCCAAAAATGGGCAGAAGACCTAAATAAACATTTCTCCAAAGAAGATATACAGATTGCCAACAAACACATGAAAAGATGCTCAACATCATTAATCATTAGAGAAATGCAAATCAAAACTACAATGAGGTATCACCTCACACCAGTCAGAATAGTCATCATCAAGAAATCTACAAACAATAAATGCTGGAAAGGGTGTGGGGAAAAGGGAACACTTTTGCACTGTTGGTAGGAATGTAAATTGATACAGCCACTATGGAGAACAGTATGGATGTTCCTTAAAAAACTACACATAGAACTACCATATGACCCAGTAATCCCACTACTGGGCATATACCCTGAGAAAACCATAATTCAAAAAGAGTCATGTACCAAAATGCTCAGTGCAGCTCTATTTACAATAGGCCGGAGATGGAAACAACAACCTAAATGTCCATCATCGGATGAATGGATAAAGAAAATGTGGCACATATATGGAATACAATGGAATATTACTCAGCCATAAAAAGAAACAAAATTGAGCTATTTGTAATGAGGTGGATAGACCTAGAGTCTGTCATACAGAGTGAAGTAAGTCATAAAGAGAAAGACAAATACCGTATGCTAACACATATATATGGAATTTAAGAAAAAAAAATGTCATGAAGAACCTAGGGGTAAGACAGGAATAAAGACACAGACCTACTAGAAAATGGACTTGAGGATATGGGGAGGGGGAAGGGTAAGCTGTGACAAAGTGAGAGAGTGTCATGGACATATATACAGTACCAAATGTAAAATAGATAGCTAGTGGGAAGCAGCCACATAACACAGGGAGATCAGCTTGGTGCTTTGTGACCACCTAGAGGGGTGGGATAGGGAGGGTAGGAGGGAGGGAGAAACAAGAGGGAAGAGATATGGGAACATATGTATATGTATAACTGATTCACTTTGTTATAAAGCAGAAACTAACACACCATTGTAAATCAATTATACTCCAATAAAGATGTAAAAAAAAAACAAACAAACTATACTTCAGTTTAAAAAAAAGTGATGTATACACACACAGAAGAATATTACGTAGTCATAAAAAAGAAGGAAACTTCCAGTCATAAGATGAATAAGTTCTGGGGATCTAATATACAGCTGGTGACTATAGTTAAAAATATTGCACTATATACTTGAAAAAAAAAAAAACTAAAAATGGAATTACCATATGCCCCAGCAATTCCACTACTGGACATATACCCTGAGAAAACCATAATTAAAAAAGAGTCATGTATCACAATGTTCATTGCAGCACTATTTACAATAGCCAGGATGTGGAAGCAGCCAAGTGTCCATTAACAGATGAATGGATAAAGAACATGTGGCACATATATACAATGGAATATTACTCACCCATAAAAAGAAATGAAATTGAGTTATTTGTAGTGAGGTGGATGGACCTAGAGTCTGTCATACAGAGTGAAGTAAGTCAGAAAAAGAAAAAAAAATACCGTATTCTAACACATATATATGGAATCTAAAAAAAACTGGTTCTGATGAATTTAGGGGTAGGAGAGTAATAAAGACGCAGACATAGAGAATGGACTTGAGAACACATGGAGGGGGAAGGATAAGCTGGGTCGATATGAGAGAATAGCATTGACATATATACACTACCAAAGGTAAAATTGATAGCTAGTGGGAAGCAGCTGCATGGCACAGGGAGATCAGCTCGTTGTTTAGTGACCACCTAGAGGGGTGGGATAAGGAGGGTGGGAGGGAGATGCAAGAGGGAGGGGATATGGGGGTATACGTATGCATAAAAGTGATTCACTTTGGTATACAGCAGAAACTAACAGAACACTGTAAAGCAATTATACTCCAATAAAGACGTTAAAAAATAAATAAAATCTGGCCACTTTCGGTGCTATCAATATCTGTAAACCTTAACTAGTCCACTTTAATGAGTCCACCATGTTACAGGCTGTGGGAAATGTCATTCCTGGGCTCCAAAAACCAGCCCACTGCACCAACAATTTGTGTGCCAGGCAGGGGTATTCCCTCTGGACTCTCTTCAGGAATTTGTCTTCATGGAAGAACGAGCTTTCCCCTGTCATGGATATGGAGCATCATCAAGAGAATATCAATACGGTGGACAAACTTGCTGCAGTGGTGGCGTAATGCCGAGAAGTTGTCTTTCTTCTGCTTCCAGCTGATCTGGAATCAAGTAGGCTGAGTCCCTTTTGGAGGTGCCTCAAACAGGGAGGGCAAGGACTACCAAGCTGTGCAACTTACCGTTAGCTTGTGAGGGGAAGTTACATACCATTTTAGTGAGTACTGATAACTCTAAACATTACCTTAAAAATAAAGGTGGGGTTTTGAATTATTTCGGACCTTAATTAATTTATAAAAGTGCATGTTATAATTGAAACTTCTGTGCAGTTTGTGTTCAATATAAATGGATGTTAGAACATGCTGAGTTGCAAAGTCTTCTAAAAGAATGTCTACAAATGGGCATATTCATAAAAATGCTGATTTAGCCTTCAATGACACTTCTTATACTTTCAAACAGATTGTTTACATTATGGCTTGTTGTTAACAACAAAAAACATATTGTGCTGTAAAGAAGGAAACATGGCAACACACAGTTTTCTTCATTCCCATAATCCTCCTACAACAATATAATTGCTGTTTCGTTAATAAGCCTAAGTGCCAGTGATGAATGTAAGTTTTTGTATGGCATATTGATGATAATATCTGAGTAGGATTAGCTGCCAAATGAGAGGCAACGGAAAAGAAATACTGCAGTCCAAATTGCATTCCAAATAACTATTTTTCCTCTCTGTGCAATCAAAATTGTATAGTGTACAGTTATTTCCATAAACACCCATTGGTGCTGTAGAATGAAAATAATAACTTCATGTGATTCACAGCAGATGCTGGTAACATAAACCTACACACCTGTGGTGAATAGGATATAGTAATTTCTCCATGATTAAGGCAACGTATGCTTACTGTTCTGCCATTGCGTTAGGTTGTTTATCTTTTCTATTAGAATTATAATTAATCATCAGAGCATGAACTGCTTGAAGCCAGGTAGATTTAACATTCTGGAATGTGTTGGATACAGAATGTGTTGCACCATAAATGAAACACATAAAGTGCTCTCCAGCATTTCTTTGTTTGCCAGCAATGTAGAGGGTAAATGAAATGTAGGCAAAGGAAGAGTCTAAATCAGCAGTAAAAAGTGTGCCTTTCCTAGTTCAAGCTACATGGTAGATCTTCCTTACTTACCCTTGTAGAAGTTTTAATATATTTATTTTGCTATTGTTAGTGAAAAAAGGAAATGGGTTTCTGCTAATGTAAGTGGGCAAAGTACACTTTAAGGGATAACAAGGTAATAAAGTAAAGAAAACATTGTCACAGTCTGCGTAAGGAGAGCATCAGGGCGCAGTAATTCAGGTGCCCAACGAAACAAGCTAAAGCTCTCGGCTGACTCTACTAAAGGCCCTAAACAGGATCTTTATGCAGCTGAAGATGCAAATAAAGGACCCTCTGCTTCCTGGTAATATCAAGAAAGGAGAAAAGTGGAAGGCAGAAACATTAAATTTAATACGTTGCTGGTTGTACCCTGCTGTGAATCAGAGGATGACACACTTTGAAACCATACATAACGGACAAAGATTCTCTTTTTCCAAAATTGTTCTTCATAGTTTATTTTGTAAATTAACTTCAGTATGACACCTTCACCATGGAGTGCGTGTCCTTGAGTAGCTGTTCTGTTTGCACCAGTATTTTAATAATTCGTGTGGGTAAGGACTTTTTCCAGGAAGGTTTTAAACACTAAGAGTGGTTTCAGTCACTCCAAGCTTTGTATTGAGTTGCTGATTGACAAAGGGAATCACTGGAAGGTAAAAGAAAAAAGACCTGTTCTGTCAGATAACAGTAAGTAATTTAGAAATCTGAAACAGTAATAATAATAATAATAAAGACATGAAAGCATGTAGGAAATTAAAATTACCATTTTTATAACCATCTTTTATGACTATATTAAGCCATCAATTCAGTCAGAAAATTGGATTTGTTGATACCACAACTTTTAGAGTTGTGATACTCTAAAAGTATCTGAATTAAAACAGTTGTTTTCATAAAAAATAGCCAAGATTCTTGATTTTTCCAGGGAATGATTAAATTTTGAGTATTCGGTTTTAAAACTATGTCAGACTCTAGTCCACAGGCCAAATGCAGCCACTTCCTGTTTTTGTAAATATAGTTTTATCACAACATGGCCAGGCCCATTTGTATATTGTCTATGGCTGTTTATGAGTAACAGTAATGGTGGAGTCAGGAGTTACAACAGTTGGCCCACAAAGTCAAAAATATTTACTATCTGGTCTTTTACAGAATAAAGTTTGCCAACTCTTAGATAAGTCGCTTGAATTTTACTTTTTGGTGCTCACTTCAATGTGTGAAATGGCAGCAAACCCAAATACAGGTTATTCCCCCAATAAGCAAAGCCATCTCTGTAAACTTTGGTCAATTGTTGATTTAGGACTTCTTCAAGGACTAGCATTACCTTTATAAAATTATGGCAAGTATTTTTTTAATCTTTGCCCTCATTTGCATGATGTTAGTTCAGAACTTAATGCTCTTCTTTCTAACCCTCACAAAATCCAACAGGAAGTGTTGGTTTAAAAAATGAATTGAAGAACCGTATAAAATACATCATCAGTCAGTTCCTTTTCATACTCTAAGATGTTGAATTGCAATTTTTAGGCAGTTTTATCCATACAGCAGACTTATTTACAATTGACTAGCCCTAGGATAGTCCTAAATTATTTGAACAATGCACACCTTTGTGGCTAGTAAAATACCAACCTGGAAAACAAAAACAACAAAACAAGCAAGGGCATATGAAAGTAACTTTTTCTCCTGGAAGGTTCTTCAAGTTCATTATCCTCAGAGGTACAGGTAAAAGAGAATCAATATAAAAATATTTGGCGGGCTTCCCTGGTGGTGCAGTGGTTGAGAGTCCGCCTGCCAATGCAGGGGACACGGGTTCGTGCCCCGGTCCGGGAGGATCCCACATGCCGCGGAGCGGCTGGGCCCGTGAGCCATGGCCTCTGAGCCTGCGCGTCCGGAGCCTGTGCTCCACAACGGGAGAGGCCACAACAGTGAGAGGCCTGCGTACCGTGCAAAAAAAAAAATTAAAAAAATTAATAATAATTGGCAGTGTAGCTTGGAGATCCAAATACGTATAAATAATAATTATGCTCATGCCTTTATAAATATATCTCTACTCCATATTGACATCAAGTATCATGAACATCTGAAAAGGAAAGTCAATCAACAAATATTTCCCATGCAACCACAATGTATGCTGGCCTTCATATGCATTTTGTTCCATAGTTAGAAAACAAATAAATAACCATAGTTTGGAGAATTTGTGATGACCAAAATGTTCCTGAAAAAATCCAGGGCTGCTTACCATTCATTTTGACAGACAATGGAAAGAGGAGGTTTAAATGACTTTCTGAAGAAACAGCCCACAATGCATATTTAATATCTTAAAATGCCATTTCAGTTGCTTAGAAATATGAGATGTTGGAGGTGTATGTAACTGCCTCTCATTTAACAAATTGTCACAATTGTTTTTTGCAAAAAGAACCTGAAGTTAAATTTGTTTTTGCCTTCCCCCAGTCTCCTCAGTTCCATGTGCCCCTGCCCGTGTACACTACATGCTTTCTGCCCTCCCACTCGCCAATTATCTGCCTGGCTTTGAAACTATACCAGAGACAATAGAGGGAAAAAATCTTTAGTTGTGTTTCAAAACTAAATAATGAGACAGTTTACTCAATACAGATATTCAGGATGTTTTTGTTTTCCCCTTTGTAAAATGTTTGTAATCTCTACTAGGTCTTGTTGGCATAGAGTTTTCTATAATCTTTCCTAGTTCAATATTTGAGGATTCTGAAAATATATTTTCTTATAACAAATAAGCATTTATAAAGGTCTGTGGCTTCTTCTCCGAGTCTGTATCTATAGCAAGCAGCAGATGGACTTTTAACTCTGATAATGTGAAGAACCACTCTTCAAGTATAAAAATAAGAGTGCAGATGAGATGTGCTTTCCCAGATATGCTTCAGCCATGTCTGGAGTATAAAACCCACAACTCTCTATTCTTAGCATACATAGTTTGGAGATATTCTAACCAATGTACCAGGTAAAATGCAAGAAGTAGATATCTGTTTTATTAGCCTGGAAGCATGTGAATGAGAGAGTAAGTCCTCTGGATAATTTATTATCCATTTGTGCAATCATTAAATTTTTTAAAAAAAGGGCTTCCCTGGTGGCACAGTGGTTGAGAGTCCGCCTGCCGATGCAGGGGACACGGGTTTGTGCCCCGGTCCGGGAAGATCCCACATGCCACGGAGCGGCTGGGCCCGTGAGCCATGGCTGCTGGGCCTGCACGTCCCGAGCCTATGCTCCGCAACGGGAGAGACCACAACAGTGAGAGGCCCGCATACCGCCAAAAAAACCAAAACCAAAACCAAACAAAAACAAACAAACAAACAAAAATAATAATTAAAAGAAAAAAAACTAAAGGTGCATTTTCCCCTTAATACCAGTGTTTCATTGACAAGAAATCCAGAGACACTTAAAGAAGTGGGACTGAAAATAACACCTCTGTTTCTGGCAGCACTAACATATACTATTTCAAAGTGAATACTGAATTACATTGGAGGCACTTAACGTTGATTCCTCCTTTTTGGGAAACCAGTTTAGAGCTTGCTGGTAGTTGGAAACAGCAATATGGAGGAGTAATGAGAAGAATGGGATCTGGATATAAAATTAATACAAGGTTTAAATAACATAATGTTTGTAAATACTTAGCACAGTGCTTGGCATGTAGTAAATGCTCACTTAAAAATTACCTGTTGTTGCTTATTGTTATCATTATAATTATCCCTTCCTCCTCATTCTCCTTCTAATTTTACTACAGTAGCATGATTAATTAGTTTTGGGAGAGTATGTTAGAATCAATTTTTTTTTTCCTCCAATTTGGCTATCATGTTTGCATTTGGGAGATTTTCATGTATCTGATTTATATGTGGTCCCAACTAATGCCTCATGACCCAATGTACCAGGTGACACCTCAACTCCCGACTCTCATGGTTATAAAATATATACTTTTGTTTGGGATTTGTAGGATTAAAGCATCGTACTTCAAGAAAATGGAGAAGTGGATATAGAGGTTAACATTAATATAAATGATCATTGTTCTACTCATACATATGATTATCTCTGTAAGCAAAGATATTAGACCCACTACCTGTAGTTACCCCTCAAGAAAGGGGGTTTCTGTTAGACACACTGGATTAGTAGTCCAATATAGCTTAGTGAGCAGGTATGACTCTCGGTCCATAAACAAGAATGTGCAAATAATATGGCTTTACAGTTTAATTTCTCTTTTAAAGCCCTAAAACATGAGGATAATAGTTAAATTTCATTATCTTGGAGTTTCCTGTTTTCAAGGGGTTGTGTCTAATTTCTAGCAGGTTACATGGTGCCAAGTAGTTCTTGGAGGTGGAAGACTCTTGAATCATCTGTTCACTCAGGCATTGGCTGATGCCATCATGATGCATCATACTCTATTACCTCAAAAACCATAGTTCTCTTTCAAAGTGTTCCCTGCTCCTGTTGGCATGGCTTCTCAGGAATTGGAGCACTCTCAGTTATTCTGTGACTTCCCAGGGCTACCAAAGGATTTGCATTTTTGACATATAAAAACTAGACTCATAGTGTTCATTTTGATTTTCAGTCTACTGCATACTGCCCTGTTAAAGGAATCTGACACCTGATTTTTTTTCAAGTCTGAGGAAGGGAAAGAGAAATTATCAGATGGAGACAAAAGTTAATATTTCAAATATTGTCTAAACACAGGAATTAATGTACAATGATCCCTACCCTATATTCTCAGACCCTCCTCTTATCTGTCTAAGGGGTTGAGGGTTTGAAGGTCCAAACTATGAATATAGTTATACATGGAAGAGACAGCTTTATGAGACGAAGACCCATCCATACCATCCAGGATAGAGCCCTGGAACTATGCTCATGTTCTCTCTGTAGTTATGCAAAACCTCTCTTATGTACAAGCTCTAAATGGGGAAGAGAGGCAGGCAGAAGGAGACCCAAATGTCCAAGATTCAGAAGGTAGCATTTCCATTACCAGAGCTTATACGCTGAATATTTTGTGAGGGATTTTTGATTTGTTGTACTTGTCTTGGTTTAGAAAACAAGAAGAGTTCAGTATATGAAAGAAGAGTTGAAAGCAGGAAAAACAGTTCTCTTTTATTGCTGAGTACCACGTTTGCCTAACAATCTGAAATCACTATATAGATAGACCGTGGAAGGCAGAAATTCAGTGTGAAATGGAACCTTCTTGGACTACTCTTAAGTGGGCCAGTATATAAAGTGGCCTCATACAAAGCTAAAATCCACAGCTACATCTAAATACTAATCACTTTAAATCATCCTTAAAAAGTTATATTGAGTTTCAGGCTGAAACACTCTTCAATAAACATTCTGATACTACCAGGTATTAGAAAAGTTCTTGAGGTAGGAACTTTGCAAAAGTATAGGGAGGGAGTTAGAAGTCTGTGGATCTTCTTTTTCATCTTCCTCACCTTTAAATTTGTTTTTAATAAAAAGGCATTGGCTTTCATGAGGGAAACAGTGGGTCTAATATCTACCCACCCTGCCATACACACATCTCAGATACACCTGCAGATGCCATGAGCACCATGTCCCATAATCAGATGAGATCCAAGAGATCATTTACTTCTGCACATCTCGTACTCCCAGGCCCTCTTCTCCTTCAACTTGAAGACATAACATTCAAAAGCTGGCACTCACCTTACCCATGTCTGAAACACCTCCTTACCATGGAGGACTGATTTCACTGGCTGACTTGCCACTTGCCAAGACCCATTTCTCATTTTTTTGGTCCTACAATATAGGTCACTTAGAATATATTGGACTGTTCAACAGATGTTTGGCAGAAATTCGAAGTAGAGGATTTGAAATATTTATGGAGAATATACTTGACTAGTCTTGATCTCTGACCAAGTAATGGATAAAGGATATAAATATTGGCATTAGTTTATTCCTATTCTTCCTTCTCTTCCCTAATCTTTACATATCTTTCTTCCTGTATCTCTCTTTTTTTGGTAATATTTCAGAAAAGGGAAATTTAATCAAAGATGAAGCAGGAATGCTTAGTAAAGTGCTAATCATTGCACAATTATGCAATTGCACAAAAAATGCTTATTCATATCCTAGGCTATGAGTGTTCTAAAGAATGGTGTATCATTAGAGTTTCTCTATGTGCTATATCAGTACATTAGAGTAGCTCTATTTGTTTCCTACTAGATCCTCACATGAAAAACTAAAATGTGAACCAGAATCTCTTTCCTTTACCAACAGTTGAGCCTGATTCAGACTTCTTTTTGAAAAAGTTAAGGAAGCTTCTTACAGGAATTTTGTGGAGTGGTTTCCTTCTATTGAAATAAATTCGACAAGTAAAATTAATGCAAGAACCCACTCAAAACGGAACTAGAGGTGATTCATAGGTGGATTTTGACAGCCTGGCTATCGTGGTAATTGAGCTGAAGCTTTTATGAAATCATGTTCTCTCCTGAGAATTACTTCACTGTTAAGTTTGATTTTCCTTTATTCCAATCATCATGTAGGAATTTCTAGTTAAAGCAGAAGATCATTCAAATGTCTAAAAAGAAAAGAGTAAAAGCAAGCAAAATTATTTATTTTACTGATTTGATAAATAATTGTTTCTTATATTTGTAGACAGTTTCAAAAGCAGAAGAGGCTGTGTGTATTCTTATGTATATATACTTAGTATATATACTAAGTATATATATATGTATATATACTTAGATAAAAGACATAGGCATGGAACTAGTATACAGTAAACAAGATGGTCCTAAGTAGCTTATGACCACTTGAGTTTTATACAGCTGTTATCTGAAAATAGCATATTTGCTGTCTTCCCATAAATAATGTTTATTTCCACTTAATATGTAGAAAATTGAAAAAAAAAAAAAACAAAATGCTCCCATTCCAGAATATACAAAGAATTGGAATATATAAAAGCCATAATACATAAAGAACTTTTAAAACTCAGTAATAAGACAACCCAGTTTTGAAAATGGGCAAAATATTTGATCAGACACCAAAGAATATATATGAATGGCCAATAAGCACATAAAAGGATACTCAACGTCATTAGTCATTAGGAAAATAAAATTAAAACCACAATGAGACAATACTACATAGCTATTAGAGTGGCTCCAATCAAAACCAGCAAACAAAACTAGACAATATCAAGTGTCATGGATTCAGAGTAACTGGAATTCTCATGCATTTCTGGTGGAAATATAAATTGGTATAGTGACTTGGAAAACTATTTTCCAGTTTCTTATAAAGTTAAAAATATTCTTACCATGAGACCCAGTGATCCCACTCTTAGGTTATTACCCAAGTGAAATGAAAACATAGACACAGATAAAACGTTGTAGGTAAATCTGTACAGCAGCTTTATTCATAATCACCAAAAGCTGTAAACAACCTGAATGTCCACCAACAGGGGAGTGGAAAAAGGATATGTGGTTCATTCATACAATGAAATACTACTCAGCAGGAAAAAGGAGCAAGCTACTGACACATGCAATGGCATGGATACATTTAAAAAGCATTATGTTAAGTGAAAGACCCAGCAAAAAAGACTACATTCTTTATAATTCCACTTATCTGACATTCCAGAAAAGGCAAAACTATAGAGACAGAAACCAGATCAGTGTTTGCCAGGGGCTGGGAATGGGGAGAAAGTGACTGAATATAAAGGGGCATGAGGGAAATTTATGGGATGAGAAAATATTCCATATCTTGATTGTGGTGGTGCTTACCGGACTGTATAAGTTTTCAAAATTTACAGAACTGTATACCTTTTTAGGGTGGATTTTACTGTATTTAAATTATATCTCAGTAAACTAAAGATAAAAGAAGGATATGGGGGAGAAATAATCTTTTTTGTTTAGATTAGGCAAGACAGTCTAACACTTACTAAACTGGATGGTTTTGCTCACAAATTACTGGTGGTAAGTTATCTTGTCTGAGAACTCAGTGATTGCAAATTGGTACTTGAGTGTAGCTATTCAATTCATTCTAGATTTATTTCTTATCCTGTGAACTCCATCGGAGTTTTAGTATTAATGAGGTCAAAAGTCAGAGTATTAAGAAACATGAAGGAGTAAAAGCTTCTTTAAATTTTAGAGAACAGTTTCATCATAAGCCCCAGAGCTGCTTCCTCTGGGCTTCTGGGAAGTGGTGTGGGAAGGAAAGCATGCAGAACCACAAAGTTAATGGGAAAATGAATCCTACTGTAATTAAATTTTGAGCATCAAATACTGGTGAAGTATTTACATGCAAATTTAATTGGGAAAGCCTGTTGTATCTACTAAAATCAAGCCTAACATGACTTTCTTTAAGAGCATGATTACTTCAATGCTTTGTAGCTACACCATGGAAATGCTAACGAGTTGTTTTACAGATTTGTACCAAATTTAAGTTTTTGTGTTTTGAGGCTCAAGAGAATTGATTCAATTATGCCAACAGATTGACAGAAGCAAACAGATATCGTGTAACAAAATGGCATATATTAAAAAATTAAGAACAGCTACACATTTTGTGTTTTTTTAAATAAATTTATTTATTTTTATTTATTTTTATTTTTGGCTGCATTGGGTCTTTGTTGCTGCACGTGGACTTTCTCTAGTTGCGGCGAGCAGGTGTTACTCCTCATTGCGGTGCGCGGGCTTCTCTTTGCTGTGGCTTCTCTTGTTGCAGAGCACGGGCTCTAGGCACGCTGGCTTCAGTAGTTATGGCATGCAGGCTTCAGTAGTTGTGGCACACGGGCTTCCTTGCTCCGTGGCATGTGGGGTCCTCCCAGACCAGGGCTGGAACCCGTGTCCCCTGCGTTGGCAGGCAGATGCTTAACCACTGCGCCACCAGGGAAGTCCTTTGTTTTTAAATTTTATTTTACTTTCAGCGTGAGCAATGAGAGAGTTCATAAAACTTCTGGCAACACTGGCTTTTTAAGTATGTCTTCGGAAGGCTATTGCTCACTCTCCAGTCTTACATCTGTCACTCTACTAGAATACAATAGGACTGTGCAGGTTTGGGCAGCTTGTTAGATTGCTTTCAATGTTTATTTTCACCAATATCCAAATGTGTGAATATAAGAAAGTTAATGTTTTAGAAAACAGTTTGTCTTTGTTCTTTTATAGTATGCATGCATTTTTATATCAATCTGTTTCGGAATGAAGCATATTTTATCCAGACATGGTATGTTTCAAAGACTGCAGCATTGGTCAATGCACATATTTCATTATGTTGCATTAAGACCATAACATGAAGCCAAACAATCTGTACAACATTTTTATGTTACACTATTTGCAATAATGGATATTTATTCTTATTAAAATAAGAAAGTAGAATTCATCATATATTTTAAAATAAGACTCATTACATCTTTGCCTTTTTAATACAAATACACAACGTTTGAGGGTATGTAATTGAAATCACTTCTCTAATAATTGAAATACTTAATTATACTGTTGGTTCCACATGCAAGCATAATTATATTAAAGCCTATTTCTTTCCTTTTGGCTTTTATTTGCTTGTAAAAATCAGAGGTACTTTAGATAATATTCAATTGTTTTGGTTATTAAGTTCTACCGGCTAAAAATTGTTCATCAAAGCCATATTAAATACAAAGAATTTTTAAAAGTTAGCCCTGGAGATGTAGTAAATTTTCAGGCATTTCCTCCTCAACATTCAAATAGAAAATCTGTTCGCTTTTTAAATTAAAAATGAGAGAAGAAATGGAATTCAGACTCCAATGAAAGCCTGCTTTCTATGAAGAAAATGTATGGATTTTATCATGCTCTTATTAACATGTCAAGTTGTAATTAGGTATTTTCTGAACAACTTTCACAGGGTGATTTTGCAGGCCTGGGGATCATGAAAACTATAATCTTCTGAACAGTATTCAGACCTACATTTAACACCTGCTTTTGAATCGGAAACAAACTAAACCCCAACAGACACGAACATATAGATGAAGTTATATTTTCATCTATAGTGTTATTAATTCAATAGTAGAATGAGATTTTCATATTTGACTTGCATCTTGCATTAACTGTGTGAACTGGTACACTGGATTAACCCCCAGGCTTGCTTACTTAGTCAAACTCTATCCTGTATTCCCCCTCTCCCCTCATAGCAACCACACTCACACAGGTCAGCCCACACAGCTTTTATTGTTCATTTAACACATCTCTGATCAATGCACACTTTGTTTTTAATATTATTCTCCTCCATTTCCTAGAGAGGGTCATTTTCTCCCCCACTGGTAAAACAAAAACTCTTTATTTTCAGGGATTACTATGAGGATCCAATGTGGAAATTTTAGTAACATTGTTCCACTAACTTTATAAAGGCTTAAAAAACTTGAGACATTATAACTCAGTCATTGTTCAGATGGAAAGTGACCTGGCCATGGTCCCTGAATACATTAGACTCTCTCTAGTTCCTAGGGGAAATTGATTCAGGGTACACCGCAGGAAGACTGCTTTGTTTTGATCTAGAATGCCAAATCCCATGTGAATTATTTCCTTGGCATTATAGGCTGAACATCCATGAGCTCAGGAACACATGCTATGCCTATAGTTTATGTCTAGACTATAAGCAGACGTAAGGAAATTGTTCTTAGCCTTTTTCCCCCTGTATATCACCCTATTCACATTTAGCCAATTAAATAGGAAGTGGGAGAAATCCCTATGTTATGTTACCTCACATCTAAGGAGAAAACATCCAGTGAGAGGGACCTGGGAAGATGAAGGGAGCTTGTAAACATTTGCTCTTCCAAGTTAAAGATATTCTTATCATTTTGGAACTGGAGATGGGAATATCATGTTCTCAGGAAGAGGTTTGGAAGGGTGTCAACTACAAGGTTAAGAAATGCTTCTTATAAGATATTTGTATCCCCCTCCAGCCACCATCTTCTACTCCATTCTCATTGAGAAACATAGATAAAGAAAATAAAACCATCTAGGAAGGGTTCATGTTGAACCTCTTTGAAAACCCTACATTCTTCAGCGTAGCATGTTTGAGATAAAAATGTGCTCAACAAATGTTATAAAAATCAGACTTTTCCAATTTTGTTTTTTAAAAAAGATAATCTTGATGAAAATCTGAACATTCTTCCTAATTTACAGTCACCAAACACACAGTACAACTGGGTAGTATGTAGCCCCAACAGGAGAAAAGCTTCAAAGAAATTAGATATCAAAGAAAATATAATTTATGATTTATAACTACAGAGAACCAGCGTTGTGCAGTGTTTAAGACCTAAGGCTCTCAAGTCCACATACTTAGTTTTAAATTCCATCTCAATCATTTACCAGCTGTCTGACAACAGACAACTTTATTAACTTCCCTAAATCTCAGTGTCCTCACCTGTCAAATGGAATGTTAGTAGTTCTTACAGTCTAGAAAAGTTAAATGAAATGATGAAAGTAAAGAACATAGAGCAAGGCTTGGCTCAAAAAGGTGCTACTTTTCTTTCAGTTAGTCTATGTAGAACTAGAATTATATTTTAGCCTTTTATTATTGTTCATGTTTTCAAAAGTATGTGTCATTTGTAAATTAATCTTAGATGATGTTTCTAATACACATGTTGAAAGTTCCAGGTGGTAATCCAGTGAATGGCATGGAATAAAGTATTGTTGATAAATAAGCACATATTATGAGAATAAGAAACATCAAATTTTTTTAAAAAAGATGATTTTGTTATTAATTATTCTGATAGGAAAGATCTATCCTTAAAAGCTAATATGATATATATATATACATATATATATATATATATACACACACACATCAGTTTTGCTGATATATCAGTCAATGCTACTGAGTTCCTAAAATGCAAAATTCTTTTCTAAATGGATTGAGAAATAATAAAATGTGTTAAAGTCACCAATCCTTGAAAAACAGTTTATTATCATTTGGGGGAGAAAAGATAATAATTTTTGATTTTCCCTACTGACAACTCAACTCTGCTGCAAAATCCATTTAATAAGAATGAATGCATCACTTCTCAGACAGATGCAAATGGCTAGCAACACAGCACAGTAATTAAGAACAGGCTCTTGAAATAAAATGGCTGGATCTAAATCTTGGTTCTGCTACTAGCTTTGGAAACTTTGGCCTCTGTTTCCATGTCTGTTAAATGGGGATAAAAATAATACTCATCTCATAGGGTTATTTGAAGGATTAAAGAGACAATATTTGCTACAGGGTTAGGACAGCACCTAGCATATAATAAATGACAAAATATTAACTTAGCTAACTTGTCACCCTAAGGTTTCTGTTTTGCTTTGGCTGAGTTTCATCAGTAATTGAAAGAGTGCTTCTAACTTCTACTGGGCTAGATTAGATAAAGATCCAGCTCTTGTCAATAGTGTGCTTAATTAAGCAGACCAGATAAGAGTATCAATAAGCACTTGAAAGAAGCCTTAATATGAATAAACTTAAGGAGAGCTAATGGAACTAGGTAAATGACTAAGCATGTGCTGGGCTCTTTCAGATTACCTCCAGGTGCATGGCTACTGTCTCATCTCACTCTAATGTATTCAAGTAATAGCATCTTGCAACTCCTTTGTATTGTTCTGGAAATTTGGGGCCCCAGTTTGTGAATGTACCAGAAGTTCATCTGCAGATCAACTGTTTGGAATTCAAAATATATTTTTCAACAGGAACGATGTTCTGAGTGGTAGTTCTTAGGCCAGCCTAATGGATTCAAATGTTCACTGAAGAATAGTATCCCATCAACTCTGACTGACTCTCATTGATACCATGCATTTTGTATTTCTGTTTAATATGCCAGAAGTGAATATCCCTGTCTGCAGTAGCAGTTCATTTGCTGCAACAGGAAAGGCACACTGGTTATTCTAGGGCACCAATGACTAATTTGTCAAATCCCCATTTCTGCATAAGATAATTTTCCTCCTATTTCTGTACCTTTGAGGAAGAGGACATTTGAATAATATAAACTCATAATTGCAGTAGGGTTTATGTTCTTTCTAGTCCACATCATCAGATATGAACTAAACTTCTTTTTATTTTTCCTCCCGCACTGTCTCTGCTTCTAAAAGAGAACTAGAGGCAGAGGTCAAGGAAGGAGTATATACTGCATAGGAGTATGGTGGGTTGTCCTGAGAAAAGCAAGGGCCCCCAGGCCAATGACGGCATTTTTATGACTGTCCTCATCTCTGCTCTCTGAGATTCCAAAGGCTGTTAAAACTTTAGCTACTATTTCTGTCACTTCCAATGACATTTGTCATATCAACCCCCTCTCCAGATAGAATACTACCCTCCTTCCTATTCAAATCTTTCTCCACCACTCAGAAAAATATCACATTTAAAAAACTCCACCTGGGGGACTTCCCTGGTGGCGCAGTGGTTGAGAGTGCGCCTGCCGATGCAGGGGACACGGGTTCTTGCCCCGGTCCGGGAAGATCCCACATGTCGTGGAGCGGCTAGGCCCGTGAGCCATGATCGCTGAGCCTGCGCGTCCGGAGCCTGTGCTCCGCAACGGGAGAGGCCCGCGTACAGCAAAAAAAAAAAAAAAAACAAACAACAAAAACCTCCACCTGAATGGAAGATTAATTTCATCACTCTTTTCTCTATGGATCTAAGCATCTCCAGGATGTCAGTTTATAATTAAGACTAAAAGTTAAAAAAATAACAACCCAAATGTAAAAAGACTATAGCAGTTTCAAAAGTGAATATTCTCTTAATAATAAGATAATTTTTTTCCAACTTTTCATTTTTTTCTCTTTGAAAATACATATGGCAAAAATAATACACACATTTTGTTGGATTGTGTTTCTTTAAATGCTGCATTTCATGAAGCATTAAGATGGATTTGGTATCAACATACTGAAGACTCCTGCAACTACCAAGATATCAGCTGTCAGTACTGTGTCATGGAGATTCACTCCTAAAAATACCTCACACAAAAGTGAAGGAGACATTTGCAGACAGCTTTGTCATTTAGACATCGTCTCATGGTACATAGATGGATCCTAGCTGCTGTACTCATTATAAAATGATTTCACAAATTTAGAGTGACTAGAATCCTCCAATTAGATGCTTAATATCTATGGATGTACTAGCTTTGGTATTTCTTTAACTTCAGTGTGTGGAGGTTTGTGATCTAGTGACTTCCTCTTACCTTTCTGCTTTTAAATGTTTGTTCTTATGCTTTGGCTTCATAGTGTTTACTGGCAACAAGAGCAGCTTAGTGCCTAACATGTAATACATTACTCAATACACCTTAGCTTTTATAAACGAAAGAATCAATGCAGCTGCATCATTTCACCTTTGACTTGCTGTGTTCAACAGAAATAATGCACATACAATGATATTAGATAATGCAACTGCTTCTACCATTTTGGCAACAACTGGAAAGCCTGGATAAAGTGAAGTGATTGGTGACCTTTGGTACTCCTTGACTTCACTACATTCTGCCCCCGATTGACCAAGTGATGGGGTCTGTAGCCCCAGGTATCACCCAGTCAGCACTTTTCTCTGTCCTTACTACTCCAGATTTCTGTCTTTTTCCATATGTAGTCCCAGAGCTTATCCTTTCATCTGTGCTCACAGAGATTTTCCTTCATCTTTCTAAATAAGATGACAAAGGATGAGCAATTAGAATGTGGTCTGGAGAGGGCTCTCTTAAAATATTTTTCTTTCTCTTCATTTCTCTTCAATTTCCCTCTCCTCTCTTGTTCCAAATTATAGTACATCCTTATTCTCTGCTGTTCAGATAAAATCAAACAAAACAGGTCAATAAAATATAACAGTACCAGAATTTTTGTCTTGACTCTGTTTCCTTCTAGCCACAAGTTTTACATGAGGTGGTGTGGGTGGGAGTGAAGAAAGAAGAGGAAAGGTCTTAGAAGCTTGAGAGAGAGGGGAGAAATTGACAGGGTGAGACATGAAATCCTGGTTGAACTAATCACTTGTAGAGTGGTTTTTATCTGAGACATGAAGACCAGTGCTGAGTTTTGCTTCCAAGTTTATGCAGAGCAAGAAAACAGGCTACCCTTGAAGCCAAGTCACATTGGTTTAGAGTCAGAAAGTTAATTCAATATAAAGCCCATAAAATGCTTCCTCCAGATGCCTCCCTCTCTTTCTCTCTCTATTTATTGCTGCCACCATTCATAAGAGTTCTATGACTATAGCCTCTTTCCAGCCTAAATTAATCTCTATTCCTTTCTATTCCACCACAAAATTAATCTTCCTAAAACATTGCTTAGATGACACTCCCCTGGTCACAGGCCTTGCAGGTGGGGAGACTTGGCTGTCCCCTACTTAGCTTTGAAGTGTATTATGATTAGCTTGTCAATGCAAGTCGCTAATACATCGACTCACTTCATCATTTTCCCACCATTTCTCTGTTAGTTATCTTTGGCTGAAAAAAGTCTGAGCATTTTCCCTAACTGGATGTGCTTAAAGATGTTTCCAGACCACACTGATTTGCCAAGAGGGACTTCTTAAGAGGTGGAATCCAAGTTATTTGAATACATTTTGTTTTTACACATGTGAACAGCCATCCTATTCCTCTTTAATACCATTTATATCCTCTACATGTCAACTAACCAGTCAAGTGTTGGCACAAACTGCATTAATGGAATTTCTTTCTTATTTAAATAAATCATATATATACACACACACACATATTCTATATTATAGATATATATTCTATATATATATTTTATTCTATATACACATTCTGTATTCAAGTGGCTCCCTCTTTTCCAAATTGTCTACTTGGGCAATGGTTCTCAAAGTGTGGTCCCCAAAGGAACACATCAACGTTCCCAGGGAACCTGAGAAAAATGCAAATTCTCAGGCCTCACCCAGGACCTAGAATAGGAATTTCTGGTGGTAGAACCCAGCAGCCTGTGTTTTAACAAGTCATCCACATGATTTTGATAAACTTTGAGGAACGCTAATCTAATGCTTACCAATTCTGAGTTCATTTTTCATAATACAGTGATATTTTGTATAAAATATATAATACTCTTCTAGGTCATACCTACTACAGAATGAGTGTGAGTTTTCATTATGAGAGTCTATCTGAAATTTTTGGAAAATGGCCGCATGATATATAGGCTTTCAAATACATATACAGACATACATACAAAAACATGCACGTACATACATCTAACAATTCAGTATATTTTTCCAGGCATAGTTTGAAGAACTTTACATATATTAACGTCTTCATTCCTTAAAACAAACTTAAGAGGTATTATTTATTTCCCATTCTACACATGGATATAGCCAGGCCCAGAGGAGTCTAAGTAACTTACCCATCACCAAAAAGCCAGTTGGGAAAAAGCAGGAATTTGAACGTGGTAATCTAGTACTCCATGTTTTTAACTACTCTTCATGTTACCTATTAAATAAGCATCCTCTTACTCTTCTTAGAGTTATTTTGTTTTTAAAAATACAACCACATCATCATAACCAGAATGTTGAACATTTATGAAAAACTTGAAGTGTTACCCCACTTTGTTTAACTTAATTTTTTGCGTTACGCGGGCCTCTCACTGTTGTGGCCTCTCCCATTGTGGAGCACAGGCTCCGGACGCGCAGGCTCAGCGGCCATGGCTCACGGGCGCAGACCGCTCCGTGGCATGTGGGATGTTCCCGGACCAGGGCACGAACACCATGTCCCCTGCATCGGCAGGCGAACTCTCAACCACTGTGCCACCATGGAAGCCCTAACTTAATCTTTATTTACTTCCAATTTATAGTAGCTAAGAGGCTTAGTGAGGCTACATGATTTTCTCAATTCCATACAATTATTATATTGTTTCAGCTGATCTGTTTTTGAGTATAATGTGTTTTCCCTTATACATTTAGTTTTTAAAACATCAGTGTAAATTCACTGATTAAGAGGTTACTGTTTATTTTTAATGCATATCAGAAGATGCAAGACTGTAGATTTTTATTTCATGCAGACACAGTGATAGTAAATAAATCATTCCAGTGTTAAATATAAAAATCATATTATTTACAGATTGGTAAATATTTACCAGCATTTTATCTTCTGGGCTAATACACAGAGTCTTCCTCTGCAATATATTTAATATATTTTAACTGTTTATAAAATTACTAATATCTAGTATATTAGAAATAAATTGCAAATTGAATTATTACACAGATTTAAAGTATAATCTTTGTTAGCTACATGTGTTAGCACAAATTGCTTTGCAGTATATTAAATATAAATCTGATGCAAATTAACATGAGCAAATATTCAGTAGATTGTCTGGACCAGTTATCTAGATTGTAGTTATTTTGAAGACTTTTAAAAATGCAAATAGAAGAAACTTTTCTCATTTATTGAATATTGAGATTAGGATATGTGTATTTTTTTTAAGTTATTTTTCCATCAATCCATCTTCATTTTAATGCTGTCTTAAAAACATTGGTGTTTTCTTTTTCATTGTCCAGTGCAAAGACATCTGGATATACAATTCAGTAACTCAAATGCGCTATGAAGTTGAACTGCCTCTTGGGGATTCAATCATCATTTGATTTAATGTTGACTGTTTAATCATATTGTAAACTTCTACAACAGGCCTGCATATTGTAAACTTCTACAACATAATTAGCAAAAAAGAGTAAACAGCTTACTTTGCAACTTCAGTTCCTTAAGAAGCCCATTACTTTCCTGAAAACATCAAAAGAGTTGTCAGCATTTTCATTATCTACCCCCATTTTCTAGATCTGATAACTGGCTATAAAATTTTACTCTGGACTTAAAATTGACATTTAATATTTTGACCATGGGGCTTCCTTGGTGGCGCAGTGGTTGTGAGTCTACCTGCTGATGCAGGGGACGCGGGTTCATGCCCCTGTCCGGGAGGATCCCACATGCTGCGGAGCAGCTGGGCCCGTGAGCCATAGCCACTGAGCCTGCGCATCCGGAGCCTGTGCTCCGCAACGGGATATATATATATATATATATATATATATATTTGACCATGAAATGAAGGCAGTCATACTCTGGGAGAGAGGGTAGGGTTCTTTTGCTATGCAATTCGAATTAGGTAAATTGTTATTGCCCAGACTATAGCCACTCATCATTATAATCACTGCCATTTACTGAGTATTTTCTGCCAGGCATGATATTGAATTATCTTTAACAAAGTTCAACAAGGTATTATTCTCAGTTTGCAGATGAGGAGACTGATACTTAGAGGAGTAAAGTCCTTTTCCAAGTTTACATAGTAAGAAACTGAGCTCAAATACAAGTTCAGAGGACCATGGCGCTTCCTACTATGTAACTGCTGATTAACCTCACCTGTGCACATGGTGTAAGCGGGAGGGACGTGAGCTAATAACGAAAAATATGGTTTTACATTTCAACAGTCAACCTATTTCACCTCTATTGCCAGAGGCGACTGTCTCATTTCGTAGTCAATTATAGCTCCCATGGATATTTTTGCTGCCTATCTTGAAGGGAAAATTTATACTAATAAGTCAGGATTAGAAAAAGACATTCTACTCATTTGACAGCTTGCCATGTTTCCGTAACAAACAACTATTTAATTAGAGAAAATGAGGTTTGAAAATAATCCCTTTCATCCAAAATATAAACTAGTCGGTCTAGGTATTTTTATTTTTAAAAAAGCTCGTAATAGTTACCATCCACTAACTTAAATAACAATCGTCTCCCACATATGTTCTTTATGACTTCTTCAGCAAAAACTCTGCAAATACTTTCTCCCAGAGAAAGTTTAGGCACCTGGCTCCTGGACTAATGTGACAGATCACATGGCTCAGCATGTTGAAAATTCATTGTAACTTACAAATACAACTAAAATTCGTTCTGTAAGTGCTGAACAATGTTGATAGTGATGCTAATTCTGTGGCATCTTGACTTTAGGGATGAAAGCAAATTTCAGAGACAAGAAAATCTATCTTTCTATGTTAAAAGGCAGAATATGTTAGCCTGATGGAAAATTCATTTTCTGTTCATTATTTTTCTACTTTTCCAGTGATGGCAATCAATATCATCCACATCAAATCTTTTTCTTTTTTCACATCAAATCTTTATTAGGTATCTAGTTGGTGAGTGGTACTGTGAAGTTGTTTGTCCTCAGAGCAACGTTAAAGCAATATTCTGTAATAATCTAAACAGGAAAAAATTTGGAAAGAAATAGATATATGTATATGTATAACTGAATCACTTGGCTGTACACCTGAAATTAACACAACAGTGTAAATCAACTATACTCCAATATAAAATGAAAATTTTTAAAAAAGAATAAAGTTAAAGCAGACCTAAATCCCCTCAATGTACCCAGTTTGGCCAAGGTCTATTGATTTGACATTTTAGCCTGGCTTCATGATTAATTGTAAAGTGATCAATTGGGATGACTATGCAGTAAGCAGAATTGAAAACTTAATAGCAAGAATCACCAAATTGCCTCTAGCCATGTACATTAAAATTGTCTGCAATTTAACTTCACATACAGGTTCTAGGATCTTTTAAATCCTTTAGAGAGGCAATACTGCCAAATATGTCATCAACATAGATCTAGGGAGAACCAATTCTCAGTTAAACTGAGACTGATTTCATCCATGGGAAAGCTGAGTTTTCGATGTTTGAGAGGATCATTTAAACTGATCAGAAGTCTTCAGAGGTTATTTAGGTGATAGGTAGAAATTTGGCTTTCATTCCCACAAATGGCCTATAATTCAGTAGTGACTGAAAGAGAATGTGCATTAAAAATTCTAACACTTCTTTTCAACCCCCAAACTGGATGATTTTACTCACCTGAGGGAAGATGAGACTCAAAAACATCGTACATTTTAAGCAAGGACAGTCATCACAGAAAGCAGTCATGCTCCAGCAGAGACACTTCATCGGGAAAGTGGACTCAGTCCTCCTGGCCAAGAGGTCATTGGAAAGTTTGTTCCTTAATAAAACAGGATGATTCCCCTGCCCATAGCAGCACAAAAATGGGTTTGAACTTATATTCCTCTTTTTCCTTGAATAAAGGCATACACTAAACATTTAAGTGGCCACCTATCTCTTGTGTACTTTCTGCTTTACTCTTACAGATCTTTGATAATTTCCAGAACCTTGTAGATCATGGGTCTCCCAGGGAGTGAGTGGGTTGATTAGGAAGCCTCAGGTTGCTGGATTAAAGATGAAAATGCCTCTGATCCTGAAATTCATGTCAAGACAACTTGTCTCACACCATTTGAATTGTCTGTGCCTCAGCCTCACTGCTGCTTTGCGGGCCTTATGAATTCTCCTCCTCGGTCTGGATTTCACCTTGACTACAGAAAACCTGTTTTTTCAGTTGCCTTTATCCAGGTTTTAGTCCCTGTCTGGACTGTTCAGTCTTAGAGCACTACCTAATGAAAACTGAAAAGCAAAACCTTAAGACAAGTATGCCTGTGTCTCTGTTTCTGCCTGATCTCTTGTTGTTACATCTAAGGGCCTGGTTGGCTCCTGGGGGCCAGAAACAGGAAAGTCTAATTCCTACCAAAGGTCACAGAATAGTCTGCCCAGAAATGGTTATGGCCTCAAGGAGCCACAAAGGGGCGACAATGATTCATCTTGGTGATTCAGAATCTTCAATTCTGCTCTTCCTATAAAGGATCTGAAGTGGAAGCCAGGATAGGTTATAGTGATAGTATGATAGACACTCACCACACCCATTTCTTCATAGGTACATATCCGTCCACATTTCTCAGTCACAGTTGCTGGTAGAAGTGGCCATATGACTGACTTCTAACCGACAAAACCTGAGCTGACATAATATGGACTATTTCCTCACATAAAGTCCTCTCATGAGATTCCCTAATTAATGATAATGAGCACCTTCTCATGTACCTTTTGACATTTGTATACCTTATTTAGAGAAATATCTATGAAAGTCTTTTGCTCATTTTTAAATTGGGTTATTGGTTTTTTGCTATTGAAGTGTAGAAGTTCCTTATATATTTTGGATATTAACTCCTTATCAGATATAGGGTTCAAAAATGTTTTCTCTTATTCCATAGGTGGCCTTTTCATTTTATTGGTTATATCCTTTGCTGTGCCAAAGATTTTTAGTTTGATGTAGCCCTATTTATCTATTTTTGTTTTTGTTGCCTGTGCTTTTGGTGTCACGTCCAAAAGGATCATTGCTAAGAACAATATCAAGAAGCTTTTTCACTATGCTTTTTTCTAGAAGCTTTACAGTTTCAAATCTTACGTTTAAGTCTTTAATCCACACAAATGGCCAACCAACACATGAAAAAAAAATGCTCAACAGTACTAGTCATCAGGAAAATGCAAATCAAAACTACAATGAGATGTGAATCAAGAATCTAACATCTAATGTTGTAACTTATGTGTGAAGGTAAGAAAGTAGTTTTCTCAGATACACTAGAAATCATATTATTCAATATTATTCTGAAATAGTTTATAAGATGTACAACATGGGAGTGAAAGAAAATACAATATTACCTGGTCAAGAATAAGGGAGTCATGGTTTTAATGGCATGTCAATGAATATTAAATCTATGTAAAATAAACACCCAATGTATCATAATTTGTAGGTTGTATCTAAAGCAGTACTAAGGATGAAATTTACTGTTTTAAATGCCTATATTAAAGACAAAAGTTCTCCAATCAAAAAACTTGACTTAAGAAACTGTGAAGAAAGCAAATAAAACCCAAAATAATAATAAGAAAAAATGATAAGAATCAGTGCAGAAATCAATGAAATAAAAATCAGAAAGGCAACAAAAGGTCATGAGAATTCCCTTGAGAGTAATTCATTATCTTGAGTGTGATGGTAGTTTCATACAGGTATACCTATTTTAAAACTTCTTCAATTTTATATCTCAAATTCACACATTTCATTGTATGCCATTTATGTTTCAATAAAACTGTTAAAATTTTTATAAAAAGAGGTTGAAATAATTGTTAAAATTTATGAGATAAAATTATCAAACAGCGCAATCAACTTTTCTTGAACCGAAGACCATCAGTACCTAGATTAAGAGGATCCACTGAGAACCCAGCACAAGAGTGAAAAAGACCTACTCCAATATATATCATTGTGAAACTTCAGAAGGGGTTCATAGGGGATAGAAGACACCAGAATACATTCAGAGATAAACAAACAAACAAACAAAAAACTCAAGACAACCAAACTAATAAAAACCATTTTTCTTTTACAGGATTAGAAAACACAGTGGCAGTTTGACTTTTCAACAGCAACTCTGGATACTTGAAAACAATGTAGCCATATTTATAGAATTCTGAAGGAAATGATTTCTAATCACAAATGTTATACCCAGAATTCAAAGATGATTAAGCTGCAGGTTTAAACAGAGGGAGAGGAGGAACTGTTTAGGTGAGGGTTTGAAATCTTCAGAACAAATACGTTTTGCACATGGATTACAGAGGCTCTTCTGTATAGCAATCAGAGTTCATATTATGGTTCAGGCTCATTGAGTAGAGGTACCTGGCAGCCTAAAAACAAGAACAGGTGAGGGGAGAGGGAGAGAGAGAGAATGGAAAATTCTACCTGCTAAATGTTCAAGGGACATTCAAAATTCACTGGTCTATATCTCTACCTTATCGGTACAACAGGTGAGCAGTGGAATTTGGAGAAAAAAGCTTAGTGCTCTTTTCAAACATTGCAGTTGAAGACAGTAACATTGCTTAGGTAAAATTTGATGTATTATATTTGATGTCTTTGGCAGTATCTTATGTTTTCTTAACCTTCCTTGGAAGTTCAAATTATTCCATTTGCACTCCTAGAGTACTACTTGATATCTTTTGTAACTTGTCTAAAATGGCCAACTGTTGACTGGATATAATGTGATACAAATAGTTACTCCTAATCCTTGGCCCACGGTCCCTACTCCCTCCATCACCCTCTACCCACAAGTGACTTTGAAATTTTTCACCAGTCACAAATCAATCAGAATGAACAATAAAAAAATCATGTTTATTTTGTAGGTAAAAAATGCTCAAATTTCAACAATTTGGTATTTCATTATAATATGTGTATAATAAATGTGAGTATTTGAATTAAATGTCATTCAGAAATTGTATAAGTCCATAAAAACATAGAAAGAGACATAAATGAAAGGTACAGAATGTAATATTCTAATATTTAATATCTTTTCTCTAATAATGAATGTGGGTGTATTTCAAGGGTGCAACAGTGGTTTAAAATTAAAAATAAACTATAATGTACTTAATGAAGTGTCTAGGCAAAAAGTAAATAGAAATATAGTATATCAGAATAATATGATAAAAGATTTATTTAGACATCATGCAAAAGCCTTGTGCCAAGAATTTTGTTTGGTGTCAGGAGGCATATTAATAGATATATAAATATTAATATATTTCTACCTGTTTCATGTTATTTAGAACAAAATTTGAATTATTATCTAACATACTACTATCCCAGAACACATACAGAAATTGCTTGTGTAGGGACAAATCAATAAATATCTCAAATAAATAAATTGTGCAGATCCCAGTCTCTGAATAAAAATAAAACAAAAAAATTTACAAGAAATCATTAATTTAAATATGAATTTAATTCATAAATTAAAAAATTGAGAACCTTTTATTGGAGAATATAATGTATTAAAGTTTGTGAGAGGCAACAAAACTGTTATTCAAAGAAATACACTTCCTTGAAAGTTGTTATTGATAAATTAGAAAAAAAAAGGAAATATAAATAAAATAGACTTTCAGGGGTCACTTATTAAAAAATAACACAATTATAGGAAAGTATGAGTAAAAAATTAATAAGGTAAAGCAAATAGAATAAACAATAATTAATTACAATTAATCAGTAACTTAATGAGCTAGTTCTTTGGAAAGAGCAATAAACCCCTCTAGCTGATATAATGAAAAATATATATGAGAACAAACTTCTAACATTGAAAATGAAAACGATCATATAGCTACAGATACAGATAATTTAAACATTGTAAAACCATCACATTGGGAAAACCTGTGCTAACATATTGAAATAGGTAATTTCCTTAGAAAAATAAAATTATCCAAATTAATTCAAAAAGTAGAAAATGAGAATAGTCAATTAATCATAAAAAGCTTAGTAAAAGAAAATTAGTGTCATAAAACCCCTCTAAGTAGAATCTCCCCAATTTTTTTCATGGGAGAAAAACACAAAATTTTCAAGGAACAGGCAGAGTATATTCATAGAACAAAAACCATATAAATTTTTTGGAAATCCCCAATTAAGAAAACAAAGAAATCAACATTGCAATTGTAAGAAAACCTGAAAAAATGACTTGTACAAAACTAAATCCTTCAAACATATCTCATTTACAAATGATTTGGATTTGGATGTGAGCTTATCACAAGAGTTTATTATCATATAGATGGTAGAGTAGTTGCACATTAGGATGCCTATCAACGTAACTCATAAATTATTAAGTCTTAGAAGGCAAAATCATATGAGATGGGGTTTAATTAAATTCATTTTTCCTTTCTGATGACATTTAGCAAACTTAGGGGAGAAGAATACATCCTTAACACCTAGTGCAAAAAACTGAAGCTAATCATCAACTAGATTTAAGATGAAATGTAAATGTGGCATTTCCAACTGAGATCTGTAGAAAATTACTTTTTGAAGATATAACATATATTCTACGGGAAAAAGAGAAAAGCATTCTGTGTTCAAATGCATGTGAGAAATGTCTCACATTTATTCTCAGAGGTGCTTTTGTACATGTGCGTTTAAAAAGACCTAAGAAACCCTATAGTAAAATAACCTTTTTAATTTTAACTAAGCATTGCCACAGTAATTTTTTACAGTGTTATCAGTTATAGTCATCATGTTTCACATTAGCTCCTCAGACTTTAATTCATCTTGTAGCTGAAAGTTTGTACCCTTTTACCAACCTCTCCCTATTTCCTCGCCCCGCCAGACCATGACAACCACTTTACTACTTTCTGTTTTGACTTTTTTTCTGAAGATTCCTCATATAAATGATGCAAAAAGTCTCCTTTTGAGAAGCATGCATATTAAAATCTTGTAGAACACTGCAGGTGTTACCATTTTCAGAAACTGAAGACTCAAGTCATATCCACTGAAACCAGGGATAAGACAGGATCCTCATGTTGAGAAAGGTCGTTTAGCTTTTCTTTTTTCTTCCTATATGGAAATTTCAATTAAGAAGACAAGGAAGGAAGGAAGAGGGAGGGAGCTAGGGAAATAACCAAATGGCAAGTATTAGTAAAGAAGAAACATATTTTAAATGTTCTGAAATTTATAGGATTTCTTTAATCCTAACTGCATCAATTGAAAAGCTTTTAAACCAGGGAGTGTACTAAAATAGTCAGTCACAAAGTCAATATATAAAACTTAGTATCTCTTCTACATTCCCAGAAAAGATCATTGACAAATTATAGTTGGTAAAAAGCTCCCATTTCCAAGAAAAACAAAACATGTAATACAGCTAAGAATACATTTTACAGAATCTAAGTAGTGTTTATATGTAAAAAATAATTAAAACTGTGAAACTGTTTTTAAAAGTATTTAAAATATACAAGTGTAACAAAATGCACTATGTAAAAAAAGTACAGAACTATATTCATTGTTATAAAAATGCATAAAGTCATTTGTCCTGGATGGCAATCTTAATGCTGTAAAGAAGCTAATTTTTCTCAAATAGATCTTTAAATTTACAATTACTTCAATCAAAATACTATTTTCTTTCTGGTATTCAAATAAATTGTCCAAAAACTGTGAAAAATTAATTCTAAACCTTATGCAGAAAAATTAAAATAGAATAGCTAACAAATCATGGAAAAGAGGTGAGTAAAGTAGTTTTTGTACTGCCAGATATTAAAATTCATTAAAAATTCATAATTATAAATATGCTGTAGTGATAAAAATAATAGCTATACATATAAGGGAAATAGGATAGAATATTAGAAAAATTTTCCAGGTATGATAAGAGTGCAGTATAAGTATTGTGCAACACGTTTAAAAGTCAGTATTGTACCACCAGTGGTGAATGAGAACAATGACCAATCCAGGGCAGCTAAGGTGTTGGGAGAAATCTTATTTTATAAGCTGCCAAAGCAGAATGTCAACTGGAATAAATTTTCTGGAGAAATGTTCATCAGTAGGTCTCAAAAATGTTCAATTTGTATATGCCCTTTGGGCTCCGACTTTCTTCTCTATCTCCTTGAAGCAGTATAAAATTTTTATTTCTAGTAATTCTTTCAGAGATAATTACAAATTTCACAGAGATATACTCTTGAGGCTGTTAATCTCAGTGTGGTTGAGACTATATATATTTTTTAAAAAAGAAAAAAACAAAAAGGAAAGAATCTAAATGTCCAACAGTAAGGGTTTGGTTTAAATATAGTTATGTTTCAGATAGGTAATGAAAATGATGCTGTTATTAAGATTGAGGGGATAGATCTGTATGTGACATGAAAAATGGTTCACAACATGTAAGAAAATTTACAGTACACAAATATACATATATACATTTTACACATGAACACACATACATAACATATATTTATATATGTATGCTGTGTGTGTGTGTGTGTGTGTGTGTGTGTGTGTGTGTGTTTCTCTCTCTGTCCCTTTCTCTCTGTCTCTGTCTCTCTGTCTCTCTCTTGAGAGAGAGATGGGAATATCTGGTATGGATTTTTGGCCATTCACTCCTCCACTCAATTATTAAGTTCCATGGAATTTTAGAATTTGAACTTAACCCCTCTTTCTCAAGTCTCTTCATTTAATTAGGACTTTCTCCTGTCTTTCACAGGTGAAGGTCCTTGCTATGTTTAGAGCCCGTTGCCTTGTTTCTGTCAAAGAAAGACGTCAGCTTCCTAATGAAAGCTTCTGTCTCACTGGGGTCATTGGATGGGAGCCTCTCTTCACTTTCTAATAAAAGGGTGACATTTTCCTCATTGGTTTTGCTCTGTTCTGCCACATGTACATGGCCTGGCACAGTAAGTTCCTAGATCCACGGCCGTTCATTTGGCAGAAGTTTATTTCCTTGATTTGTGCATATGTTGGTTAGGTTGTAGGCTGTAAATTTCTATACTATTTTACTGGGTGAGATGAAGTCAGTAGTAAACTTAACTAATTCATTCAATTGAACTAAATTTTGCTATAACAAATTGTAAGAGGTGCCCAGAGTATTGTGAATGTTATATCAAACCCAGGACCTTTGGTTCACTGTAGCCTCATGTGGTCTGTGTCACGAGACTTTCCTTGTACTGTAATGCTTTGGTGACAAGAAATCATATTTGCTGTGCATTGCCTTTGCTGCTGGAGCCTGACAGTACAGGCACAGCTTTCAAAGTTAAAACAAAAAATCTTATAAAGCAAACAATTAATAATAATAAATTACCCAATGTAATCCAAACATTAGAAATTAAAATGCGGAATGTTTTCAAATTATACTTCTATCCAGTTCATTTACAAAAACTGATAAATAATATTACACGATTTCTGTAATTTGTCAAATGACAACTCAGGGAGTTTGCCAATTTACTGAATTATTATTTTTTATTTCTGTTTTGTGACAAAGTATAAGAAACTATGAGAAAAATATATTTTTGAGTGATTAAAGAAAAATAAATAATTTCCTTCCTTAAACTTGGTAAAATAATCATTATTTTACTGATGATAAGAAAAGTTTATTTTCCTGGACAAATTTTACACATACTGTCACTTCAGTGTCATAAACAGAATGCTTAAGGCCAGAAATATCCAAACATATATTTTTGGTCTGTTCCACAGTAAAAAAAAATTGACTCTAACTCAAAAAGAAGAAAATCTGTGATTTTATGTGACAGGTAGTTCTGGGTTTTATTTTAAGGTAGATGTTTAACATTAAACCTGTAATTCCATTGAAAAATTATATTTGCTCATTTTCAAGCATTCATACAGCCTTTGTGACTTAAAGACAATGATGTTCCAGCTTGTAGAAAAACCTAATTATTGATTTTACTTTTCTTCTGGTTTTCTCTCCCTCTCCTTTTCACAGCTTTGTCCATTTTATCTGCTCAGAAAAATAAGCCCGAGAGCCTACATACACAAAGAATAGATAAAATGTCACCTCCAGAGCTTTCATCAAAGGCAGACTCAAACTAAATATTCTAACAAAAGGTAAAGGAACAATGAACTAAAACAAAGTAACAAATATGTAATGAGCTGCAAAGAAATCGATTGATAATTGCACTTGAGATCTGTGAAAATTTTACTGTCCCTGATCCAACCAAGAGACTCTTGCTGCAGTATTTTGTGAACACAGCTCTCCTGTGGGATTGGGCTGCAGAGGACATTTTAGTGGGAGGACGAGAGCAATAGGAAGAGGGGTATGATTCATGTTCAGCATCTCAAGTGGAGGAAGGAGTGCAAGCATTGAATAATGAAACAAAGACAAGATATTCTGTATGCCAGGAAGGTGACTGTTAGAGAGCTGTTAGAATTATTTAAAAAGGTTAGTCTATGAATAAACATGCTTCATCAAGGTCTCTTACACATGCAAAGAGAGATGCTAATGAATAATAAAAGAGTAATGGGGACTGGCGAAGAAATGAATTTAATATTATCCAAAGCAGATACAAATTAATATTGGAGCAACATTTTTGTAATCACTTCTCAAGGCAAAAATTCAATTAATGTGACTATATCAATATTTCAAATCTTAGTCCCTTGAAAGTATACTTGTCTGTCTTCATATAAGCTTGCTCTCCTCTGCGAATGGCTGTAGCTCACCTTGTCAATACTTGGGGAGACTTCTAAATGGTATAGCTGGAGGATATTGATACCAGTTTCATAAATCACAGGGCTATGATGCAGAATTTCCTTAGGGCACGTTTCAGTTAGGAAATTCACGTTAGAGAAGAGTAATTATTCTATAGAAAATAGATATGCAAGTCCGGAACAGTTTCACTCACTTCATGATTTTATTTCCTGCTTTATATACACAAACACATATATATTCACACACACACACACACAGGAGGGAGAAAATTGTGATTTCTGGAGAATACACATTTTTAAGTACATGTTTACAGTCACGTAATAGTTGTGTATATATTATATAATCTAAATATATGTTTACCCCATATGTATTTAAATAACATCATATCAAATGGATTAGCAGGGGAAACCACCACCAAAAGGAGAGTAGTTCTATCAGTGAGAAAACAATCATGTAAACCAAAGTTGAAAAAAATGTCTGCATCTGAGCTAAATTTTATGCTTTGTCACAGCCCGCTTTGAAAACAGGAAAAAGAAATTGAATATTTTCCTTGGAATTATTAATATATCTGATTTTTTTCCACTAGCGATTTATTTTATCTTATATCTTTTTCTTTTGTTGGTAGTCACTAGATACATTTTATATAGTGAGTTATATAGTATATATAGTATCCTATTTGACATGCAATATAAATGCCTGTCATAATTTGTTTAAGGTGTCAGAGACTTAGAAAAAGTTTATGAAACTAAATGGACTCCTTAAATAAGTGTTTTACAGCTGGGCAGAATGTGTTGTTTATGTTGTAATACCCTGACAGGTTTATATAATGAGAAGTGCTAACGCCACCATACTATGATAGATTGGACTTATTTGAAGCATGGTGCTGTAGACAAATATTCTTACATGCTGTTTGCCAAACCAAATGACGATCCAAAGCAAGCCACCCTATTAAAATAACTGTCTGGAAAATCTCACTTCTGTAGTTTTAATAGACAATGTATCATTCCCATAATGCAAGAAACATGAAATGGTTTCCATAGGCAAAGAGTTCCCTAGAGGGGCTGGGATTTGTCTCATTATATAAAGCTTTTCCATCACCATTGCAATACCTCTTCTCATCTTTGCTTATCATCCGAGTGGAGAATTTTCTGTCAACAGCTTTAGCCTGGCTAAACCTGCATAACACAGAAGAGAAATATACTGGAGATAATATTACTTCTTTCTATTTATGTAGAAAATTAAACCCAGTATTCCTGCCTGAAAAGGATTACTCTCTGATGTGGACAGCATTCTGCACTCTCATTAAGAAAGGCAGTCTATGATTTTATTTTATTTTTTAAAGAAGTTGGATATGGCAGGAAACACTATCTGAGATTTCATGCTGTGAAATTCACCAGGGGGAGAAAATCACTACTTGTGATTTCTCCTCAGATGCCTTTGGGAACTAACAGTCCAATACTGTACCAAGAGCTTCCCATGGCCAGCAATCCTACCACCTGCCTCAATAATTTTCATGGTAGGAAGAAGGTTAATATGATGGAATAAAATGAACTTTGTCAAGTAATATTAAAGTTCGGTTCCTAACTGACAAGCCCAAGGATTTTCTGAGAAAGGATGGTACTGTGCTCTGTGATTCTCCTTGACTTTCTGCTGCTTCTCTTTGCTTTAGTTCACACAGGTTCTTTGGGCAGCCATTATCTCACAGCAGAGGGACTTCTTGTCCTCCCATGCTCCTTTATATCCTCGTCACCATCATTCTCATCATGCTTATCCTCTTCCTCTTCCTCCTTCTCGTCATCAACCATTGGGTACTGGGCTTCCCTGGTGGCGCAGTGGTTGAGAGTCCGCCTGCCGATGCAGGGGACACAGGTTCGTGCCCCAGTCCGGGAGGATCCCACATGCCACGGAGCGGCTGGGCCTGTGAGCCATGGCTGCTGAGCCTGCACGTCCGGAGCCTGTGCTCCACAACAGGAGGGCCACAACAGTGAGAGGCTCGCGTACCGTAAAAAAAGAAAAAAAAAAAATTATTGGGTACTTATAATATATCAATCAATATAATTTCATTATCAAAAAAACACTTCTGTGTATTTTTATGTTCATTGCACATTCAAAAAGGTGACTTAGGATACAATTAACTTCTTCAAAGTCACAAGCTAATAAATGGAAGAAATAAGATCCAAAACCATGTTTGAATCTAAAGACAAGGCTTTTAACCACTCTGCAATACTGCTTCAACAACGATGTTCCAATACTTTTGTTCTTCAGACATATTTCTTCTATGAATTTAATCCAAATATCAAGTGCTATTGTTAAGTTGCCAGATTAGGGTAAAGTCCCTTGAGAGGCAAAGCTACTCCTTAACAACCCACCTCCTAGACGTCAGGCTTATGGAAAAACACGCTGTGATTTAACAGGCAGTAGGAAGAACAAATTTGCATGCATGGGTTTGTTCTTTGACAAGCAATCAAGTGGTTTAATTTTATTTGACACTGATTTCCAAATGGTTATTCTGGACATATCTTTAAAGACAGGTATAGCAATGAAGTGAAGCTTGGTTTGTTTTCTTTGTTCATTTTAATAATTTCTCACATAGCAATGTAATTTTCCTTGTATTTACAAAAAAGAATTTAAAATTTAAGTGGTGATGGAAAAGGTGAAAACATGTGTTGTCCATTCTTGCTTTTAATAAAAGAACTGGATTAATCAGACTGATGCAAGATAAATGGGACAAAATAAAAATGATCAAAGAACTTAACTCCCCAGTAAAGAGGGGAATTACTGAGGAAACCATCAGCAGCTAACCAAATCCGTAACAAACACTGTCATAGGTAAAGGCTGGCAGAAGGTATTCCTATGGCTTGCAGATACATTTCATCAACTAAATAAAGCACTCTCTTCAATGTACTTTGAATCACTACATATTACCTTTTATGGAGTATCTTCTAGATCCCATTCTATGGATAAAATAAAATAAATAGGTGTAAGATTGACATTGAAAATCAAAGCTATCTAACCTAACAGTAGAAGCCAGCAGATGACTATTCTGTTATTTCCATGGATATTTTTAGATCTGTGGTTTTCCAGCATCCATCTTCTTTGGGGGAATTATCTCTTCCTCATTTCATGCCATGATAGTTGGACTGTAATGTAATTCATATATTGGCTTTCACCATGCAGTTGAAAATGATCCTGGCAGTTCCTTTAACAAGTCCTTTCTTTTACAGCCCCAGTATTTCAAAAGAATGTATAATCAGACCCTCTCTCTTGGAACACTGAATCTTGAGTGAATAATGCAAAGATGGAAAAAGTGACTGAGTTATATTCTAATTGTGGTAGCCTGGTGACTGGGGCGGGGGCAGTTTCTGCTCTAATAATTTCTAGAACTTCCAGGGCTCCCCCAAACTTAGTTTGCTAATGTTACGTCTGTATTAGTAAGATCCCTTGTAGTGTTCAAATTAATTATTTACTTATTTAAATAGGGTCACTTTCTATTGCTTGCATCCAGAACAGTAAATGGCTAAAATTCAAAAAGCCAAATATAAATAGCCAACTTTAATTGGTAAACTGAATTCATGTGTCCTTAAAGACAATTCCGTGCCAAACCATCATATACTGTTAAGGTAAAGAAAGGCTAATTTGATGATCATCTTTGTTAAAGGTAATTTACTTTCCCTGTCTATTCAGCCAGCAAGTCTAATGGTCTGCCTTCCAAAATGAATCTCATACCTGGATGTTTCCATCATGACTTCTAAAAACCTTGTCCAGGTCACCATTTTCTCTCTTTGTTTAGCAGATGCCATATCATTTTATTTGCTCTTCATTTTTTGCTCTACTCCAAACTAACATCCACTTAACACATAAGGAAACATTTTAAAAATATAAATTCAATCATTTCACTTCCTCCTTAAACTTCTTTGATAGCTTTCACTTCCTCTTTAAACTTCTTTGATAGCTGACAATTATACTTCAGATAAAATCCAAACTACCATGCTTTGTAAGGCCCTGGATAATCTAGCCCATGGCTCACTGTTAAACTTTATCTCATGTCACTGTTTCACAAGCCACTTATACTTCCTTTCAGGTCTTATCAATTTCAAAATGGCGCCCCACCTTGAGCTTTCAGCTCTCACCTTAAATGCTACCTCCTCAGAAAATTCTTCCCTAACAATCTCTTTTCACTTACTTGCCCTTGTTTGTTTGCTTCATGGTTTTATTATATTTTAAGTATATACTATTTGTTTTTCTCTTGTTTATTATTTGTGTATTCACTGGAATGTAAGATCCTTGAGGGCAAAATGATTCACAGATGCATCCCCAGTGGGTCAGTGCAATAGAGCCCACGGTGGCCTCTCCAATAGTTTGTGAAGAAGTAAATGCATGTTTTCTACGTAGATCAGCACTGAATTGTTTTTCTTATAAGAACACAGCTTATTATCCTTTTTTCCTTAAAATGAAAGAGTTTTTGTTTTAATTCCACATTTCATGTTTTAGTGCTTGAAAATTTCATACAAACCTTTACGTAAGCTTGTCTTTTATAGGATATAAAATGAATAGTATTTTGAAGTGTTAATGCTTGTTTCCTTTGGTTTGTATAACAGTAATGAGATTAAAATGAATATAGCATAGGTGGGAAATCTACTAAAATTTCACCTGAGAATAAGCTTATAAAATACTCCTTGTGTCAGGGGAAACCTAACAAATCTTTTCTCTACCTGTAAAGCGTTTTTGTGTTATAGAAAACATGAGATTCCAAGATCTCCTGTAGACAGTGGAATGCTACATTTGAATTACTGTATGCTGTGTCAGACAAATTCCTGTTTTTTCTCTTAACAATACACTCAAAGAAACTCTCACTGAAATGGTTATAGAATTAGAAGGATAGAGAGCTCAACACTTTTGAGAGAAAAAATTCTAATTCTTCCACTTTGGAGCATTTATGATAGTGATTAGAACTCTTCAAGACAGATCATTTCCATGGAAATGTCAACAGGTTTCATATGAAAAATAGTATAAGGAGTGCTATGCTCCTTTTCTTTCACATTCCAGCAATACTCATCTACCCAATGAAGAATGGATAGAAGTTAGAAGGGAACATGTGCAGAACTGAGATAGCAAGATGCTCTAAGAATACAAATAAAAATTGAGAAAAAAACCCTAACCCTGACAAATAAAATGTGCACTCTGATTTCCACCTGAGATATAATTTTCACATTTAAGTTGTAACAAAATGTGAAATATGATACTAGATTGATATGATACCATTTGTTGGATCTAGTTTGGGCAAGGAGATTAACAGGAGAAAGTCTATTAGTCTTTGCTTTCTCTTTGCTAGAAAAACATGGTGATGATATTATTTCTATGAGGCAAACATGTAACATTTCATTACTGGAAAGGGAGGATGAGAACACTGACAAGCTCTTTTTTTTTGTTTGTTTTTTCTGATTATAGCGTTTGATCGAAAATATCACTAATTTTAGATTAAAATGATCTAGTTTAAAAAGATATTACGAGCTTCCCTGGTGGCGCAGTGGTTGAGACTCCACCTGCCAATGCAGGGGACACATGTTCGTGCCCTGGTCCGGGAACATCCCACATGCCGTGGAGCGGCTGCCCCCATGAGCCATGGCCGCTGAGCCTGCGCGTCCGGAGCCTGTGCTCCGCAACGGGAGAAGCCACAACAGTGAGGCCCGCGTACCGCAAAAAAAAAAAAAAAATGTTACAAATGATTAACTTTTCACATGGATGAGACCAATGTTCTAAATCCAATTTAATAAACATTTAAAAAAATATTTGTTATTTAGAAAACACTAGGCAGTGGAGTTTATCAAAGGTGTACAGACTTTTCTCAAGTAACTTTCAATTTACCAGGATATATAAGACCTGCACAAATTAAGTGAGAAATCCAGGCTTCTCAAGTATTAATGAAGGTAATCTCTTGGAGGTGATCGTAAAATGCAAATTCTGTTTTAGTAGATTTAGTGTGGAACCTAGAATCTGCATTTCTAACAAGCTCCAGAGTAATACTGATTTAGCTGTTTTATGGACAAAACTGAGCAGTGAAGGTATAAAGGATAGTTGTCTGAAGTGGGTCTCAAAGAGTAAGCTTTCCCTTGACTAGAAAATTGCACTTATAATGAATATCTGTGGGATGTTGACTGGAGATATTCTAGAAACAAGGAAACCGTGTAAGTAAAGGAATACCAGTAGGAAATTGTCCTTCGATTTTGGATGGAAATTGATAACTATTATGCCTTTTTTGCAGTGAAGGATATTGGTCACCTGCTATGTGCCAGGTCATATACAAGGTTTTACTATATATAGCTGGTATTTCAAGATTTACCAATGGTTAGTGCAAATGTTTATTTTTGAAAGTAAAAAATCAAAAACACCATCTTCTCAGAAAATTGAACCTTTTTCCATGTTTCTTCTTTCCTAGTATACCTGAGAATCTCCAGAGATGCTTTCATATGTAACTACTAGATCATTTTGTGAAGTCTTATTGCAAATGTAATTACCACCATCCTGCTCTTTTGCTCTGTAAGCTCCTGCCTGGTTTCTTCTGGCCAGAAGTGAAGTATTCCATACTTCTTATGCACAGTCGTTCAAAAGGTGAGAGATTCCACAGCAGAGAGATTAGTATCCTGATCCTGTGAAACTTTCTTTCTCAGAGTAAACAGAATCTGGGAGTGAGAAAAGGACCCAGGTGCATCTTGGGTTAGAGTGGTCAGGTGCATCCCTTACATGTCAACTGTAATCATTCTAGGTCCTGCTGCTCTGCCTGGCCCTTTCTTCTAGACCTCTCTCCCATATTATTCCCATATTATTTTCTTTTTGATGGGTTCCTGTAACAGAGAAGAACAAACCTGACTCCATATTGGATCTATTCCTTTAGCTCTAACATTTGTGCTCTGTTGCCTGTGCTTAGTCATGCTGGCTCTGTGCGTTTGTCTAGTCAGACTGTAAAAAAAAAAACATTACCTATAGCCTGAAATATACAGAATAGTCCATTCTCAAGGCTCTGATCTTTAAATGTATAACACTTTTCCATTCATATAGAGATAAAGTGCTGCAGTAATAATTGTCTTGTTGGAAGTTTATAGGAATATTGTGACCAGATCTACATGAACAGCTGCAAGAACAAAAGATTCCAACACAAACAAGTTTGCAACTACCAGCCACACTCCCTCCCTCCCCTTTTAGTATAAAAGAAGCCTGAATTCTAACTCGGGTAAGATGGTTCTTTGGGACATTTGTCCACCATCTTCTCGGTCTGCTGGCTTTCTGAATAAAGTCACTATTTCTTGCCCCAACAACTGATCTTTTGATTTATTGGTCCGCCTTTCAGTGAGCAGTATGAGCTTGGACTCAGTAACACTCCTTATTCTTTCTCTTCATCTGATTTCCTTCAATTGCTCTTTGTTTTTGGATAAGTCTATTAAAAAGGAGAAGTTCACATTCTTTTACACTGTGCTCCTATAACCTGTGTAAATTAAAGCTGTGGCTGGGTAATGTTTTAGCAAAATTACACAGTCTGTGACATTTTTATAAACACTAGAACTTTGTATTACATTCAAGTGGTTGGTCTATTTGGAGGACTAAGGGGACTTCTAAGAAGTAGTCATTGTGTATACCACCCACTGGTCTATCTAAGTCTCAGGTCTGGCTCAAACATACAACCACTCAATTGTGCACTATCATTTAATCCTAACAACCACCTTATATTGTAAGTTACATACTATCTCCATTTCAAGCAATATTTTAAGCATGGAAAGCAATTAAATCTCAGGAAAATTAAATAATCTTCACAAAATCAGATAGCTAGTATGGTGTTAAGCCAAAAGTGTTCACCTACTTGGATTTGGAAGATAACTGTGATCCCAGTGAAATAATAACTAGCATTTCTAAACTACTGGCTATATGCTCATCAGTGTTCTAAACCCTTGACATGTGCTAACTAATTTATTCCTTACCACAAACAAAGAAGGTAGGAGTTTTAGAGTTGAGGCCATTAAAGTACAGAGATTTGTTCCAAGGTCACACAGTAAGTAAATAACACAGCTAGGATTTAAACTCAGGCATCATGGGTCTAAAGCCACATCCTTAACCATTAATATGTGAAAGATGTGTTAGAGTACACTGAAACTAAAGATAAGAGATTAGGGTAATAGATTGTTATTGAAATGTAACCTAACCAAATGCACTGGATGACGGCAACTACGTGTAGTGTGGTATGAATCAGCTGATTACAGATACTTTTCCACAGTGGAAATCTTTGTCAAGAGGTGGAGAGGAGGTCCATTGAACTAAGTGTACAGAAACCATGGAAACAAAGAAAGAAAATGAAACAAGATTAGGTTGAGAGAAACATGGGGAAGGAAGTGAATTGCCAAAGCTCAAGAGAGTATCTCAAACAGAGAATTCCTCTGAGTGTAGAAGATTGTATGGAGAGTAAAAATCTTGGGTGGTAGTGTGCAGCCAAGGTTAATCCACTCCAGCTAGAGTGTAGACCCACTAAAGTTTCAGTTCCTGCCTCATGGAATTTCCTTCTTGATATTTAAAAAATAAAATCTGTATATATTGAAGACATATAACATAATGATTTGATATACATTACTGCAGTCAAGTTAATAAACATCTCCATGTCCTCACATAGTTACCATTTGGGTGTATGTGTGGTAAGAGCACCTGAAATCTATTCTCTTAGCAAATTTCCAGTATCCGATGGATGAGAGACTAACAGTCTGATTTCAAAATCTTCCATGACATGAAATAGGCCAAATGAGAGGAAGTCAAGGTGTGAACTATTATAAATTATGTGGAAATACCATCAGAGTTATTCTATCTGGTTTGGTGCTATACCTGATTATTTCACTAACTGTTTATGCCAGTTAGTAAAGTACATCAGATTTAACCCTCTGTTCAATAATCTGTGATGCTGGGGCTGGAACTGCCAACCACATTTCTGTTTTCCCACTTTGGATCCCTTTTGTGCTCAGCCAGTGAGGGACCCTAGAGGGAAAATAGAAGACTGGAGGGGGAAGAAGAAACTTGTTCCTTCCTCCTGTCAGGATTATTCTAGCAATGTGTCTTCACTTGGTAGTTGCAGTTCATTCTAGTTAGTAGTTGTTGAATCCAGTTTGAAGTTTTGTCAAACATTTGTAGGACCAGTTTCATTGTCCCCCTGCCTTGGAGATACCAGCACAAGCCAACAATTCTGACTAATGGCTCCATGGGGTCCCTCTTCTTAGAGACATCAGTACAGGCTTAACGGCATCATCTGTTTAGCAGTCTGTGCTTCAGCTTTGCAGAATCCTTCCTTGTAGCTTCTAAATTTCAATAATTTCAGCCCCTTCTCTGCATCAGGAGTGGAAACTGCCCCACAATTACTACCTCTGTGATAGTTTTTGGCTCTTCAGTTCTTCATTAGCTAATTAGAAATATATATATAAATATATATATGTATAAATATATAAATATATATATTATACTGGGTTTAAAAAATGATGTAGTTTCTGTCTCCTAAATAAATTCAGACTGATATACCACATTTATGTCCTTGAAAAGTTTCTGAGACTTAATTACTTCATTACTAAAAAGAAAGGTTTTTGCTGGACGAAAACCTTTTAGCTGTAAGTTCTATGACTGCTTGTATGGCCTTTAGAGTTTCTTTCTTAAAATATGTGTTCACTGCCAAATTGGGTAAAAGAAAATACCTGGAAGTTTTACTTTGTTTTTCACTTACTATTGGCTCTATAAGGATTATCAGTCTAGCTAGTAGTCCCATCAAATACTCTAAACATCTTGGCTCATGAGGATAAAACAAAGTCACAGTAGATTTCATTGAAATTCAGAGGAACAAATGTTAGATGCATACAGTGTTGGTACAGAGACTGGGATGCTAACTGGGAAAGGAAACCACAAGTAAAGACCCAAGACATAATAACTAGAGAATAAGAAATTAATTGTTACTAATATCGTTATTATTTATTGAACACAGACTTGATACCTAACACATGGTTAATCCCTTTATGTATATTTAATCCATCCAACAACCCTATGTAGTTGTGGTGGTGTTTTTATTAACCTCTATTACCAATGAGGAAATCAAGGATCAAAGAAGTTATGTAGACTACCCATCCTCTGTAATAAGTAAGGGGTGGGGCTGGATTCCAATGCTAACCCATGATGTTGCAAAGCCCTCTATTTTAATCTTTATGCTTAATTTCCTGTGGTAAAGTGCTGGACCAAGGAGGGAGTGGGGCCATTAACAGGGCCAAAAGACGGATTATAAGAGAAAGATACTACTAAAAACAAATGTTATATACATCAACTTCTGGTTCTCAATATATCTTTAGTGCCACTTTTGCATTTGAATGAGCTATATGACCTTTAACCAATTTCTGGTTTACCTTTTTTTTTATATATATTCTCAGGTACAAATTTTCTATCAATAATCATACCTAAGCCATAGAAACAATTGCCCAGAAACACTGCCAAAGTATGTCCAGAACCTAAAATACATACAGTTGTATGAATTTCTTTATTTTATGTTTAAATCCTACAGGTTAATAATTTACATCTGCATGTGAATTTGCTGACACTCTGTTAAATTTTGATTCATGTATATTAACATTCTTTGTAGCTACTGCAAACAAAGCTGAATTGGTTGGGAAACTCAAAAAAGAGACTGATTCAGACAAAAATTTTACCCTTTAGTCTTAGATAATGATTAATGGACAGAAACCAGTGCTTCTAATTAACAGGCAACGTATCATGAAATTCTGCCCAAATCAATGACCTACTTATTACAAAGAAACTAATATAGCTAATAAGGTCATATTGTTTCAATCTTGAGTTTGTTTATAATGTTATACTTCTGCACAGTAAAGCAGCAACAGTAGTGATGAGAATGAACATGAACACGTATCTAAATTTCTTAATCTCCCACCTAAAAATTCACTGTCTAAAAATTCAAGAAGATAGAAGGATACTATGTGCCTATCCATCAGGGAACTTACTGGGTTTAATGCGCTGGCATCTGCGAAGTGCTCAGAGCTGAGGGAACCATCCTGAATAAGTATGGATTATTACTATTATTATAAAATGGCAAATGGTCCTGGGCACGTGGTTAGACTACTAAGAAATTCAGTGTAAAAAAGCAGTAAAGAAAAAAAAAAGAATCTTAACAAAAAGGAAAAAAAAATTGCTGTTATAAAAATTAGTTAGAACTAAAAGTCAAAAGATAGAAATTTTATAGGTTACTGGCCGGATGCTGATCATTCCCCTTTGAGCTCTTCTGGTGCCTGCGCAAATGGGCTGAAAATCTAATGAACGCCGTCTTCCTCGTGACATATCAAACATCCCACCCTGAGACAGCGCCAAAAATACCACAAGAAAGAACGGTCCTTCTCAGAGTACCCCAGCCTTCCTTTTCCAGATGGATGGTATAATAAAAATATTCTTCCAATTATTTCAGGGCCTTAAAAGAGAAAAGGAGAAGATACAGCTTAAGTTCAATTCTGAAAAGGCATGAAGCTTTCAGTGAAGTTATTTCTGAACAGGTTGGCCATTCCTAGTAAAGATTCTTTAAAGATAACTTTTCTGTCTTGTTTAAAAAAAATATTAGAGGGAAGGTAGAAGAGTCACCCCCTTATATCATAGTAGCTGTGGAAGAAATACAGTGTGGAAGTTTGTGAAGTCATTTAAAATCTTGAAATTCTCACACAAAAGACATACAGTAAATATAGGAATATACAGGAATACTGAACTCAATTTGGCAGTGACATCAAAAGTACTTCCTTGTAAGATTTCCTCAGGGGATGGTCTAAGGGAGTAACTGCTAAGTACTAAAGGGAATTCCTTCCTAATTTCTCTTTCCAGAACACACAACCTCAACTCTTTTTCAAAGTCTCCTCATAATGTGAGTCTATGTAAATGCCTACCAGAAGTGAGTAATAGATTACCAATGACTAAGGGCCAAGTTGAACCTGTGGAGTGTGTCCCCAGTGTAGATGGTTATTCCTATCCAGTTCTCCTTCCTCTAGCAGGTGAACCCATGAAGGTCACAGTGTCATCAATCTTCATGGAGAGACTCCTCTCCTATGGCACATAATTTGTCTGAATACAAATTCCCTTAAGAGTAATGCTGGTGGTAACTGTATTACAGAGAAATTCCATTTTCTAAAATTGAATCCAAAAATGAAAAGGAAGTTAAGGGGGGCTTCCCTGGTGGCGCAGTGGTTGAGAGTCCTCCTGCCGATGCAGGGGACACGGATTCGTGCCCCGGTCCGGGAAGATCCCACATGCCGTGGAGCGGCTGGGCCCGTGAGCCATGGCCGCTGAGCCTGCGTGTCCGGAGCCTGTGCTCCGCAACAGGAGAGGCCACAACAGTGAGAGGCCATGTACCACAAAAAAAAAAAAAAAAAAAAAAAAAGGAAGTTAAGGCGACTAACTTAGTAGGCTATTGCAACAGAGAGCAACTTGGACTTGGAAAAACACTTATATTTTCCATATAACTGACTTTTATGTTTAAATTGGACAATTCCATTTTACTCTCTGAATAGATGCAGAGAAAAATCTTGTGATCTTTCATGTGGCAGAGAGAGTAAATACACATTGGACAGTTTATTTGATAGTGTTCAGGACCAAATTCAATAGTTCTGAGATTTTATTCTGGCTACCACTAATACATGATTAGCAATCAGGAAGAGATGGAATCCTTTTACTTAGAATGATCTGAAAGGAGTTACTTAGAATGATCTGAAAGGAGTCAGCATCAATCTCTTGCCCTCAGAGAGGATTCTCTTGAAAATTATTAAAAGCTGCCTAAGAACTAAGGGTCCTCTGATTTCTGTGTGGGATATGTGCCATTTATTTATTCGAATGTATTATTCTTTGTTATGAACATAGCCATGGTTGTGTGTTTATGACCCTAAGTCTTATTTAGCATTTACATAGTGCTTCTACTTTTACAAAAGTGTGCTATAGCCACTTTTACTAGTTATTCCTCAGAGTACCCTGGTGAAATAGAACAATATTACTGTATTATTTCCTGGATGTAAAACAAACTCAAGCATGGCTTGGAAGTATGGCTTTTCTTTCTTTTTTTTTTTTTTTTTTTGCGGTATGTGGATCTCTCACTCCTGTGACCTCTCCCGTTGCGGAGCACAGACTCCAGACGCGCAGGCTCAGCGGCCATGGCTCACAGGCCCAGCCGCTCTGCGGCATGTGGGATCCTCCCAGACCGGGGCACAAACCCGTGTCCTCTGCAACGGCAGGCGGACTCTCAACCACTGCGCCACCAGGGAAGCCCCGAATCAGTTGTTATTTTTGTTGCAGGATTATCTTTCAATTACTCTTTTTGCAGGACATAACATCTCCCAAGGAAGAGGCTGATACTAACATTTTTGCAAATTGTCCATTTGTCTTCTGTAGCTGTTTCTGTATCGATACATAAGGTTGACATTTATAGCTGCTTCTCCCAACCCAAGACTCAGTAGTTGCACAAACAACAGATTCAGGTACAGTAGAGCCCTGTTAAGCCAGTTATTTCAGCACTGTCAAACCAATAAAATAATTAATCAAGGTCATTAATTCCTTTTGTTATTCTGTTATTACAGCTGGGAGAGAATTTATCTCATTGGTTTCTTAGTCTCTGAGCTATATTTTATTCAAAACAGATTTGTTAAACATCCACTTTGTGAAAGGAACATTGTAAATGGTGGGCATAGAAATTGATGTCGTGGGTCTAAACCAAGTTTCAACTAGTTGACATAATAATGATATTTTCCCTGGGTGGTAGGTGATATTAAATATCATTTAATATTTCTCTCTGGTTTTACAAATTTCCAGGCACTTTTGATTATTTTAGCAGTCTCATATGCTTCATCACTCTAGTGGAGCAAGGTGAGCTAGTGGAAGAGTACTGGAGGGCAGTAGGGGGGAGGTTGATCAATGGGATGTGTTGAGCACATTGAGTTATTCTTGTATTTGCAAATATTTTTTTACTCTGCGATTAGGCCATGTATGTTTGCTAATTGGTGCCCATACTATGTTAGGCTCCTACCGGCCCACAGAGACAGAGAGATAATGTTACCATCTCCTTGGAAGTTTAGATTTCCAAGACATAGTTCTCAGGTCCTGGAGAAAGACATTCCCTGGGTTGGAAACTGGCAAGAGACTGGGAGAAAACTTACATACGTGTCAAAAGAACAGAGAAAAAAATGTACCGTTGCAATTTTTCTAAAGTAAATGCTCCAAAGGAATTCCCTGGCAGTCCAGTGGTTTGGACTTGGTGCTTTTACTGCCACGGCCCAGGTTCAATCCCTGTGAGACTAAGATCCCACAAACTGCACTGCACAGCCTAAATAAATAAAGTAAATGCTTCAAGAAAAGGGAGATCAGAGGCCTATGGTCAGGAAGGAACCTGAATAATGTTAGGTAAGCTAAAGGGAATATTAAGACCATTTTGGTCACCACTGTTTGTGGAGAGACTGAACCTTGGCAAATTGATTAAACTCTGAAGGGGGTAGGGGAGCAGGCTGCAGTCATCAACTTTCCCGAAAGGAGAGAGGCAGCCTATGGAGGTCCCTACGGTTTACTATTAAGGGCAAGGACTAAAGTAATGGTCTTTGTTGTGTGACTCATGGATCAGACGCTTGCATACTTATTCAAATAAATAGACAATGACCCTTGCTTTGCAGTGGCTAAGAATTCTAGTTATAGAATCAGGCTGAATTTAGTTAAAATTCTGTCCTTGAAATGTATTTGCCGTTAAATCTGGAAATTTTACTTAATGCTTCTACTATGAATAGATAATTATACCTATCTCATAAGTGTATTGAAAGAACTAAATGAAAATGTTCTAAGGAACATTTTCCATGCAGTTCTTGGCACATGATGAATGCTCAAGAAAGGGTATAAACTTTACGTGTAGCCAAATGAGTGTCAGTCCCTAATGGGCCTATTGCCTAATATTATTCTCAATCTGCATCTCAAACCCAGCAGATAAGCACTTATATTTAGTCTTGCTCTTGGAGGAAAAATATAGCTATCTCTTTGATCTCATCATGTTAATTTAATTATTAATGTTTATCTTTGTTATTATTGGTTATACTTTCCATTCACACATACTTTATGAATTGATTATCACATGTGGAAGTGATCTTAAGGGGACTTACTCCAAGATATAAGAAGATTTTTTCTTCTTCTTTAGAACACTTTCATTCATTTAGCCTTTAAAAAAATTTATTTGAATAGTGATTTCATCAAAGCTTTATATATCATTATTACCTTACCATTCTGAATCTTTAGGGAAGCTGTATCTTACATAAACATGAAGGGCTTTAGAAGAGAAAATCAGTAGAACAGAGTTAAACTCATTCCTCAAAAAAAAATAAATAAATAAATCCCCAAGCTTCCTTGGGCCACCAGCAGAAGAAATTTTTCTTTATAACAAGAGCCCTGCTACTCTATAAGACTTTTTCAAATAGGATAGAATCTTCTGGATTTCCAGCTTGCCTAAAATGCCAAGCTTCCTGCATCACTATTACTGATTATCTCAGCAGGAAAGATATCAAATAAACTCTCAACCTAGAATGTAGGGCTGTAGCCTTTGGTCAATTACTAAAAACCCAATGTTGACTAGAATATCAGTATAAATACAATCTGGATGCAGTGACTCATTCTGTTTTCATTTAACTAATTTAACAAGGCAAGAAAATATTTATTTTTTAAATGCCTACTATGTTCTCAGTACTTTTGGATGTACCTATATGATATCACCAAAGAGAAAGACTGACACTTGCTGTAGGCTAGATGTTCATGTTCCCGCCAAATTCATTTGTTGAAATCCTAACCCCCATGTATTGGGCGGTGAGTCTTTTAGGAGATGATTAGGTCATGAAGGTGGAGCTCTAATGAATGGTGTTAGTTCTCTTGTAGAAGAAACCCTAGAGAGAGCTCCTTTGTCCTTTCTGCCATGTGAGGACAGCAAAATGATGGTCATCTATGGACCAGGAAGCAAGCCTTCACTAGACACCAGATCTACCGGTGCCTTGGTCTTGAATTTCTCAGCCTCCAGAACTATGAGAAATAAACTTCAGTTGTTTATAATCCACCCAGTCTATGTTATTTCTGTTATAGCAGGCCTAAAGGACTAAGACAGTATTGTTGTCACCATTCTTAAAGATGAGGAAAAGCATTCCCAAGATTAATAAGCTGGGAGGGGATTTGAATTCAGATCTCTGAAAGTTTCTAACGAGTGTTAAGAAGACAGACAAAACAGAAAACAGGTGAGTAAGTCCACCACTGAAGGAAAGAGTGCTTTTGGAATAGGGGACAGCGTGTGTCTTGAATACAGGTAACATGTCAAAGCAAAGGAGAGAATCTCTGAAGGAAGTATTGTCTTCCTTTATACAAAGAGAAGGACCATTTGATGGTGCTCAGAGAAGATAGAGACATTTATTTAATGCTCTTATCAACTGGGATTTAAATGAATGATTTTAGAAGGTGTTTTCTTCCTCTCTGATTCAAAGAAAAAAAACTATCACTCTCAATTTTTCTTTTCTAAGAGATAGTCAGCAAAATGTCAATTGAAAATAAAAAAAGAAAATAAGTGGGTATGTAGGCAGGAAGTAAATATTCCAAGTTATTTACCTCTATAACTACACAAAAACTAGTGCCTCTCTGCAAGTGAAGACAATAACAATAACACAGTCCCAGATGCTTTAGATAAAAAAGTAAAGAATCACAGTAATTAACTTGATTAAATATCTAGCTCTGGAAATATTAAATTTCGTTATTTCTTCTATCGTATATAATTAAATGCTAAAATGAAAAGGCCTGCTATTGATAAGCTCTTTAGAATTCAAAAAGCTGAATTTAAGCAAGGTACAAAAGACTTGTTACATACAAATCACCAGCATGGAAAAATCTCAAGGTATAAAAGTCTTTAAATGATTTCCTTTACAACTCATAAAATATGCCACAGGTAGCCATTGGTCTAGAAGAAGCTCCAACAAGAAGAAATGTGTTCATGAAACTTGTCATGAACAAGAAACCTTGCAGCTGTGAGACTTGCAAAGAGAGAATTACAATAATGTAGCCTGCTGGTAATTTAGCTTAGCCAAAATCACTGAAAATATATACATGATATTAAAATTCTGATATCTTGTTCTTGTGTCAGAAATGACAATGACAAAGGAAAAAAGAATCCATTGTCATAACAAAAACCCTAGGACCACACAAAATGGCCAAGTACGTCATCAAAATGAAGACAGTATTAGCTTATCTGCCGGAAATGCTTTCTTCACACTCCAGTTAAATTAATTGAAATGTGATTCTACTCTATTTAAAACAGTTTTTATTTCCAGTTTCATTTAGAGAAAAATATTCTCTTTCTAGGGGAAAACTCTCCTGACAGGAAATGATACAAGTTCATGAAGCTGTACTCTCCATGATAGGGTTAATGGACAAATCTACTGTTCACAGTAATTTATTCTTTTATGTCTAGTTGTCCAACCTGGTTATAACTATTACTTTATTTACACACTCATATCCGAGGTTAGTGAGAGGTCAAGATGGAAACACTATCACAAAAGTATCTATAGCAGTGCTCTCATTTTTTGATACATAAAAATTTATAGGGGCTTCCCTGGTGGCACAGTGGTTGAGAGTCCGCCTGCCGATGCAGGGGATACGGGTTCGTGCCGCGGTCTGGGAAGATCCCACATGCCGCGGAGCGGCTGGGCCCGTGAGCCATGGCCGCTGAGCCTGCGCGTCCGGAGCCTGTGCTCCGCAACGGGAGAGGCCACAACAGTGAGAGGCCCGCGTACCGCAAAAATATATATATATATATATATATATATAGAATTAAACAAAACAACACAAAACACACCCAAGCACTGTCCCTTAATCCTCTATATCCATATTAATACTATACTTAATGCTATATTAAATTGTCCTTCCTAAGATTTGCTTGCTTCAGGTTGAAATATGATGCTTCATATTTATACTTTACATGTTGCTGCTACTTAGAAACTTATAATTATCTATCTTTGTAACCTTTGCTTTAATGTCATAATAATCACAAACTGGTTTAGGTGCAAATTAGCAAAACTCTACTGGAAGTCCATTTGGAAGTATATATCAAAATTGACCCAGAAATTCTACTTGTAAGTATTTATCCTACAGATATACTTGCATGCTTTCAAAATATCTTCTGTACAAGGTCAGTCATTGAATCATTCTTTCTAAGGCAAAATATTGGAAACTATATAAATATATATAAAAAATGGATTAAATCAATTATGGTACAATCACAAAATGGACAATTATGTAGTCATAGAAAATAATGAGGTTGCTTATTTATGTGCTAATGTGGAAAGAGCTCTAAGATATACTCATAATTAAAATATCAAACTTTGCTTAGAAATTTCCTAAAAGAGGAAAATGTATACACATAGCTGAAAAAACTTCATCAGAAATTAAGATTATTTTTTACTATGTTTAGGAGAACTAGGCGGATAAGGAAACAGTAGGAGGACTAATTTTCCATGAATGTTCTTATATTTTAAAAAGTTTTTCCATATGTGAATGTATTACTGGGCAAGGAAAGGTTAACTCAGCAGTCCTGGATTGCTCAAACTCTGCACATTTCAAAGAAAGGTCTGTCTTCAGGACTGGCCTTTGGTAGACTCCTGGGAGGAACCATCTTAGTCTTTGGTATATTCTGTCTGGGAAGAACGATTTTTGTATGACTGATGCCTTACATCACACTGTATTTATGGTAAATACCTGTGTTTGTATACCAGAGACACTGAGTCACACTCTACCAGCTTGATCAGATACATTTTTTTCCTAACAATGTAATTTATTGTGAACACCTGCTTTTCCTCAAGTGTTCGGGGATAGTGAAGTGGGAAGACTGGTGTCTGAGTAACTAAGGTCAACCATGTAGGTACTACATGCCTCAGTGACTGACCCCTAATAAGACCCTGGACACCAGGCTCTGGGTGGGCTTCTGCGGTTGGCATCATTTCACACATACTGTCATATACTGTTACTGGGAGAACTGAGTGTGTCCTCCTGTGACTCTACTGGGATGAGACACCACTGAGAACTTGCACACAGCTTCTTCTAGTCTTGGTCTCAGCTGAATTTTCCCTTTGCTGATTTTAACCTGCCCCCTTTCACTGTAACATACTATAACCATGAGCATAACCTTTTTTCTGAGTCCTAGGAGTCCTTGTAGCAAATCATTGTGTCTTAGGATGGTCTTGGGGAACCTGACACAACTGCATATTCCCAAAATCAAAGTAAAATATTTTAAAGTTTAAATTGCCTGTATCAGAGTCAAATCAATCAGTAAATAAAAAGTTATTCAACTCCTACTATAACCAAGTTCAGTGCTAGACACTGGGAGAAATCCTTATTGGCTAATTGAGGGATACAATTAAGACAGCAAAATTATTTACAATGCAAGGAGTTATGACTACTTCAAATAGAGAGTGAATCAGAGGCTCTGAGCTCCTGGAGTTTAAAGGTTATTATTGTTATGGAAAAGAATACAAGTGCTGTTTAATGAAAACAGTTCTCTCTTACTGAACATCTATTGTGCTCTGCAATTCTTGCTACTTGTTTTACTTTCATTGTTTCTAAATCACTTCAAGGTAAACATTTACATTCTTATTACAGATGAGGCAGTTGAGGCTCAGAGAGCCTGAGGCCAAGATCATGAATTTAATAAATGGTGGAAGAAGGTTTCTGGTCAAAAATCTCCTATCTTATATTTACTAGTGTATTATAGATGCAACATAATTATTTAATAGTATATGAGTACATTATCTACAATTTCAAGCTTTAGAAATGAAGCATTCTAAGGGTTAGAGAGATTAACTAACACTCAGATAGGAAGAGCCGGACCCAAAATTTGAAGCACTGTCCACTTAAATCTGAAGATGAAACACTTTAACACGTGTGCTAAAGTGTCCTATGAAGCTAAACAGTCTATAAATAAGATTTTATTTTTAACTTTTATTGAAGTATAGTTGATTTACAATGTTGTGTTAATTTCTGCTCTATAACAAAGTGATTCAGTTATATATATATATATATATATATATATATATATATATATATATATACTTTTTCATATTCTTTTCCATTATGGTTTATCACAGGATATTGAATATAATTCCATTTGCTATACAACAGGACCTTGTTGCTTATCCATTCTATATATGATAGTTTGCATCTGCTAATCTCAAATCTGCTGTGGCTTCTCTCGTTGCGGAGCACAGACTCCAGACGCGCAGGCTCAGCGGCCATGGCTGACGGGCCCAGCCGCTCTGTGGCATGTGGGATCCTACAGGACCGGGGCATGAACCCGTGTCCCCTGCATCGGCAGGTGGACTCTCAACCACTGCGCCACCAGGGAAGCCCTCAAATGAGATTTTATAAGACAGGCCACACTTACATGATTCTAGAGAAATAAGAATACATCTGACTTTAACAAGAATTTTCAGTAATGCTATATTTATCTCTGAATATAAACTAATTGTAAAGGAAGAAACTGTTAGAGTAGTAGACTTTAAATAGTACAAAAATATATGCATATAAAACTACTCAACATTGCACAAAAATTAAATATATGTGTGTTACAAACAAAAGAAAGTGAAACAACTGTAATGGTCTCTAATTTCAACTAAAATTAAATGAGGGAGTCCAGATACACACTTCTCAGACTAATTCCTTATCCATAAAATATATTTTGTACTTTGAATGTATTGCTATATGTCACAAGTAATCACAGAAATAGTAAAAAGTTGTCAAATTGCATTAATAGATAGTGCGTATATGGCAACATCATAATTATTCACCTAGGTATTAATTTCCAAGCAATTTCTTCAAACCTCTTAGAGAGAGGCTAAATGCAGCTTTGTTTGATGACCCCCATAATTGCATTGTTATTGAAGAATCCAACAGAAATTTAGGTTACTAACTAAATTAAACACATTAAAAGCTTGTCTGAAACTCCAAATTATAGTCTTTGAAGATTCAAAAAGTCAGAAACACAAAAACAGCTATATTTTACTGATTTAAAAGAAAAAAACAACACAGCTGGAAATTTTTCAAAAAATACAGTGCTCATAATACAGAACTGCATATAGTTTTCACTGATGTCTATCCAAGCATTCAAAGGATGCTTTAACTTAAAGACAATATACATTTCCCTTAGGATATCATTGTATTAAAAGCAAGGTGCATTTTATTTTGGGGGGAAGAATGAAGTACAGTTTGAATCTTGCCATACTTTATAAGCAATATGGATGTATTACCCCCAAAGGCAAGTCAGATGCAAAGATTTTCTTAAGAGGAGATTAGTGAAACACATGCTTCTTATGATAAAAATTGGTAGGAGGAAAATGATGAGATAACATAATTCTCTGAGCCATCAAAATTTTCCTGAAAGATAGTCCATGAATTCAGGATTACAAATCTGATAGATCAAGGTTGTGGGATTGAAATGGTATCACATCCTGGGATTTTACATCCACTGAGGTCGGATCACTGCAAGTATACCACAGAAGCTGCTTGGTGCTTATATATAGCCTGCCTTGAATCTTTCAAAAAAAAAAATATTAAGTAAAGCAGGAAACATTCCTCAATCTTCCTTTTAATTTCATTCATGCTTAAATGACAAAGGAATATCTGAATATCTTGGAAGAATGGAAGCAATTTAGTGGCTTGAAGTATACCAGCAAGAGGAAGTAATAAATGATGATAAAATAAAACATTTTTTTAAAGAAACTGCAAAATTGGTTTAAAAAAGTTTATTAATACTTATTGCAGTACATTTTGTCCTCTTTGTAATTTTCTTACAAAATTTAAGATACAACATTTTTATTGAAGTATAGTTCATTTACAATGTTGTGTTAATTTCAAGTGCACAACAAAGTGATTTATTTATATACACACACATCTATATCCACTCTTTTAGATTATTTTCCATTATAGGTTATTATAAGACATTGAGTATAATTCCCTGTTATACAGTAGGTCCTTGTTATTTACCTATTTTATGTAGTGTGTATATGTTAATCCCAGGCTCCTAATTTATCTCTCACACCCCTCCCCCACTATCCCCTTTGGTAACCATAAGTTTGTTTTCTATGTCTGAGTCTAGTTCTGGGGCTTTTTTTGTTTGTTTTTTTCCTACTTCAACCAAGTATTCTTTATTCCCTGTGGACTAGACATCTCATTTTAACTTCCATAGTTTTCTTCTGTTATCTTCATTCTAGAATCATTTAATGTTATACAAGATGCCCTTTATATGTACTTTCCTTTCAATTGTTAAACAAACCCACCATTTTTGTCACTGTTCCCAGAAGATTCATTTGCAAGTTTGTTCTTTCACCTCCAAGGAAATATGAATCATACCATGAAGTATTGTCACTGACATTTTAATCTTGACTATTGGAGAAGTTGATCTTTTCCTCTTAGATTTTTTCCCCCATGGGTTCTTCTTCAATCTTCCAGTTAATTCTCCAATCAATTTGCAGTGGAAAATCATTGCTGTTTTAGAAATAAGTTCATTTGTATCAATTTTTTTAGAGTCCACATATAAATAATATATGAAATTTGTTTTTCTCTGTCTGACTTACTTCACTCAGTATGATGATCTCTATGTCCATCCATGTTGCTGCAAATGACATCATTTCATTCTTTTTTATGGCTGAGTAATATTCCATTTTGTATATATACAACATCTTCTTTATCCATTCATTAAGATACAACACTTTTAATTAGCATAAAGATAAACACATTCCCTGACTTCCTTTAAATGTCTATTTTAATTAAGAAAGCAAAATACTTTATTAAATGTATACCAAGTGCCAGCAATATATATATATATATATATATATGTATGTATATATTTTTAAAGATGTTGGGGGCAGGAGTTTATTAATTTATTTATTTTTGCTGTGTTGCATCTTCGTTTCTGTGCAAGGGCTTTCTCTAGTTTTGGCAAGTGGGGGCCACTCTTCATCGCGGTGCGTGGGCCTCTCACTATGGCGGCCTCTCTTGTTGCAGAGCACAGGCTCCAGACGCGCAGGCTCAGTAGTTGTGGCTCACGGGCCTAGTCGCTCCGCGGCATGTGGGATCCTCCCAGACCAGGGCTCGAACCAGTGTCCCCTGCATTAGCAGGCAGATTCTCAACCACTGCGCCACCAGGGAAGCCCCAGCAATATATTAATTTTTTTCTGGAGAACCAAAAATAAATGAGACACAGTCCTTTAAATGCCCTTCTAAGGACATGAGGAAGAATTTTGTATCTAAAAATTTTAGGATTAGTCATAAAATTGTGTAGGATATTTTGACTGTGATGTTGGATTCAAATATCAGCTAAGGAAAAATTGAATTTGGGAAATAAGAAAGGAAACAGTGATTCTACACTTGGAATTGAGAACCATATGAGACTTCTTTATAAAATTTCAGGTTGGGTTCTAAATACTTTCCTCAAAGTGATACATAGGTGGAAGCTAGGGATCTTTCAGGATGATCCTTGGTCTTTACTGTGTATTTTTGACTTGTTGAAAATGCCTTTAATTTAATATGTTCTCAGTTCTTTGAGTTCCCCTAAGCAAAATAATATTGTAAGTCTTTTAAAATAAAAGTTTTACAAGGAATTGTATCAATTACTGTGAAAGACCAAATCTCAGAGCACAAATTTTGTGTTAACTGCCATTGCAAAGAAAAATTTTACTAAAAATATAAGGCTCTCTCCATATGAGACTATTTGTCCTGCCCACTAGGCAAAATTAATTCTCCTTTGAATTCTTCTCTTTCCTATTTTAAATACTATTTATTTAGCATTTGTTTAGTAAACACATTTATTTATTTTACTTAACAGCTTCCTTATATGTGTACTTTATGCGACAGCTGTTGTTTATGTTTATTGCCCTAAACTGAAGTCACTAGAAGGACTCAAATATCTGTCGAATTAGTAAATATAATTTGGATGCAGAGTAAAGTCAGTTGAGATTCCATTTCGTAAGGATTATCTAAGTTAAGAAAGGTTTTGACCACTGATTTGAAAGCAATATTTTTGTAGAAAACCATCGTGACACAGATTCAGACAAAAAAAGACAAATAAATATGTGTATGTATGTGCCTGTCCGTGTGTATATTTAAAACCAAATGGATACTGTGAGTCCTGTTTCTAAACCCTTAAAGTATAATAAAAACAGGTTTAGGAGATGATATACAGCACTTTGGCATAGGCAAAATTAAACACATTACTGGAATATGTTAGTGGTGAAAACTGCTTTTTTGATTTCCACATTGATGGGTGCTGGCAGGAAATTCTGGGAAATTTCTCATAATAGTCTCTTTCTGTCTTTTTTGTTGACAAACATGTTTTCAAACAAACGTGGTATAGCATTACATTGTAGTAATGACTATCTTCATCGGTGTCATACACAATAGCACATGTACTAGTAAAGAAAGAGTTTTGAATTCATTTAATTAACTAATGAGATACATTAAATTCAACAACCTGCTCAAATGGAAATTAAACAGGATGATTATTCATTTACATATATTTGTAATATATAGAGAGAATAGAAAACCTTTACTCTGAGTTATTAATTCTCTTTTGGAAATTGAGCAAGATTAAATAAGTTAGAATTTGTAATGTTTCAATCTGGATTCGTTTTCAAGTTTTCATGAAAAAATAGTTTCTCATAGAAATTTTGTTTAAAGTATCCAGTTCCAGTATTTGAACATGTTTAGATTCAACAATCTGCTCAAAATGGAAATTAAGCAGACTGACTATTCATTTACATATATTTGTAATATATAGAGAAAATAGAAAATCTTTGCTTTGATTTATTAATTCTCCTTTGGAAATTGAGCAAGATTAAATGTTAGAATTTATGATTTTTCAATCTGGATTTATTATCATTTTTAAGTTTTCATGAAAAAAAAAGGCTTTTCATACAAGTTTTGTTTAAATTATTTTGTTTAAATTACCCAGTCCCAGTATCTGAACAAGTTAAATTTTGGATCTCTTTTTCCTAATCTGTAAAATGGGGATAATAATAGTCACTACTGCATAGGCTGTTGTGTATATTAAATTAAATGTAAAATAAGTACATCAATATACAGCATATAGCAATACTCAATAGTTGCTAATATTTGCTATTGTTATCATCATAATCATCACTTTATATAAGCTAGTTGCTAGTAATTTATATAATTAAAATAAGTTCCATAGGGTCACTATAGAAAGACTTTATTGTTATTATTTATGATTGATCAAATATTTGAAGGCAATAAATTAAAATAAAAGGTTGGCTTTTTCCCCACTCATTGGACTGGAATTCCTTCTGTTTAGGCTGTCAAATAGACAGCTACAAAATAGCTAACAAGTGCTGTAAAAAGAATGCTACTCTGACAGCACACAATAGGAATACCTAAACTGAACTGGCAAGTTTGGAGATATTTCTCAAACAAAATGAAATATGTGCTGAGTTCCAAAGGATAAGTAAAACATATTCAGGAGGAGTTAGAGATCGAGGGAAATCCAGGTAAAGGAAGCACTATGTGTAATGGTATGAAGATTTAAGAGGGTTCCCACATTGGGGAATTTTAAGTACAATAGTTCGGTAGCACTGGAGGTTATGGGGCATAAGTAAGTAGAAAAACAGGTGAGAAAGAAAACTGAATGAAAAATGTTAATTATATAGAACACTGTATGTGTATAAAGGTATTTGAAATTTATCCTATAGGCAAAAAAGAATCAACCCAGGTATTTTTGTTGGATATATAGCTTTTAAATTGTTCACATATAATTTACGTGCATAATTTCTTTAGTGTTCAGTTTGATGTGTTTTTACAATTGGTAATTCACATGTAACAATTGCTCCAATTAAGATGCAGAACACATCTATCTTCAAACAAAATTCCCTCATATCCCTTTAAATAAATGCCCCTTCCCACCTCTGATTTCATTGTTACATGTTACGTTTCCTTGTTTTTGTTCTGTATATAAATAGAATCATAGAGATTGTATTCTTTTGTACTTGGGTTCTTTTGTGTAATAAAATATTTTACAAATTTACACATGTTGAACATATCATTACTTTATTCTAATTTATTTTTAATAAGTATTTCACCGTATGAATATATTTCAATGTATTTATCCATACTTTTATTGATGGATATTTATGGAAGTTGTTTCCAGATTAAGACAATTATGCCCAAGGCTGTGATGAACGTTACCTATAAACTTTGTGTGTGTGTGTGTGTGTGTGTGTGTGAACATATGTTAAATACCTCAAAGTGGAATTGTTTCATCATTGTGTGGAAGCATGCATAATTTTAAAGGAAATACCAAACAGTTTTCTGAAGTTATTGTGCCATTTATGCAATGAAACTCTCAACAGTGTATGAGATCCAGTTGCATCAATCTTGTCAGCGTTGTGAGCTTTCTTGATATTAAACATTCTAGCAGGTGACAAATGATGTTTTATTGGGGTTTCAATTTGTATTTCTTTAATGACTAACGCTGTTGTACTTTTCATATATATATTGAACATTCATGTATCTTCTTTTTCAATTATTTTCAACTAATTTTTCTGTTTTTGAACTGAGTTCTCTATTACTGCATTGTAGAAGTTCTTTATAAATACTGGATGCACCATTCTTTCAGTTTGTGGCTTTTCAGTTTATTTTCTTAATGGTGTATTTTATGATCAGAAATTATTAGTTTTGCTAAGGTCAATTGACCATGTGTGTGTGTTTGTGTTTGTGTGTTCTAAGAAATAATTTACCACAATCGTGAAGATAATCTGTTTTCTTCTAGATTGTGTGTCTCTAGTTTTCATGTTCAAGTCTATACCATTTCAAATCAATTTTCCTTTATAGATTAAGGAAGGGGCTGAGATTATTTTTCTTTCATTTCTATATTTTAGCATAAATATCCAATTGTTTTAACATTTGTTAAACATGCTAAATACACACACACACACACACACACACACACACACACCCTCCTTCCTTTTTCCCTTTAAATTGACTTTGTACTTTTCTGTGAAAAAAAAAATCAAGTGATAATATATGTGTGGATTGAGACTCCCTATTCTGTTCCATTGATCCATGTGTTTATCCTTAGACCAATACAACACTGTTTGATGTAGTTTCACAGTATGTCTTGAAATCAGGAAATATAAATCATCCAACTCTGTGCTTGTGCTTTTTAAAAAATTTTATTCATTTATTTATTTATTTTTGGCTGTATGGTGCTGCATGCGGGATCTTAGTACTCCGACCAGGGATCAAACCCATGCCCCGGTACAGTGTTTGTGTTTTTAAATGTCAGATTCCTTTAGATCCTTTGTATTTATATATTGATATTAAAATGAGCTTACAAATTTTCTTTTTAAAGGTCTGCTGGGATTCTGGTTGTGATTGTATTGAATCTATACATCAATTTAGGGAGAATGTATATTCAAAAATATCAAGTACTACAATCCATGAACATGGTATATTTCTCCTTTTACTCATGTCTTCTTTAATTTCTCTTCGAAATGTTTTGTAGTTTTCAGCATAGAGATATTGCACATTTTCATTAAATGTACTCTTAATTATTTTATGTAATTTGGTGCTATAGTAAGTGCTATTATGTTAATTTTCTTAGATTGTTTATAGATTGCATACAGACATAAAATCAATTTTATTCTAATCTTTTATTCTGCATTTTTCCCAATTTCATTTCTTATAGCTAATAGCGATTTTGCATACTCCAAATGGTTTCCAAATATATAACTGCTATTTTATTTTTTTCTCTTTAATCTTTACACTTTAAAGCATTTGTTATCTCGCCTTATTGCATCTGTTAGGATTTTTCAGGACAATGTTGAATAGAAGAGATGAGCACCTACCAGACATCCTTGTCTTCTTTATTTGCTTTAAGTGCAAAATGCTTGATGTTTGCCATTAATTGAGACGTTGGCTGTAGATTTTCATAGATGTCCTTTTTCTCATATTGAGAAAGTCTCTTCTAACTCTAGATACTGAGATTTAAAAAAACATTTATCATGAATAGCTGTTGATTTTTTTCAAATTTTTTTCTCTGTATGTATTTTAATTATCATTATACTTTTAATGTGATAAATTACAATGATTAAAGATGTTAAAACAACATTACATTTCTGGATTAACTCTAATTGGTCATGATATACTACCTTTTTTGCATATTGTTGGATTCAATATGCCAACTTTTGTCAAGAATTGTGCATCTATGTTCATAAAGCTCATTTTTCTCTGATTTTTTTGTGTGTAATGTCTTTAATATCAAAGTTATGCTGTACCAATCTAGTTTGAAATTAGTCCTTTCTCTCTATCTTTGTAAAAGACTTGTTTATGATTTGTATTATTTCTTTTAAATATGACTGATGAAATTCACTTATACTTCTGGCCTTCAATTTTTCTGTTTGGAAAGGTATTTGAATATGAACTCACTTTCTTTGATAGGTATATTTGGGTGTTTATTTCTACTTATACCAATTTGACAAATTGTTTGTTTGTTTTCAAGAACTTTCTCCATTTTATTTAAGTTGTCTCACTTACTGGCATATTGTTTCCCTTAATATTCCCTAATTATTGTCTGTCTGTGGAATTTATACTAACGTCCTCTATTTCATCCCTGACATTTATAGCTTTTGCTTTCTCACTCTATTTTATTTTTTTCCTTTATACACCTTGCTAAAACTTTATGAGAATAATTCACTTTATTCAAAGGGTAAATTTTTGACAGTGTGATTTTTCTATATTTGATCTATTTCCTATGTCATTGATTTTCACCCATTTTTTAAAATTTTTAACTTCTACTTAATTTTATTTTAATTTGCTCTCTTTTTCTAATTTCTTAAAGAGGAAACTTAGATAATTAATTTTATATTTTTTAAATATAGGCCTAAAATTCCCTCTAAGAGCTTCTTTAATTACTTCTCAAATTTCTATGTATTTTCACTAAAATTTAATTTATTTTACAACATACATTATGATTTATTTGATTTTTGTATTATTTAGAGGGGTGTTGTTTAACTTCCAAATATTTAGGGATTTTTAAGATGTCTTACTGCTTTTGATTTCTAATTTAATCCTGCTGTTGTTACAGAACACATTTTGTAAGATTTGAATTTTAAGAATTTGTTTAGAATTGTTTTGTGGATAAATATACAATCTGTCTTGGAGAATGTTCCATGTACCCAGGAAAATAATGCTTATTCTACAGTTATTAGATGCAATGTTTTGTAAATATCAATTTTATCAAGTTGGTGGATAGTGTTTCATTCTTCCTATCAATTACTGATGAAAATTGTTGCATCTCCAAGTATGATTTTGTATTTATCTCCTTTGCCTTTAGTTCTATATTTTGCCTCCTCCACTATAAGGAATGAAGCAATTGGGACTAGATTATGAACAACTAACTTGCATGCAAATTTACAAGGATTTCATAGGAAATTTCTTAGACCAACTATTCTAGGAATTTATAATTTCTAAATTCTAGAGGTCGCACCAATTTCAAAATCATACAAAACAAGATTATTCCTATTCAGGGAAATGAAGTTACATTATTCACCAGATGTAAAAAATAGAATGAAACATAACATATTATATGTAAAGTCTGAAAAGAAAATGACTAAACTTCAATATCAATAACATAAAGAAAAAAATCCTTAAAAACTGTGGAAAATACAAAAATTATTAATTTTTTGTATAACCAATGACTGTGAAAATCTCCCATGTTCTGAATGAGTTGGGTGAATGATTTGGAGAAATTAAAATCAATAAGGTATCAATTTCCCAGAAAATAAAATTTATTTTATTGTGTTCAAATTATGTTTGTCTTGAAATTTACATGAACATACCTACAAACTTAATAGTTTCCCAGCTTAATACCTCACTGTTTTCAAAATATGTAGGCCTCACAAGTAATTTCTAATGGATTCATTGTGCTATATAGATTAGTCAGTTAATCTTTTCAGTCGTTTTACATTTGTACTTTAAAAAGCCAAAATATCTGTAAAGAGCAGAAGCTTGCTATATTTTATCATTCTCATATAAATTGATCAATCTATACATGTACAAACACCACTAGGTGTTTTACTTAATGGCTATCTAAGTGTAAAGAGATAATTAGAACAGCTATGAATGCCATGTCTATTTTCTGCTTGGGGGTGGAGGGTGGTTGCTTGTCAATGAGATTGTGCTCAATCCTCTGTATTATAGAAACATAAGCCTCTGTATTTGGAACCTTCTGTAAGAAAAATTCAGATAGTCAAATTTTCAAAATAGCAAAGAGTTAGCATTTTAATCACTGGTGGTTGTCCTTGTGCATTAAAAAGGATACATTTTTAAAATATGAGACTTTTTCCTAAGCTCTGAAACAGAAATGTGAACATGATTTTAACCTCACTTTATAGTCAAGGGGATAACAATAATCTTCAAAGTTTGCCGATTACTCTAAGTATTATATAGAAGCTTATGTTAGTGATGTTGTACACCATCCAAAAGAAATAGTAATTGCATCAATTGTCCTTGGAAAACAACCCTGATGACAGTTTACTTTTGGGTCACTTGCTGTTAATTGTATAACTGATTATTCAATGAACATAACACTTACAAAGCAACTACAGTGTGTCATTTAATTGTCAGTGTATTAGGGCTTCAAAGATTTTATATCAGTCTCTCTCCTCAAGAAGCTTGCTTTCTGTTAAAGACGAATGAAAAACCTGTGTTAGCCAACCCTGTCCATCCAAATCCAACAATGCTGCAAGGTGGGGTTTTATACTCCTATTACCTAGGAGAAAATTAGGACTCGGAAATGTTAAATAACTTAGCATACACCAAACAGTGGTGAATGTAAGAACTAAATTCAAACTCAGTTCTGACTTTCAAATTTGTGTTCTTTCAGTACTTCCGTGCCCTCAAGGGCTTTGATTGACAGTGAAGCATCTTCACTTCTTCCCAGTCTTCTCCCCTGGGGAAGACAAATTCTGTGAGGATGGCTGCTTATCTCTGCACTCTTGACCTTCTGAGGCAGCCAGTGATGCCTCCTTTGCTGTGAGAGTAGCCAATTTCAACAAATCGCAGATCTTCAGGATTGGAAGGTCCTTACAAGTTGTCTAACCAAGCCCCTACATGTGCAGTTTAGGCACTCAAGCTTAGCAAAGGCGACTTCACAGTCAGACCAGACTGCTGTTGGCAGAACCAGGAATGGAGTGAACATATTCTCTAGACTCGCAGGAGCATGTCCTTTCCATCAGGCATTCTTCCTCGGATGTATTCTCTATGCTCTTCCATTTCCTAGTTCTTTAATATTGCTTAGTCTTCATTTAAAAAATACAGGCTTCAATAGAGATGCCAACAGTTAGATGACTACACCTTTCCCTATGAACGATATAATAGCAGAGTAAGTATATTCTTCTGCCTTTTAATCCTTGTTTATATGTTATTGGACGCTTCTACAAGATGATTTTGGTTAACAAGTTCAGTATGTTCCCTGTGATTAAGCTAGTTTGCACACGTAGACTGGTATGAGTTAGTCCATACAGAGCTAAAGTGATGTAGGCCTATGCTTCTAGGATAATCTAGACTGTTTCAGTTCCATTTTTAGCACTGTTGCCACTTGGCTTATTATAAAAACAGCCTGGAGAATATGTTCAGTTTTTACATAATTTGGAGTGTTTTTTTTTGTTATGAAATAGTTTTGCTTCCACAAATTCTTACTGTGATTTTAAAAAAAAAGCTATTTCTAAGTATTTTTATTGGCTCTCAGTTTTACTAACATCTCAATCACAATAGCAAATAAAAGAGACCAATGCTTCTGTATACATTACTAAAAAAATTATCCTTTCACTGATAAATTTAAAAAAAAAAAAAAGCAGCTCTTTCTTCCAGGTTGACAAGCTCCAGGTCCAGTCACATGGGAGCCAAGATTCGGTACCTGGACCCAGGTTGGATTTAAGACTTCACTTCTTCCTTTGGTCAGACGTCTCTTTGCAACAACCTACAGGAGGTATATTTTCAACCATGTGGATTAATCAGAGATTAGCTTGTTAATACCCAGGCATGTCCCTAAATGATGTTTTTGACATAGAGGAAATATACATAGGTAATGGTCAGGGACAGAGAATATGACAAGTGCACACAAAGAACATCTTGAGATACCAGTTTTTTTTTTGTTTTTGTTTTTGCGGTACGCGGGCCTCTCACTGCTGTGGCCTCTCCCGTTGCGGAGCACAGGCTCTGGACGCGCAGGCTCAGTGGCCATGGCTCACGGGCCCAGCCTTTCCGCGGCATGTGGGATCTTCCCGGACCGGGGCACGAACCCGTGTCCCCTGCATCGGCAGGCGGACTCTCAACCACTGCTCCACCAGGGAAGCCCGAGATACCAGGTTTTGTATAGTCTGGACCCTACCTTGACCATCAGTCAGTAAGAATGCATATGATTTGTATATGTGCATGCATTTTCGGATTTATTTGACACTGACTCCCTCTGATTTCACATTGAATACATTTAATATGTCATCATTTTATCACCTTTTATAAGATGATGCTTTCACTGTCACTATTTTGGAAGAGTGTTGGTAAATAATGTCTGATCTCAAACAGATTTTGTGATCATAGTCACATAGTCCCCATTCTGTTGTATTTTTCAGAGTATTTTCAAAGGTTTTTATACGTATTGACTAGCTAAGCATTTCTAAATACTTCAATAGGGAGACCGAGTTATATTTATCAATTTAGTTTGGATACTATCTGCTAGAAATGTAAGTAATTTAGCACACTTGATAAGTAATTTAGTACACTTGGTATAGTTTCTAAAAGATTATTCTGAGTGAAGATTACACTATTCATTAAGATTCTTGGAGTTATATTTCATATAAAAACAAACACTGAAAGAGATGGAAGCTAACGTTATACATTCTTCCAACCTCATCAGAGCTATTGAACCCATGAAAATGTGGGAGACTAATCTCTTTTATTGTTATGTTAATACAAAATATTTACATCTTTGGCATTCTTAATAGCATTACATGTGTAGATTTTTTTTTTAAATTGCCCTTCGGTGTATGAGCAAGAACTAGTAGTATTTATTACCTTTGCACTGTCAGTGCAACTTTATGGCCCTGTGAACTGTCTCTGTATTTAACAACTGTAGAACTTTTCCTGTATTTCCTAAAAAGTAATGTGCTCCTAAAAAACTGAACTAAGATTTTAAAAACGTGGACACTCATTTAAGATCTGCCACTTACCAGTCAAGTAAACCTTAAAAATTTTTACAACCATTATGAGACTCACATTTCCATCTGTAAATTGGGGCAAGAAATACTTGTCCCGGCTTCCTTCCTAGGGTCGAACTGTTAGAAGCAAATGAAAGTAATATATGAAAGTATTTTAAAGTCCTTCGCAGAAACAAAATGTAATTATCTGAAGTCTACTGTACTTTGAAAAATGGTTTCACTTCTGTTATTGACATCACATACCATACATCAAAAGTGGTCAGCCAAAATACACTTCTGAATATAATATTTTAGCCCATCCACTCTCATCATCACGTGTTCGTCAATAAATTATGCATCCACATTTTCCAGTGTATAGATTCCAAGTGCGTCATGCCATCTTCCAAGGCTAGAATGTGGAGAGTCAGGGTTCAGGCCCCAGAGAGAGGTGATCACTTGTATTAGAAGGCGATTGCAGCGCCCCCTAGCGGCAAGGCCTAGATTTGGTCTGTTTTATTCACTGACGCATCTCAAGCACCTACAACAGTAATCAGTTCTTACAACCTTTCAACGAGTACTTGCTGAAAGAATGAAAAAATATCTCCCCTATAATAGTGAAAAGATCTGAGTACAAGTGGGAAAATGCAGTCAGCCGTCGATGGCATTTTTCAAAACAACGGTTAATGTCCGTTGTGTGTCCAGGGAAATGCCAGTAGACTTAGCTCTTTCATAAAGCTCATTTATACACAGATCGCATTCATGCCCCAAGGTTTAAAAACCACTCAGTGAAGTTCAAGGGAATAAACAGCACATTTCCTTACGACCCCTCTTCCATCACTGAGAACCTACATTTGCTTATACTATTTTTATTAGTAAGCATTATATATATATATATATATATATATACAGTGAAAAATTTATATAATACCAACGGTTAACAGAGAATGTGTCTCCCTTCAATGCTGTCTCTCTGTATCTCCAATCATTTCTAGAAATATCCAGTTACCGGTGACCTATGAATCATTTCAGATATATCTCTGAATATCTAAATGGTATCATAATATTTATGCTCTCTTGCAACTTGCTTCTTCCCTAAACTAAACAGCTTGGTTGTTATTGATATCAATTTATATAGATCTTAACAAATTTTAATGACCATAATAACATATTAATTCATTATATGCTTATACATAATTTATTTAACCAATGATCTTTTAACTATTTCTGCTGATTTTAATCTTATGCTACCACAAAAAATAGTGAGCTAAATATCCTTATCCAAATGGTTTGTGCTAAAGTATGAAAACACCTGCAGGATACAATCCTAAAATGAAATGACTGTATCAAATGTTTTATGTGACTTTTATTTGGCTACTTAAAAACAAATTTCCTTGCAAAGAAGTTTCCATTATGTGAGCCCCCACACTCACATTCCAACATATCCAACATCAACTCAGTGTATAATGAAACTTTCACACTTTTGCAGTTGTGATAGTTGAACTATCATGTCTCATCTTATCAATTTTGAATAAATTTTATTATAATGGAAAATTTACACAGTATTTTTCATGTGCTTAAAAGGATTTTGCCTTTATTTTTATATGAACTATCTTTCCACATCCTTTGCCCTTTTTTCATAGAATTTTCACAGATTTTCATTGATTTGTAATTGCTCATTATAAATTAAGAATTGCATTTTTGCCTATCAGATGGCTTAATATCTTTATTTTGTGTGTCATTGATTGTTAATTTGGATAATAATACTTTTCATGCAAGAATTTAAAAAAAAATTGTGTAGTCAAATTTATCTATACTTTAAGACTCTTCATTTTTTACTATATTGAAATTTTTTGCCCACTTTAGTATCATGAAAAAAAACTTCAATTTTATGATAATGTTTTTATCAATTAATTTTCCATTTAATTATTTTATTCTCCTGGTATTTATTTTGTATTAAAGACTGATATAGAATTCAAATTTATTATTGTGCTTTTCTCAGGTGTTTGGCAAGTTTTCCTACTTATATTTATTCAAGGATGAATTGTTTCTTCAGGAATTGGAGGTTACCTTTATTATAAACTAAATTCCTATTTAGGCATCTAATTCTGTGTTCTTTCTGTTATTCCATTGATCTGTCTGTATTTTTAGGAATAAGTACCTGGTTGCTTTGTTTTCTAAAACTATATACATATTGAAATATCTTACAGGACTAATTCCTACCCATTATTCATTTTGAAAAGAATCTTCCTGGCAATTCTTGCAAGATTTTTATTCCAAATATACCCTATAATTAGCTTGCTTGGTTGCAAATGAAAATCATTTTGGTGATTTGTATTAATGCTGCACTAAATTTATGATTGATTTATGGATAACCAGTTATCCATAAATAACAGAGTCAAAGAAAATTCATGGTTTTCTATTCAAGTATTCTAACTCCCCCTTTTCATTTTTATGTCTTCTCCTTTTCCTGTTAAGATTTTCCAAAAGAAGTTCATCTTATTCTGTTACTATTGTAAATATGGGGGATTCTTTCCTTATGTTTTCTAGATGGCTATCTTTATGTAGGACATATATATATACATATATGTGTGTATATATCATTTTGCCTATTATGTTTTTACTCAGCCACATAACTAAAATTATTTTATGTTCTATAATAATTTTTCAGGTTATTTACATGTGTATTTAAGGTATAGCCCATCACTTCAAATATCTATCTATACCTTTGATTTTCTCCTCCAGTCTAAATGTGTCAAATAATTTCTTCCCAAAATATTATATATATATATATAAACATCTTTATTGGAGTATAATTGCTTTACAATGGTGTGTTAGTTTCTGCTGTATAACAAATTGAATCAGCTATACATATACATATATCTCCATGTCTCCTCCCTCTCGTATCTACCTCCTACCCTCCCTATCCCACCCCTTTAGATGGTCACAAAGCACGGAGCTGATCACCCTGTGCTATGTGGCTGCTTCCCACTAGCTATCTATTTTACATTTGGTAGTATATATAAGTCCATGCCACTCTCTCACTCCATCCCAGCTTGCCCTTCTCCCTCCCCGTGTCCTCAAGTCCATTCTCTATGTCTGCGTCTTTACTCCTGTCCTGTCCCTAGGTTCTTCAGAACTATTTATTTTTGATATTAGAATTTCTTCAAGCATTCTTGCCTTTATAAATAAAACTTCTAATTCTCCATTAAAAATTTTACTTGCTTTTGCTTTGTCTATATCTATATAGTAATACCTATATCTACATTCCTATATATATATATATATATATATATATATATATATAATGCAGGTAGTTAAGTGTACCTTAAAACTATGCTTTTTTCCTTATACCATGTGCTTTTCACTACACTTGTCATCTGTGACCCTTGAAGGAAAACACGAAGGCAGGTGGAGTCTTCTGGGCTTCCGTTAACAAATCTTACTTATGTTTCTATCCAAGCACAATGGAAAAGTAAAGTTCATGGGCCCATCCCTCTAGTTTGTGTAAGGTAAGGCTTCTCAGGGTACAGTGAATGCAGCATTGCAGTGAAAACCAGAAAATTGTTGGTTTTTTTTTTTTTTTTGAGGAGGGTGTTTGAATGATGGGAGACAGATATGTGAATTTATGTGTCTCAAACAAAATGATACGTCCTTTCAGTGGTAAGGTAAATTGAGAAGAGTTGTAAGCCCAAGTCTGGTACTAATTGTATATTTAATACATTACTTTCTTTTTTCATCATTTGAAGTGTGAGAAAGTTAGAGTAGATAGGGCCAAAATATTTTTCATATTTATCATTATTTAAATTCTTTCACTTAATGCAACCTAGAAGGTGGCGACCTGGCAAGCTGAATTACCGAACCAGATTATAATCTCCCATTTATGCCTCTTTATTCCCTACAGTTTTAAAATGTAGAGAAATAAGGCACTTCAAAGCTTCTCTTTCTGCTTATTTGATCTGTATTTTCATTTGTATGAAAAATGGGAAATGAATTCAGAATATATTTCTGTTTGATTTTATATTCTGCCAAGTATTTTTCCTAATTTGGTTGAAGAGTTTAAATTTTTACAGAAGATTAAGCTCTACTAAGATGCAGATTTCTTGGTTGTGAAATTAAGGGATTGGAAAACACATGTTTGGTTGACATGGAGAGGGTAGGTCCTAATAGTTTTAGCTTTTCTTGGTAAGTAAACCTCAATGCTTGTAATGGTTTAACATAATGGTATTCAAGATTGTGATGATATATTTTTCTTCTCTAAGTAGGTGCTCTCAGGGAATTCCCCGGTGGTATAGTGGTTAGGACACAGCACTTTCATTGCTGGGCCCCCGGTTCGATTCCTCGTTGGGGGATCTAAGATCCTGCAAGCCACGCAGTGCGGCCAAAAGAATAACAAATAAAAGTAAGTAGATGCCCTTATCATTACCTTTGCCAAGTCATTTCAGTATACAGGATTTGAAATACAGGATATCTGCACATGCTGCTCTGTGCCAGGCAGGTGCTGGTCACCAGTGGAGCTTGAGGTTAGTAGGTGGAGGCAGTAAAACTTGGGCATGCTACAACTCTCCATGGAGTTTCTTGCAAACCTGATTCAGTGTCCCTCAAGAGCTTATGACACATAAGCAGTAAGGAAGGATGAGTAATAATGAAGCTCTGGCAAGCAGCCAATCCCCCTGCAATGAAGCTCTGTTCACTTTAATGAAGCTCCACTGGGCTGGATACAGGTGGAGGATGGATGATGGCAGTATGCTGAAACAGCTGCTCGGGGAGAAGCTGAAGTGGACCACATGGATGTGGGCAGGGAAGGAGGAGTGTGGACATTAGGACGTTTGCTAAAGGACTGCTAAAACCACACGGTAACACCATGGAGCCGTCAAGTTGTAGACTCTTACAAAACAGTAGCATCACAGAATCCATCTGGGCCTATAACTTTCAGGGGGAAAAAAAGTGCCTTTCTTTTAAAATAATGGACGAGGATCAAAGCAACAAAGTTCTTTCTGGGAATGCTGGACTGACCCTTATTTTGACATGCACTCCCTTAAACAGTCAATAGACAGATATCTAAATGTTTTGATTTTTCTGCTATACAATCAGCAGGTTCTACATTTCCAGGCTTCAGAATGTGCTCTTTTAGCTTCCTTTTCAAATCCTATAAATCAGCCTGAGAAAAAGTATGGCATGAGCTAAGGCAAGGTAATAAAAATGAAAGAACAATTAAGAAAAAAAAAATCTGCACTACTTTTCTGATAATTAAGCCCTCTCCTGGAGGGCTATGTGTATTTTTGGAGGTTAAATTAGTCTTAAGTTGGTGCTAAAGCTTGAAGTTGTCTAAAGAATAAGCATTATGTTCATAGAAAAATATACTGAAGAATGTTTATTGTTCAGAGGAAATATGTTATACTTGTATGTCCATTTATTTGGATATAGTTACCTCAAGTACAATAGATCATGACCCATTCCTTAACTCCAAGTTTGGAGCTGACTACTTGATTCTGTCTTATATATTAATATACAGTTTGTACGTATGACCAGATTTAAGTCAGTTTGGTTGTTTGGTTGTTGTCCTTAAAATCAAGATATTTCAGATATCCCCCCAAGCTCAGCAATCAATAACCAGCATCCATTCTTTTTCTTTTTTCTTTGCACATCTACCCTGTACTTGACACAGTGCAAGGGACCGAGTGTAAAACAATGAATAAGAAACATATAATTCCTCAACTCCTGGAGCTTGCATAGTTATTGTTTAAAGCTTACTTTACTTGTTATTGTTCAGTGATATAAGTCATACAATACATGATACCCTATCATAAAAGGCCAACAATTTCACCGGTGAAGTATGAATCACATGAAAAGAAAATAATGTGAGGCAATATGTAATAATTATCTAATGAGTTCTTCAGAGCAGGCAAACTTTTTCTACAAAGGGTCAGAGAGTAAATATTTTATGCTTTGTAGGCCAAATGGTCCCTGTTATGATTACTCAACTCTGCTATTAATGCACAAAAGGAGTCACAGACAATAAATAAGATAATGGGTGTGATTTTATTCCAATAAAACTTTATTCACAAAACAAGTAGAGAGCTGGATTTGCCCCATGAGTTGTAGTTAGTCAACACCTGCTTCAGAAAATAATTTGTATAGGGACAGAGGAAGAGAGGTCAGAGAGAAGGTTCACTGGATAATAAACACTGGAAGGAAAAGTGGTTCATATCCATTTACTGAATTTCAGCAAAATAATTAGTATGCCATATATCTTATTGACAGTACATGAATTCACTTATATGGATCCAAACTCTGTTAGCCACATCAAGTTTAACTCCATCTTTTCTAGCCCAAGTCTTTCTACCTGATCCTTTATCCTTTCCTTTGGTTTTGAGCTTGGTCCCTGGAAAATACTTAGTTCCCAGATCTCTTAAGCACTTAACAGACAATCACAAACTGACTGCTTTAAGGCTCAGGTCTGGATTTTTTATTGGTTGACCAGCATAGAATTCTGTACTTTATAGTGAATGAAAGTAAGTAGAAAAAGAATGAAGAATAGGATGCACATACGTAAGAGTGGTAGAAAATGGATAGGGATGGGAAGAATAAAACCTTAGGAAAGATTTTTCAGAGAATGAAAGAATGTCAAAGAGGCACATTAACTTTCTTCAGAAGGTCTAGTTTACTATGACATGCCATTACCTTGGACAGAGACAACTTCATTAAGAATTTGATGATGTTACAGTTGGTTAATGCCATCTCTATAGAGAGCTCATGGAAAAATTATGTATTACTGGTGTTTTATGAATATGTCACTAATTAGAATATACTTTCTGTTTCTATAATAGTCTCCATAATTAAGCATTAATCATTTGTTCATCTTCGAGTTCTTTGAGGATTTCCAATTACTGTGTAAGGATTGCAGAACTTTACCATTACAACTTTTTCTTTTTACCAAAAGTTGTTAATTAAGTAACAAAGTACACATAATTCATTTTTAAGTACCAAATATATTTTAAATAAATACACTTGCAAAGTGTACACTCTTGTGTTGCTTGGGACTATCCAGGCAAAATATTTCTAAAAGATCTTACGACTTTATGGTTCTGCCTATGTCCATATTTTCCAAATCACTTCCTTCTGCCCGGCACTTTCCCTTGCATTCACATGTAACTGAACTTTTCAACTCATTCTATCTCATTCTTCAAAGGAGTTTTCCTTGGTCTTCCCAAGAAGGTTAAGGACAAACCACATCTACTTGTTTAGGACCACCGTGATGCTTGTCACATTGATTTCTGATTGTATTTTTCTAATCCATTGGATTATGAGTCTGCAGAACACAGAAATTCTTTTTGGTCTCAGTAGTCACTGCTTTTGCTGGTACATAGTAGGTACTCAGTACATACTTGGAGGAACAAATGAATGATAAGTATTGTGCAGGTATTATGACTATATCCTAGAAGTACAAGAAAGCATTTTTTTTCTTCAGTGTAATAGCTAACACCCTATGCATCTCATCTTTGACTTACTCGTTTATGTTCAACACACAATTGGAAATAATGCATAGAAGTTACAAACACCATCATCTATAGTGGTAGTATTTCTGATCTTAGACAAAGACAACTTAAGTTCATTACTGTCATCGTCAGCTGGGGTACTTTGGGAAAGTCATTGAGCCTCTCTGAGCTTTACTTTCCACATCTATCAGTAGAATGATAATAGTATTCTCCATGGTTGCTCTGAGGATGGAAAAGTTAATTCTCATAATGGCTTTTAAATTACATCATGAAATATAAACCATCATGATTATTTCATTTCTGCTCATATTCAGCCCTAAGTATCACCCACTAAAACATGCTTAAAAGTCTCAAAGAGCAGGACTTGCCTTGGAATTTATATGGAATATTATTTCCAATCATTACCTATTTGCCCCTCATTGTCATCTTTACTGTTCCTACTGGGTATATAAAATGCTGCACCAGATACACATTTCTATAGTATTATTTATTTCTACCTTTGGTTTGAACCTCTAATGACAAATGGAGAATTAAGATAGAAAATAGTTTAATTTTCTAACTAAATAGAAACAGGGTAAAATCATGGTTCTTTAGTTTTTAATGAGAATGATTGGTATTTAGATAGAGATGTGTTAAATGATCAGTTTACAAAGAACACAGTTAGCAGGGATTGGATATGCACACCAGGACTCCTTTCCCAGGTAATCACTTGGCCAGCAGAATAATGATTCTGTCTTTCTCTTGCTTGAGAGGAATCTGGCTGTGCCTCTAGCAGATTCATGCTGTCTGACTCTGCATATCCATTATCTGTGAAAGACGGTTTGGTCTCCAGAATGTTAACTCACATTTGCAATGTTGGCAAGAGCTTGCAGTGCAGGAGTGAATCTTTAAACAGACTTACTGCTACATTCACCACCCATCCTATTTAATAAAATGGAGCAGTGGAGGTGCTATAAAAATCACATTTGTTCTTCAAATTAGAAGAAAAACAGCACATTTCTGAAAGCAGAAGTTTTGAATGGCGGAAGTAATTGCCTAGGTCATTCACATATGGAAATGGAAAGACTCTTGCTATGCCATATTTAGGTGTGCAAAATGTTTTTCAATTAACTTTCTTAATTTTGACTTGGAAAATTTGGAAAGGAGATAGCAAAGTAGATATTTCCAAATGGTGAGACCAAATTTCATAGTAAGACAGAATTTTTCATCACTGAATATATCAATGACATGGTCACAATTTAAGCCTGGTTAAAAGCAACACTTTTTATAACTCCTTTGTCTGGAGGTGAGTCTTCTAACTATTCCTATCTTATAAATTGCAGAGAAATGGAGCTGGAATTGGTAAGGGAGTAGAAAAGTGGGAAAGTGTATTACGTGGGTCCCAGGCACAGGGATGCTTAATTCTGAGACTCACGGAGTGATGAGAAGCCCCATGACACCGAGGCCATCCCTTCAACAGTGCAATTTCCATGTAGGAGACTTTCTAAAAATACATTGCCCCGGGAAAGAACGGTTAATTCCAGCCTTCTCTTTCTAAGTTTCTAGACCAACCTTCCAAACTGGAGTCAATTTGGATGCCTGGATGGAGCTGCTAACAAATATAACAGCATTTCTTCCATTCTGAATGTTATATAGTTGGAAATTCGACAGATAAATAAAACAAGGCAGGGGGATATAAAGTGTATGGTTGTGTCAGGGGAGGGGCAACTTTAGAGAAAGTGCTCTGGAAAATGTCTGAAAATGTGACAGTTGATTGTGAAAGATGAGTAGAAGCGAGACCTGAAGATGGCCCACAAAAAGGTCCTGAGGCTGCAAATAAATTGGTCTGGATTTGGAGTAAAATCAGAGAAAGGACAGGAGTGAAGAGGTAGAAACCCCATCTCTTAAGGCTTTGAGGCTGTTATAACCAGTTAATTTAAAACTCTCAACGCATAGTGGATAAACATAAACCTTTTATTTAAACCTGTCACTGTATTCAATCATGTTCTAAAATATTCATTCCTTTTTGCTCTTGAGAGGCATCTTTCTGGTTATAGTTTGTTAAAATCTGTCCAGTCCACGTTCAAACTTCCAGTCTCATATTTGAATCCCATGTTTCAAATTTCTACCCGTCCTCTCCTTCTGATGCTAGGATGTAGTCCTCTACAATGTTCAGAGTAGGGAGGTCGGCATGGAAGAGGACAAATGGCTCTTTGTGGCCACATTTGGGTTTTGGCCCCTCCTTGACAACTTTCACTGCTTCTCTAGCTGATACTGCTGGCCGTCAGTCTCTGTGTGGCAGGCACTGACCTGTTGGCTCCTGCACGGTGTGGGTGACAGATCTGGGGGCCCTGCAGGTCCTCCCCACTGCTCAGGTCTCTAATCTGGGAGTTCTGACTCCTATTCAGTCCCTTTCCTACCCACACCGGCAGCCCAGCTGCCAAGAGGTGGGAGTGCAGATTCCTAGACCGCCAGCCAGCCTTCGCTCCAGCTGCTTATTTTCCCTGCTGAGAAAGGCAGAGAGGAAGGTCAACAAGTTCACTGCCTAGGCAGATACCCAGCTGGGAGACAGAAAGCCAATCTCCTTTTATGGTGACAACGTCAGTGATTATCTTGCAGTCTCCCTGTCATCTCTTTGCAGAGCTGGATGCCTCTCCCAGCCACAGAGCTCTGTCCATAAGGCCAAAGATATTGACCACCTTGCTCTCCTTAGTCTTCTAAGTACACACACTGGGGAAAGTTGGGGAAGCAGGGACTGCTTTGGGCATTTGGTGGCTGACAAATCTTAAAATCAACAGATAGAGTAGAATTTAACATTCAACAACATTTGGAAAATGATGGATTGAGTCTCCAGCAGAGTTGTAGGAGTACTATGGGCTTTGGAGTAACTGACCCATGTTCAAATCCTGGCTGCTGGATTTACTAGAAGTTTACTCTTGTATAAGCTAAATCCTTCAGGGCTTTAATTTCTAATTTGTAATTATGGGTAAAATAATAATATCTACCTTATAGAGTTATTGTGAAAAGTATATAGCTTAGGGCTTCCCTGATGGTGAAGTGGTTAAGAATCTGCCTGCCAGTGCAGGGGACATGGGTTCGAGCCCTGGTCTCGGAAGATCCCACATGCTGCGGAGCAACTAAGCCTGCACATCACAACTACTGAGCCTGCGTGCCATAACTACTGAAGCCCGCGCACCTAGAGCCCATGCTCCACAACGAGGGAAGCCACCACAACGAGAAGCCCGCACACTGCAACAAAGAGTAGCCCCTGCTCTCTGCAACTAGAGAAAGCCTGCATGCAGTAACAGAGACCCAACACAGCCAAAAATAAATAAATAAAATAAGTTAAAAAACAAACAAACAAAACAAAACAAAAAGACCACTACCCAGCTGGAGGGGCAAAAAAAAAAAAAAAAAAAGTCAATGGCTTAATCCCTCTAAAGTATGTACCTAAGTACTGGCATATAGGACTCGGTGAGTTTAGCTATTATTAGGGACTCTGATTAATAATGATTTTATGTGATCATTCTGACTACTAAATGAAAAATAGACTGGGCGAGGGAAAGCAGGGCAGGATGGAAGCAGAGAAATCATTAAGGCAGATAGCAGAGGAGTCCAACAAAAATCTTACAGGGATTTGGAATAGAGTGGTGTAAGTAGAAATAGTAAAGTAGTCATTTTCATTATTTGGTTCTAGGTATTGCTGTCAAGACTTGTTGAGGAATTTTTCATTGGGTTTGAGATAAAAAAGAGGAATCAAGGATGGCTCTGATATTTTCAGCCTGAGACACTAGGAAAGCTGTTAGGTTTTTAAGGCCATAGGGTTATATGAGATCAGAAAATAAAAAAGAAACAAAAACATAAGGATCTGAAAGAAAAAAAAAAGAAAAAAATCTATATTGTCATTATACACAGATGTTGTAATTTTCTACGTGGGCCTATTCAGACTTTACCGTATGCGATTAGAATTTAAGCACGTGATATGGATTAAAAAAAAAGTACTCCATGGAAAAAACTGGTTTTTGCAGGTGAAAATGGATCCCCAAGTATGTCTACACCTTAATACCTTGAACTATGAATATGTTATTTTACGTGGCAAAAGAAACTTTGGAGATGTGATTGAAGGCAAAGACATTGAGACAGTGAGATAATTGATGGTTTCAATCTAATCACATGGGTCTTTAAAATCTGGGACTCTTTTCTGTCTAGATCAAGGAATATTGCAGTGATGGGGGAAGAGTCTGAGAGATGGCAGCATGAGGATTCCATGCCCGGTGCTGGTTCCGAGATGTAGGGGGCTATGTGCAAGGGCTGAAGAGAGGCCTCTCAGAGCTAAGGGTGGTCCCTAACTTTCAGCAAGAAAACAGTCTTACAGCTGCGTGGAACTGAATTCTGTCAATACTGGATGAGCAAGGAAGTGGATTCTCCCCTAGAGTTTCCAGAAAGGGACGAAGAATGATAACACCTTGATTTTAGCCTACTGAGACCTCTACCACACCTCAGATCCACAGATCTGCAAAATAACTAATTTGTATTATTTTAAGCCAAAAAGCTTTTGGCAATTTGTTGCAGCAGCAAGAGAAAATTAACACATATATCATAAAATTCACGCACATTTTTAGACATTTAATGAATTTATAGAGTTGTAACCACAATCCAGTCGTATAGTATTCCCATGACCCTGAAAATATGCCATTTGACTATTTGCCTTCAATTCCGGTTCTGACTCCCAGCTCCAGGCAACCACTGTCTGCTTTCTATCTATATAGATTTGGTCTCTCTGGACATTGCATATGAATTAAATCATGTCATGTATAGTCAGAATTTTTATTATTATGAATAAATTTGCTGTGATCATAGGTCTTTGTGTGGACAAATGTTCTATTGCAGGTGGATATCTAGGAGTGAAATTGCCAGGACATAGATAAGTTTACGTTCAGCTTTTTAAGAAACAGCTCAAATTGGCTGTACCATTTTACATTCACATTAGCAATATAAGTAGGTTCCAGTTTTTCCACTATCTTTGCCTGCACTGTTGATTGTTTGTCTTTTTAATTATAGCTGTTCTAGAGGGTGTGAAGTGGTGTCTCATGTGATTTTTTAATTTGTATTCCCCTAATGACTATTAATGCTGAACATCTTTTCGTGTACTTATTAGCTATTCATATATTTTCTTTGGTGTAATGTCTATTCAGTCTATTTGCCCACTTTTTAATTGGGTTGTCTTTCTTATTATTAAATTATGAGCTCTTTACATATTCTGGATACAAATAGTAGTGGGAAAATTGGATATTCTCATGAAAAGTATGTAGACATATACACAGATAAGTAAGTTAAAATGAATCATATGGCAAATCATAAAAGTCAAATATATGTACGTAGTTAACCCTTGAACAATGTGGGGAGTTAGGGTCTCAGTTTGACCCTCCATGTGGTCAAAAATTTGCATACAACTTATAGTCATTCCTCTGTATCCATGGTTCCTCTGAACCCTCGGATTTGATCGACCATTGATTGTGTAGTACTGTAGTATTTACTATTGAAAAACTATTCGCACATAAATGGACCCAGAAGTTCAAACCCCTGATGTTCGAGGGTCAACTGTATGTGTGTGTGTGTGTGTGTGTATATATATATATATATTTCTCCCAGAATATAACTTACCTTTTTATTTTCTTAAGGGTGTCTTTTTTGTTTGTTTGCAGTACGCGGGCCTCTCACTGTTGTGGCCTCTCCTGTTGCGGAGCACAGGCTCCGGACACGCAGGCTCAGCGGCCATGGCTCACGGGCCCAGCCGCTCCACGGCATGTGGGATCTTCCCGGACCGGGGCACGAACCCGTGTCCCCTGCATCGGCAGGCGGACTCTCAACCACTGCGCCACCAGGGAAGCCCAGGGGTGTCTTTTAAAACCAAAAAGGTTTTTTTTTTAATAAAGGCCAATTTATATTTATTTATTTTTCTTTTATGTACAACTATTTTGGTGTCATATCTAAAAACACTTGGCCTAAAATCATAAAGTTTTTCTCCTAGATATTATTCTAGAAGTTTTATAATTTTAACCTTTACATTTTTGTGTATGATACATTGGATTTGTTTATATATGATATGAGGTGCCTGAATTAAATTTTTTCACAAGAATATCCAATTTCCCCAGCATTATTTGTCGAAAAGACTATCCTTTCCCCCACTGAATTGTCTTAGCACCTTTGTGGAAAATCAGTTGAACATAAACGCTAGGGTTTATTTCTGAACAGCATTCTAATAATCTATTCTATTGATCTATATATCTGTCCTTCTACCAGAACCATAGTGCCGTGATTACTGTAGATTTATAGTAAGCTTTGTCACTGTTCTTTTTCACAATAGTTTTGGATATCATTGGTTCTTTTCATTCTCATTTAAATGTTAGGATAAGCTTGTCAATTTTTGCAAAAACACATCTGCTGGGTTTTGATAGGGATTATGTTGAACCTGTATTTAAAACTGTGGAAAATTGCCGACTTTACAATATTGATATTTCCAATGCATGAACATAGAACATTTCCCCATTTAGTTTAGATCTTTTAAATTTTCTTTCAGCAATGTTTTGTTGTTTTAAAGAATAGGTCTTGAATTTTTTGATAAATTCATTCTCAAATACTTTATTCTTTTTGATTCTACTCTAAGTGAAACTGTGTTTCTTAATTTCATTTTCAGAAGTTATGCATCCTTACAAAAGGGATGTTTGATAAATCAGGGGGCCCGTTGGAAGAGTATAAGGCTTTTTGTGAAGCATTTGATGGTATATTTGGAAGGATATGCTGAATTAGATTTTAAAATACTTTGCATTTAAATTCTGATCTATACAGAAAAATGACCTTTACAGTGGGGAGGAGAAAATAAAGCTAGAATGAAGAAAATTGGGAAATGGAGATCTTTGCAAAAAATGAAAAATTAGAAAAGGGTGACTTGAGAAGGGCCTTGACAAAACAGTGATAGGGACAAATATGATTTTCAGCTTGGGGTGTACATCAACCTTATGCCTAGTGAGCCAAAAAGAAGATCTGCCTTTCAGAGCCCATCACCAGTCTGGCCTATTTGAGGGGTGGAGGAGCACTCACATAAGTAAAAAGATTTGTTAAAAAATAATAATAATAATTGGCCTGAGAAAACAATGTATTTCATTTTAAGCAATATTTTTGACAATCATTTATATATTTCATTCTTAACTGTATCATTTTAAGAAGTGCTTTCTGTACTTTATTTACTATGTAGAAATTTGCAAAGTCTTGATTTATAGCTTTACAGTGAAGCAAAAAAGTAATAGATAAAAATTCAACTATTCATTGGCTTTTAAGGAGAAAATATGTTTGTTTTGTTTTGGTTTGGTTTTTTTGGCTGCATCACATGGCATGTGGGATCTTAGTTTCCCACCAGAGATTGAACCCACTCCCCCTGCATTGGAAGCACGGAGTCTTAACCACTGGAACTATTCGCCGACTTTTGTTGAACATTCCCCAAATTGTAAATAGTTGTGGTGAGCACTAAATGAGGTAATATCTAGTACAGTACAAAAAACTGGCAAAAGAAAAAGTCGTCACTCAATAAATGTTTGTTTTCTGTTCCTTCCCCTTATCATTTATATTCAGTATTTATTGTAAGTAAAATTATGCTTGACATTCAGAAAAAGGTGTTTCCTTTAATTTTTTTTTTTATATTATGAAGGCAAAATTAAGGTTAAAAAATATCAACAGAAATTTCATAGCACACATCCTACAAGAAAGACAGGAAAATGAGTCTGCAATTAGATAAAACTGCATGCTTTTCAAAGAATTGTATTATGAAATATTCAAGATTATGTTCATTAGGGAGGATGTAAACTCAAAGACATACCTTTTTACAGAGCTTTTGACAGTAACTAACCATTAGAGAAACATTAAATGAAACATTGAAAGGGAAAAGCAATTCAAGAAATGGACCAATTTGAACAACTCAAAGTACTGCTTTAGATGGCACACTTAGAGAACAAAAGAGAAGCAGAGAGAAAAAAATCATTTAAAGACCAAGTGGCCATTGTCCATTGATTGAGAGGTCACACTTTAAATCATTTTGACAGCTGAAAAGGAAGAATATAGTTTTCCCAAAAGGCAGTTTAAACACTTTTTTTGAAAATAATATAGCGAAAAGAACACCAGAGCTGACACAGAAATGACCGAGAGATTTAGTTGCAGATTATATGATCAACATAGCACTAAGTCCAGATAAACAATATTTAAAAATTGGATGCAGAATAGATAAAGGGAACAATTCACTCACTTGGAATTTTCTGGCACCTTTTGAAACTTTATCTCCCTCTAGCAATATTCTACCCTTCCATTTAGTTTAAGTATAATCTCATTTTTTCCAGCATGATCTGTGTTTATGACAGCTTCCATTTTTTCTTAGCAGAGGCATTTATTAGATTTATTGCTTATGACAAATTCTCTCAAGATTTAGACAGTGAAAACAATAGCAACAGCAAAACACACTTTGAGCTGTTTTCATGCTTCATTTTATAAGTCCTAAATATGTGCATATTATCCACCAAATTTGCTGTATATTCTATAAAATATATTCAAGATGAATCAATAAAATGAAGTATGATTTGCTTTGCATCTCACAGACTTGTGATCAAATAGGGTTGGCATTCGTATTATAGCTTGGGAGATTTTCTTTCTTGATTTTATTTTGAAATGTTCAGTGATCCTGCCAGCTGGGCTTATGCCACATACACAATGAGAAACGTGGAGAAATGAAGGAATTATCAGGATGATTCATGCAAATACCCTATTTTCATCTGAATTATATGAATGTCAGTAAGCATGATTTAATGGTTGGGTTCTCAGGTTTAGAGTTAAACGTACCTGGACCTGAATTCAGTTTATGCCACTTAAACTCATTAATGTTCTATTCCCCTTTATATACTGGAATAATAATAAAATTGATATAATAATAGTAATAATTTCTATGAAGATTAAATGGGATGATGCATTGTAAGTCATTAGCATACTACCAGAAACAGTAGTTATTCAGCAAATGAAAGTAATACAGTAGTCATAGTAATAATAGTAGATATGATAGTAGTAGTAGTAGTAACAGTGTGATTACTAGTCATAGCAGTTGTATTTTCATATTTGGCTTGAATTATCAAATATTTTTAAATTTTTACTTTAATTCTTGAACCCCAGGCTGAGTAAACTAATAAATGAGAATCCTTATATGTGAAAAGCGGAAGGAGAGTAAGTCATAATAAAAATGGCCCCAACTTAACAATGCTTTTAAACAATGATTGATATTATACATGTACTCTCTCTTAACTCCAAAACCACCCCCAAGGAAGGAACATTAGTGGAACTCTAGTTATAAGTTGCTGATGCATCTGTAACTGGTTTCATTTTATAAAAGGGATGGTTCATCTTACAATTGAAGCCATGGGATAGAAGTGACGTCAGAATGTCTCTGGATTACATGTTGTCTCTATTCTTTGCTATTGCAGATGTGCTTCTCTTAAAGGTATGTCCATAGTCACTCTGGTTCAAAGTCTTGCAGATCCCTGATCAAAGGGAAAAGGGACCTGGTCTCCTTCATGTCTAGTTTGAATACAAGAGCAGAGGACATCCGCTTGGTTCAGCTGGGGTAATGCTCTTATCCTCTGGCAACAATCACTCTTGGAGATTGGAAGTACAGTGGGAGTTAATTATGGAAGTAGGGTTGAAAGTTGATTAGCTTAGCTTATGGATATGACCTTCCTGTGTCCAGGATAGGATCTGTAATGTCAAGAATGCAGGAAATATTGCAGGGCACCAAGAAAGATAGCAACTACAGCCTATAATCAGAGCTCCTTATTTAAAGGTAGGAAATTAGGGTTCTGAGACAGTGAATATAATAACCCTCAGAGTTATAGTGGGAATTCAAATCTGTGTCTCTTTCACTGCAAACCACGTAGTCTGTCCACTGTCCCATACTGCTCTCATAGTTCCACAGATAATATTTATATAACACATTCAAGTAGTAGGCATTGAATATCAGGTCAGGGGATCCATACTGGGTTCTGCAATGTAAGTGCTAAATAATCCCAATTCTCTTGATAATTGGCAAACCTTCACTTAGTGCTAAAAAAATTTTACTAAAGCATCATTAAATCCACACAAATTGATGTGTTTTCCTAACTATCCCAGATGATATTCATTCAGCACACAGCCCAATTGCTATTTGTCATTCAGTTGATCAGTTTTCAACAGCATGCTTAGGACTTGTCATTAGTAATGTTTTCCCCACATCTAGAGAATGTTTGCATTTTCTTTCCATTTTCCAGAAGATCTCATGGATCCCCTGAGGTGGATATATATACATATTAAAACATAGATCAATCGTGACTATCTGCTACCTCAGCATTTTTTACCATGATTAAATAATAAGTACAGATTATCTTTTGAACTATTTTGGAGATCCTTAAAGTGTCCAAATGCATGCAAAAGAAAATTGTTTAATTCACTGGATTGTATGACCCAAGGTCCATGATGCTGAAGAGTCTAGGAATATTGATTCGATTCATACCTTCTTTACTGTTTTGTTTTTTTTTTAACCCCTGAAGTCATTGATTTAATCAGTTTTATTCCACACACACCCACCCCGTATTTCACCTTGTTATTTGGTTTTGATATGAACTCCAAAACCATGCTCTTTTCCCAAATGCTTCTTGACATATTACAACCAACTAACACAGTAATACATAGTCTATTATGCTTTGTGGCATGATCAATAATATAAATAAAATGTGCTTTGATGTAATTTGCTTTTTGAAATGTTAGTGGTTACAGTTTATTAAGCTATTTATAAGGTAAGATTAAGTTGTGCTCTAATTACCTGCCTTTTCCTCCTGTGTGTACCATAATATTCTTTACTGTTTCTACTGTCTCAATAGGTGAACAATGATTCCTTTTGTTTTATGAATTTGTATTTTATTGTACAGACTAGTGTGATCATCACACTTTGGCTTAATTGCAAGCCTGCCTAAAAAGGTATTTACTCTGTTTTCCAAGTAGATAACAAGTTCAAATTTTGCATTTTGCAAAAAAAGTTCCATTTTTAAAGGAATTCAAAAGTTAATGTTAGTGTAATCCTAAATAAATGAAGCAACGGTGAAGAGAACTGCAGAGCAAATATGAAATTTATTAATGGCCTTCCAAGAGCTTGCCTTTCAAATTATTAGGAATTCATTAAACAATGGTTGAGCAGCACTGACAATTAAATTACTCTCATATGAGGTATCTGGTCATATTATGAATATTGCATACTACATAGCTCACATTTCTAAAGGGATGTAGACAACAAATTGGATTTCAGATAATTAACATGTGGCTTGAATTCAGTCTCTAGACACCTCCCACTCTGTTTCCAAGCAAAAATAATTGGGATGTAACTGTATAAAGAAAGTTAACATTAAAAATGTTAAAAAAAAAAAAAAGAATGTAGAACTTATGGCTGCATTAGAAGGCACCTTCCACAGTTAGAAAGTTGAGAGGCAGAAATAGTAATAGTGAATAACCTGATGGAATTGAAAATATTTTGCATAAATCAGGCCTTTTAAAGCTTGCCTGTATGAGGCACTCTTCTTTTTCCCACAGATTACCAAGCAATTGGTAGAAGTCACGCTGTTAAATGTGTCACAGCTGGGACTGAAACCTTTAGAGTCTGAATTTATTACCACTGCTCTATAGACCTTTTAAGACACATAGAGAAGCATCATCCACAGTCTAACAGCTGGACTATTTTTTAATATTATGTTTAGTGTCTGTGTATCTCCACAAAAACAATGAGAAGATTCTACTAAGAATATGTGTAAAAACTAAAACCCAAAAAGGCTTACAATAAGTTTTTCTGTGAAGCTGTCTTATTCACTCTTTGGGTGGAGCCCATAGGAAGTTGGGAAAATGAGAGAAAGAAATGCAGAAGACAGGCCTGAATATGGAGCAGAAGTTATGGAGAACAAAGTTGGAGTCTGTCTTTCCTGTGATGAGCTTCTGTTAACTACTTTTTGAAATGCACTTTTGAATTTTAGAATAACTTTAGATTTACATAAAAATTGTGAAGAGAGTACATACCCCACATTCAATGTCCCCTATGATTAATATGTTATTATTAATTAATAAGTGTTAATATTATTAACATTTATCACAATTAACCAATTAATAAACTACTGTTGATGCACTACGATTAACTAAAGGTCATTCCTTATTCAGATTTCCTTACCTAATGTCGTATCTCTGTTCCAGGATCCCACCTAGGACACCATATGATGTTTAGTTTCCATGTGGTTTAGGATCCTCTTGGCTGTGAAAGTTTCTCAGACTTTCCTTATTTTGATGACACTGACAATTTTGAGAGTACTGGTCAGGTATTTTGTAAAAATCCTTCTATTGTGACTTGTCTTATGTTTTACTCATGATTAGACTAGGGTTATAGGTTTGGGGGGAGGAAGACCACAGAGATAAAGTACCATTTCCATCACATATCACGAGGGCACATAATCATCATGATCTATGACTTGAGGTCATTCTCACTCACCTGGCTGGGGTAGTATTGGTCAGGTTTCTCCATTGCAGTTACTTCTCCCCACCCCCTACCTCCATGCTGGATAATTTGGGAGCATGTCACTGTGGTCTTTCTGTTGGCTCCTGTGTTCCTTTGACATCCTTTCATCACAGTGGGGTTTTTTGAGTACTTCAAGTTTCTTCAGGTACATTTTGTATAGTTGATGCCCCATCAATTAACTTTTAATGTCACTGCATGTTATATAGTGTACACATTTTAAAAAGCTGATTTATTGAATATAATTGATATAAAGTGCACATAATTAAAATGTAAAATTTTCTAAGTTTTGAAATATGTATACAGCTAGGAAAGCATCCCCACAATCAAGATAGTGAACACACCATCATGCCCCAAAGTTGTTTCAAGTGCCTTGTGATCCTTCACTCTTGCCTTTTCCTCTCTTCTCCTTCCCTTCCCTGTTCCCAGACAAATACCGGTCTGCTTCCTGTCACTAGGAATGGTAATGAATTCTCTAAACCTTCTTGAAAAATTGGACTGTTTATTGTATATTCATTTTCAATAGCTTCTTTCACTTGGCATAATTATTTTGAGTTTCATCCATGTGTTATACGTATAAATAGTTAATCCCTTCTTATTGTTGAGTAGGATTCCATTATATATGCTGTTAATTTGTATATAAAATATATAATATAAATGTATATATAAAAAATATATAGTATATACATATCAATTTTTTTTTCCATTTACCTGTCCATGGACATTAGGGTTGGTTCCCTATTTTAGTTTTTACAAATAAAGCTCTTCTGAATATTTGTGTACTCTTCTACATTTCTCATGGGTGAGATGGGAATGGCTACTTCATATGATTGGACTATGTTTAATTTTTAAGAAACTGATGAATTGTTCTTCAAGGTAGTGGTACCTGGACTTCCCTGGCGGTCCAGTGGTTAGGACTCCAGGCTTTCACTGCAGGGGGCATGGGCTGGATCCCTGGTCAGGGAACTAAGATCTCACAAGCTGCATGGTGTGGCCAAAGGAAAAAAAAAAACAACAACAAAGTAATATTACCATTTTTAATTTCTAGCAATAGTGCTGGAAAGTTCCAGCTTATCCAATTGCTCATCAACACTTGGTTTGTTGTCATTTTTTGTTTTCAACATTCTAATACATGTGCAGTGTTATCTCATTGTGGTTGAATTTGTATTTTCCAAAGAAAAATGTTGTTGAGTATCCTTTCATGTGCTTATTTTTCATCTGAACACTTCTTTGATACAATGGTTGAACTTAAATTGTGTTCTGTGCTTTCTTTTTATTGTGTTGAAAGTTCTTTTTATATTCTGGATGCAAGCCATTTATCAGATATTGATTTGTAAATATATCCCAGCTTTGTGACTTATTTTTTCACTTCTTAATAATGACATGTAAAAATCAGAGCATCAAAGACCACTGATCACAGAGCACAGTAACAAATATAATAATATTGAAAATATTCAAAATGTTGCAAGAATTACCAGAATGTGACACAGAGATACAAAGTGAGCAAATGCTGTTGGAAAAAATGATGCCTATAGACTTGCTGGATGGAGGGTTGCCACAAACCTCCAATTCATAAAAATACAATGTCTGGGAAGCACAATACAGTGAAGCAATATAAAACAAATTATGACTGTACTTAATTTTATGCAGTCAAAATTTAATCGATAAAAGAAGAATGTTAAAGTGCAATCTCTCTCCAATGCTATTTTAGTTCAATAATGTATTTCTAACTTGTCTTATACCCCAAACATTTGCTATCATTATTACTATTGTATTTCTAGCCAATACTGATTTAAATTTATCCAAGGCTTTTGATCACTACTTCTTATATTTCATTCCATCCCTCAAGGTTTAATTTTGTACATTCCTAAAGTATGTATTATTTTATCTCCTACATTGAGGGACTGGTAAAGATAAAGATTCAATCTTTGTTTAAAAACATCTATATTTAACCTACACTATTAAATGTTTTTAAAGTTTTAGCTGGTTGCTATTTTCTTGTGTTACAGTATCATCGAGTTTCTGTTGTTTCTGTGAATAGCTAGGTAGCAGTGTGATTATTGATTATTACAGGTAAGTTTTCTTTTTGTTTGCTTTTAGGAATTCACTTTTACGTGCATTGTTTTGCCTAATTGTGTGTTATTTGGCCTTCATAGTGCTGACATTGTGTCCTGATTTTGAAGGATCTATGCCTTTTTTCAATTCAGGAAAATTTTTCTATCAGTTTCTCTTTTGGTATTGCCTCTCCCCCATGTTTATTAAAAAAAAAAAAAAAGTATACAAGGTATGGTATTTCCATCAAGATAAATAGGTCAACAGAACAAAATAAAGAGCCTGGAAATATACCCTCATTTTCTCACCTTTCATTATTCAAATATTGTCAAACATAATTATCCTCAATTTTTCCTTTATTTCTCTTAACCTCCCTTTTATATTTTCCATATTTCTCCTTTATATGGCATTATTTACAATATCCTCAAACTGATTCTGTCAATTGTATCCAATAGTATAATCTATATAAAGGTAGATTCAAATCAGGAGAATTTAGAATGGCTCAACTAAAAAAACTTAAAGCCTGTAAGTTTAAGGTTATTGCTCTCTGGAGATATACCTGATTTTTCGTTTAAAACCTGTTCATCCTAGATATAATTCTCATAATGTTAATGGCCTCTAATTTTGTACTTTCAATTGCAGTAAACTGAATAGAGAAACAAAGAAAAATCACAGATGGCTAGATGTAAAGATTAAAGCAGAGATGACAGAGAGGCAGACAGGTCTGAAAATATACTCATGGCTAGTAATAACATGCATAAAAGTATAGTTAAGGAGTTATAATGTTACCCTACAGGGGAAGAAAATTGTTGAAATATTTTAATCACATTAATGTTATTATCAAATTTCTATTTCAGAAAGTGAACATATTTTTCAATGAAAATGTGAACATAAGTTAGAAAACTATTGTAATAGTATATTTATCACATGTATATGATGTCTTCTTTCTACTGTGAACTTCTCAAAGGTAGATTCAGTGTCTCATATATATATATATATATATATATATATATATATATATATATATATATATGTATCTCCTCCAGAATCTTAATCCAGTGACTGTAACATGATAGTTATTCTCTAAGTGGTAGTTGAATTGAACTAAAAATAGTAAAATGACAGGTTTTGGAGCCCAATCTTTAGAAAATGTGATAAAAATATCACAAGGTTCCAATTTCTCATACATGCGTCATGCATATCTTTTAATACTAAAACCTAATAAAATTGCTATCTATAGTAAATAAATGACTGCATATTGATAGTTTCTTCATAAAAATTAAGAGGTTTACGTAGATATTGGGTTCTACTATTAGGATATTAAACTGTCAAGAATGAATAGTAACATGTATTTCCTGATTATAATGTCATAGGTGACTGAACTCTATATTTTTCTACTAGTAAGATATAAGACAATTATATTTATTAAATATGGTCTACAAAGTGTGGTATTTCCATCTAGAGAAACATATCAATGGAACAAAATAAAGAACCTAGAAATAGACCCTCAAATAGAGTCAACTGATTTTTGACAAAGGTGGAGAAAGGATAGTCTTTTTCGCAAATGGTGATTAAATCATTGAATATATATATGCAAAAAACCCCAAAACTTTGAAACATATTTTTCACTGGAAGTTAATGCAAAATGGGTCAGAAACCTAAATGTTAAATCTAAAACCGTAAACTTCTGGAAAAAAAACAAATCAGGACATCTTTGTGACACTGGATTGAAAATTTAAGACAGAGCAAAAAACCACAAACCATAAAATAAAACCACTGATAAATTAGACTTCACCAAAATGAAAGTAAATACAGGCATACCTTGTTTCATTATGCTTCACTTTATTGTGCTTCACAGATACCACATATTTTGAATTAAAGGTTTGTGGCAACCCTACATCCAACAAGTCTATTGGTATGATTTTTCCAACAACATTCACTTAGTTTATGTCTCTGTGTCACATTTTGGTAATTCTGACAATATTCTAAATTTTTCATTGTTATTATATTTGTTATGGTCTGTGATCAGTGATCTTTGATGGTACTATTGTAATGGTTTTGTGATGCCACAAACTGAGCTCATTTAAGATGGCAAACTTAACTGATAAATATTGTGTGTGTTCTGACTGCTCCCCCACCATCACTTCCCTGTCTCTCTCCCTCTCCTCAGGCTTCCTTATTCCCTAAGACACAGCAAAATTGAAATTGGGACAATTGATATCCCTACAAGGGCCTCTAAGTGATAGGAAAAGTCATGTCTCTCACTTTAAATCAAAAGCTAGAAATAAGTTTAATCAAGAAGGCATGTCGAAAGCTAAGACAGGTCAAAAGCTGGATCTCTTGAACCAAATAGTTAGCCAAGTTGTGAATGCAAAGGAAAAGTTCTTGAAGGAAATTAAAAGCTTTACTCCAGTGAACACATAAATGATAAGGAAACAAAACAGACTTATTGCTGAAGTAGATAAATCTTTAGTGTTCTGGAGAGAAGATCAAGCCAGCCACAACATTCCCTTAAACCAAAGCATAATACAGAGCAAGACCCTAACTATCTTCAATTATATGAAGGGTGAGAGAGGTAAGGAAGCTGTAGAAGAAAAGTTGGAAGCTAGCAGAGATTGGTTCATGATGATTAAGGAAATAAGTCATATCCATAACGTAAAAGTGTAAGGAGAAGCAGCAAGTGCTGATGTAGAAGTTACAGCAAGTTATCCAGAATATCTAGTTAAGATAATGAATGAAGGTGGCTATACTAAACAACAGATTTGTCAACATAGATGAAACCCCCTTCTATTGAAAAAAGGTGTTAACTAGAACTTTCATAGCTAGAGAGGAGAAGTCAATGCTTGGCTTTAAAGCTTCAAAGGACAGGTTCTCTCTTGTTAGAAGCTAATGTAGCTGGTGACTTGAAGTTGAAGTCAATGCTCGTTTACCATTCCAAAAATGCTAGGTCCTTAAGAATTGTGCTAGATATGCTCTGCTTGTGCTCTATCAATGGAACAACAGAGCCTGGATGACAGCACTTCTCTTTATATCATGGTTGGCTGTATATTTTAAGCCTATCTGTTGAGACCTACTGCTAAGAAAAAAAAAATCAAAATATCACCCCAATTGTGCTCATTGACAATGTACCTGGTTCCTCAAGAGCTCTGATGAAGATGGACAATGAAATTAATGGGTTTTTTTATGACTTCTTACACAACACTCTTTTTGCAGCCCATGGATCAAATTGTAATTTCAACTTTCAAGTCTTATTATTTAAGAGACACATTTCATAAGGCTATAACTGCCATAGATAGTGATTCCTCTGATGAATTTGGGTAAATTGAAAACCTTCTAGAAAGGATTCACCATTCTAGATACCACTAAGAACATACATAATTCATAGGAAGAGGTCAAAATATCAAAATTAACAAGAGTTTGGAAGAAGTTCATTCCAAACCTCATAGATGACTTTGAGGGGTTCAAGACTTCAGTGGAGGAAGTAAATACAAACATGGTAGAATTAGCAAGATAACTAGAATTAGAAACAGAGCCTGAAAATGTGACTAAAGTGCTGCAATTTCAGATAAAACTTTCACAGATGAGGAGGTGCTTCTTATGGATGAACAAAGAAATTGTTTTTCTTGAGATGGAATCTACCCATGGTGAAGATGTTGTGAAAATTATGAAATGACAGCAAAGGATTTAGAATATTACAGAAACTTAGTTGATAAAGCAGTGGCAGGGTTTGAAAAGATTGACTAAATCCTTACAGATACTTCTTTGAGGAACTCTCTGCTCTTCTCACTTTTGTTCCTTAAGGAAAGCTATTCTCCCAGAACACTCTTCACCGTCATCCCACATCTTCTTTCCAGCCTAATTGATCAACACTTCAGTTTTTAGTTTAATTATCGTAGGCTATGACATTTTAGCCTATGACATTTGCTTGGTTTATGACTTTGCTTAAGAACTTGAACTTCTTTTTCATCAGCTTTGTCACAGTTTCCTAAAACGACTTTCTTTCCTCCCATAGAACTCTGAAAGGGCTGTGGTGTAAAGGAAAATGTTCTGGATTTCCTGCATCCCCAGACCCAGGCTACAGGATAAATAAATGAGAGTAGAGCTCTGCGAGTTGAAAGAAAACTTTCCTCTTACTTACAGTATTTTTAAAAAATGTTTTTTTGAAGTAATATATTCTTTAGGTACCCTTCATGTTTCTTTGAGTTAATTTGTTCAATATTCTTTCAGCAGGTACTTATTGATCACTGCAGTGTTCCAGGTACCACGACCAGTGTTGGGTTTTCAGTGGTGAATAAGATAAACATGGCTCCTTTGCTGATAATGCTTCTTAGAATTTATTTTTTTTAAAAGGGCACATATCCTTAACAGCTTACATTTGGAGAGGAAAGCCATTAAATTAAGTAATGTGTTTTGATTCAGCAAACCAACATCAGTGTTTACCTCATTGACAAGAACTATGGCTGAAAGTAATGTAGATGAATGAGACTCAGTTCCTGCCCTGAGGGACTTATAATCTAACAGCAAGTGTTGACTACAGAGCTCGAGTGAATGAATTGTAGTGTGATTGTGTGGCTTGAGTCTGTAGGAGCACAGAGAAGTGAGCAATGTTAGGTATTGGAAGCTTTGGAAGAATTCACATGGAAAGTTACATGTTATCTAGGGCTTGAGTCTGGAACTGATTTGCTAAGTGTGATCTCTTCAGGACACTCTCAGTGAAAGATAGAATGAATCAAGGCCAGTGGTAGACACCTTCACTGACTTTTCAGAATTATTAGCCAGCCTTAACATCCATTAAACATTTAAGGAGCAGCATAATATTATGTAAAATTTGTCAATGCCTAGAATGTAGTGACAGTTGCTATGGGAATGTGACTCCCTTATAATTGGGATTGTAGGTGAAGCTATTTCTCTATTTTAGTCCTTTTATCAAATGGCATAAGGGTTAGAGTGGTCAATACACAGCTCACAAAAATAATTGCCTCTTCTATAACTTAGTAAAAAACATGAAATTTTAATTTTTTAAATCTCCTTCAAAACAACTACTTTATTATATCCTTCCATTAATTGTCATGAATTAGTTTAACCCAAAGTCAGTTTACACACTCATTCCTCCTGACTTTATGGATGCAGCATCAGTCATAATTGTTTTTTATTCCATTTCGTATAGAAAATTTAACTCTGTAGAGACCACTTCCATTCTAGTACTACTTAGTCTATTCAAATGTGTCATTGAACGTATTTACAACACTGGTACAGAGTGTAAATTGCATGCAAAACTTTGTTTATTTATGCAACTGCATTTTTCTTCAGAGTTCATGATCTTCATGATCATTAGACTCTCAAAAGGACAAAGACCTAGTAAAGTCTCAAAAGCACTTGAAGTTCTTTCTTTTTGGATTTGCCAGATTTTAGCAACCTTGAAAGGACTCCACTCAGGTGTTTTCTTGAAAGCAGTAGAAGTTATTTAAAAATATTTTTTCTTATATCAAAAAAGGAAGCATTACTTGCTACACAACTCCTTCACAATGCCCTGTAAATTACTCTGGATTGTCAGCAGCTGACTTCTGAGATGGACTCCTATTTGTTCTAGTATAGCTAGTATTTTACACAATACACACCACATGGTTGGGCCTCTGTAGATGTGAAAAATTTGAATGGATGAAAGACATGAGTTCCTTTTTTTGTTCACTGTTTCTGGCTGAGTACGCATTGGATGCCATATACCCCTAATCATGCTGCCTTGATATAAGTTGTTTTATGGCTACATCCATCCTGTGACATAAGCTATTTAAGTTACACTAAACCCCCTACATACAAATGAGTTCTGTTCTGAGAGTGCGTCTGTAAGTCCAATTTTTTCATAAGTCCACAAAGTTAGCTTATGTACCCAACTAACACAGTCAGCTATATAATACCATACTGTAATAAGTTTGTAATACTTTTCACACACATAATACATAAAAAGCCAACAAAAAATAAGGAAAACATTTTTAATCTTACAATACCTTGAAAAATACAGTAGTACAGTACAACAGCTGGCACACAGGGGTTGGCATCGCCTGAACAGGCAAGAAGAGTTACTGACTGGAGGAGGGGGAGGAGGTGGGAGATGGTAGAGCTGAAGGATTGTCAGCAATAGGAGATGGAGGGCAAGCTGCAATTTCACTCATGCCTGACATTGATGTCACAGGTTCTGGTTCCTTGCTGGATTCAATTCTATCTACACTCTTGAAAAAATGATCCAGTGATGTCTGGGTAGTAGCTCTTTTTTTTCTTGTCATAAATGACATGGCAGCACTTGGTTGCTTTCTGAAAGGCTGCTGCAACCTTCATGTACGGTTCTGCGCTCGGGTCTTATGCCTCAAAAACTAACAGTGCCTCCTCAAATAAAGAAAATCCCTTTGCCATTTCCTGCTTCATGAATCTCTTCGGTTCTTCAGTTACTTCTTCTTCCTCTTGTCCCTCTTCATCCTTTCTCTGGGCCTCTAATTACATCAGATCTTCATTAGTAAGCTACACAAAGTAAGTACACAAAAGCGTAACCACTTGTAGAGGTTGCACACACATGACAATGTACGCCAGACACGTGAACTAATTTATGGGATTGGACTTGCAAACTACACGTTCACAACTTTGAAAGTTCGAAACTTGAAGGTTTCATATATAGGGCACTTATTATACAGTAAATGTTTGATAAATATAAATGCATATTAAACATTTATCAATTAAAACAAACAAATCAATGTCTGCAACTGCTTGGTTTACTTAAAAACAAATGGAATAATGGACATATTTCACCTTCAGTTATTTTATTATTTTTAACACTATTTTCATCCTTCATGATTCTTTGTGTCGTCCTGAGTTTTCAATAGGGAGTCTGAGCTGAAATGTCTGCCACGTGAGGCTGGGACTACATTGTAAGGAAATCTTCAGAAGTGAGTCTCAGTACAATTGCATCATAATTTAAGGCCTAGTTGAAGCATGATGAATGGTCCTTGTGTCTAATCATCATACCACCTGAGCAGTGCTATGTCATTCATGTCTTCCCGTTGTACTCTTGGAACTGGCACGGAGGAAGCAAATGTACAATAAATACATCGCTGGGTTAAATTTATATTTCAGAAAAATTCAATGTGTTAGAGAAATAGGAGTAGCAAACTTAAATGTAGCTGAGGCTCTACAGTGAAAAAGACTTTAGTGACACCCCTCGGCTCCATCTCTCATTTTATGGTTCAGAAACAAAGAACCAGGTATGTTGAATATTTTCCCCAAGAAGATAATCAGTTACTATTTGATCTAGAATTAGAACACAGGTTATTTATTCATCTAGTCATTCCACCAGTATTTATTGGGTGACTACAATGATTGTTCCAGGCACCTAACTAGGTATAGATTAAGTTAAAAGGCAAATTTTGCTCTGAAGGTCTTTGGGTCTAATAGGAGTGACTGACATATTAGTAATAATTGCAATACACAATAAATGAAAAGAGCTCAAAGGGAGGTTATGTACAAATCCCATAGTGTTTTGTTTTTTATTTTAATTATTTGCAATGTTGGAGAAAGTCACGTATGTGTTGTTTTTGTTTTCTAATGAGAAAATGCTTTCATGCAGGGTTGCCAGAAAAATACAGGAAATCCAGGCAAGCAATGATTTTTTTTTGTTAGTATATCTTAAATACAAAATTCAACTTTAACTGGTATCTTGTATTTTTATTCATCACGTCTGACAGCTCATTTGTTGTTGATGGCAATTCCTTATTTGAAAACTATGAAATTTGTGGTGTTTTGAAACATTTTTTTTGTTTGAACTTCAGCTGCCATTATTTTATTTTTAATTTTAATGACTCACTTTTAAAAAATTCCTTTAAAATTTTATTATCTATTATATAGAAGTAATTGGTATGCCACAGTTTTTACAAACTTAGGTTTTAACCTCCCAAATTATGGCAACTTTGTAACCCTCATTTTGCATGAATTGAGAAAACATAATTTTCATTTAGTTAATTTTTAACCTATATTCTCTCTTACAGGATTCCATAAGGATATTCACATGATCCACACATTCAATCTTGATGGTCTGGTACCTTCAGACTAATTTCTACTCAACTTCTCTGACAAGCCACTTGTTCACTACAGATCAAATCTACTCATTCTGGTATTAGAGTCCCTCCTCCTCCTCCTGTATGATTCTAGTAGTAGGTAAATAACCATTCTCAAAATTCTAATGTTTTTCCTTAACCAATTCATCTCAATAGTAGAAGTGCTCCCTATAATTGTCAGCTAAAACCAAGCACTATTTATAACAACCAAGACATGGAAGCAACATAAACGTCCTTGGAGAGATGAATGGATAAAGAAAAAGTGGTGTATGCACACACACACACACACACACACATACACACACACACACACACACAATGAAATACTACTCAACCATAAAAAAGAATGAAATAATGTCATTTGCAGCAATATAAATAGACCTAGAGATTATCATACTAAGTAAGTCAGACAGAGAAAGACAAATATGTGATATCACTTATAAGTGGAATCTAAAATATGGTACAAATGAATTTATTTACAAAACAGAAACAGACTCACAGGCATAGAAAACAAACCTATGGTTACCAAAGGAGAAAGGGGGGGGGGTAAATTAGGAGTTTGGGATGAGCAGATACAAACTACTATATATAAAACAGATAAACAACAAGGTCTTACTGTATAGCACAGGGAACTATATTCAATATCTTGTAATAATCTATAATGGAAAAGAACATGAAAAAGAATAAATATTGATATGTATGTATAACTGAATCACTTTGCTGTACACCAGAAACTAACAGAACATGGTAAATCTACTATACTTCAATAAAATATTCCCATAATTTATAGCTGATGCTGTGCTATAGTTTTGAAAGTAAGACTTTCTATGGTTTTAAGAGTAGGGAGACAAAATACAATACTGGGAATAATTTTTAATTGTTATTATACATGAAGACTCCCACAGATTATATTGTATATAGTAGCAGATGTAACTTTTGTCTCTATCACTGTCTTGAGACGTATACTGCATACACACACACACACACACACACACACACACACACACATATATATAAAACATCAATATGTATAATATTGCATTTTTTATTCCAAGAGTTTGACTATTTTATGGAACACCATAAATTTAGAAGTCAGACACTTAGAAAAAAGAAAGAATCATGCCCACATTAAAAACAAACATAAATTGTAAGACACAGATTGACTTAGAAATGTAACAATTTGAAGTGAAATGCACATATTAGAGTTGACAGTATAAAATAGTATTTACACAGTCTAACCCATCTGGTAGTAGGCAATAAGTAACTTTTTACTGAACTTATTAAAAAGAAAAAAAAGCCAAGATACTTAGGATAGGCATTAGGAAGAAGGGAATCCATTGCTCTCCCCCTAACTTTTTCAACTAAGCCACCTGAGTATCCTTTCTCCCTCTCTGCCCCCAACCGCCACCCAGGGACACATTGCTAATCTAAATAGTCTAATACAAGAACATTTATTGCACTGTGATTCCTAGTGAAATTTGCTTAGAGAGTAGAATTTAAGACTCTATTCCCCCTCCCAAAAAAGATACATACGTAAGATGATGGATGTGTCAATTAACTCAGTCGGGGGGAGGGGGGGAAATCCTTTTATAATTTATATGCTATCAATTCATCACATTGTGCTCTCTAAATATCTTACCATTTTGCTTGTCAATTATACCTCAATAAAGCTGGGAGGGGGAAATATTTGTATAGAAGTAGGTGAAAATTAAGTGCTTAAAGTAAATTAGATTTGTCTTTTCTCCTCATTGACTTAGGAAAATTTCGATCAGGTTGAAGATCATTCTCTTTTATAAGTTTTGCAGGTGGATAATGGGGGAAATTCTTAAGAGGTAACTTACCCTTAATGACATTATAACAAATATCAAGATGACTTCTAAAAGACAAGAGATTTTGTCTAAAATATGTTTTAATTTAGAATTTAAAAAAAAATATTTCTCCAAAAATACTTGAGTCCCTTCCTGGGATAAAATGATCAGTAGTAAAATTATTGTGCTAGAACAGCCCTCATATCCCTTGGAATGAAGCTATATCATTCCATAGTGATGCTCATGTAATCATGATCATCCTTATTTGTTTCTAGAATTCCTTCTTCTAAGAACTTTTGGTATTCATTATTAGTGAATGACTTGAAGAAATTTTTTTTTTTTGGTGACAACATTGGCTTTAATTAAAAATATATGACAGAAAAATCTATCACTTTAGTAATGCACTTGCTTTGTGTCTATTAAGCATGGCCTTTGCTCCCAATAAAGTTACATAGGCACAGTCACTCTTTACTCATTATAACATGATTTTCTTAATGAGACAGTTTTACTTTCACTTCAAAATGAAATAAAATATATTTTACTATACTCTCCTTGGGTCTATTCAAATTATAAAAAGCATAATACTTATTAATGACAAGTGAAGAAAGCAATGGCTAATATTCTCTTGTCCTTCCTGTCTGCCTCTGAAAATGATAATTACAATTTTAATTAGAAGACTAGGCATATTTTAAAAATGTTCATCATGTGATATTTCTAGGTTGAACTATATACTTATTTTTCATTATGAGTTGTGCAGCAGTTACAGTTTCAATTATATTTTTAAATCATAAAACCATTTATATTACTACTATTGATTTCAACATGAAAAGTTTCAAGATGCAGTCTTTCCCAGTTAGTGATATATATTGTATAAACTTTTATAAGTTTAATGACCACCATTGCGAAGGAGATTACTGCTATTACAAAGCTCTAAAAGGGTCTGGTTACTTTCTCATAAGCATATGTTATGCCAACAAAGCTATGCGGAATCATCTGTTTTCATGTTTGTTTGTTTTTTAATGAAAGATTAGATTTTATTGAATAGCAAACATATACTACATACATACAAAAACAATGGAAAGGTTTAGTCAAAACAATAAAAGTTTAAAAACATTTTTATTAATGTAAAGTACCACTTAGCTTAAAAATGCCCTGCATTTTCAATTATTTAGTATGAATACATAATTCACAAGTTACTTTGATTATATTATCTTTTAAATATTGTTTCCAAAATCTCTACAGATTCAGTGAAAAAGAGGATGTCATACAACAAAGTTGCAGTAAAAGCAAACTTAAAAGCCTTAATTTAGGCATAGAAGTATGGCCTTTACCTTCACACTAACATTCTAAAAAAATTGTGTAATTTTATATTTCTTTCTAACCTCTTTAGAATTCCTCCAAGAGTTATCATTTCATATGCATTTGCTTATTTCTTACTAATAGCTTCTTTTCAGTATGGTTTTAGAAAATTGCTTATGAAAGGAAGTCTTTAAATACATTATATCAATTCTAAAACATATATTTGACTAAACTATTCACCAGCTGATAACACTTTCAGTTTTTTTTTTAAGTTTTAGTGAATAGTGGAAATATATCACTTCATTGGCATTCTCTTTGTTTTCCTTTTTATTACTTTTCTTTGCCTTTATGCATTTTATTCACCTCTGTGAGAGTGAATTCTGAATCCCAGGTCCCTATGTGAGGTTTGGTTTTGCCTCATCTCTTAGATCAAAATAAAGATTATTATGGAAATAACAAAATTTCTGGTGATAATTTTTCTTGTTAACAATCTTTATATTTAAGTATATGGTTTCTGAATATATTCATTAGTGGATGGTGACCCTCATGAATCCCACATATACAAATATAAACTTTTCAAAGTTGAAGTTATTTTCATTAAGTATTTGTGAATTATAGATATGGAATGGTTGGGTATAGAAGTGGCTTCCTGCAAAAATCACATATATAAATTAAGATCTTCTGAAACCATCTAACCATAATTTATTATCACCTCAAAGTTCCTTATATTTTAATAACAATTCCCAAATGGTATACCTATGAACACCTTTTATATTTTAGGGTTTTGAGGCAGGATGTTTGAATCCATTCTATTTTATTCCTCTCTATCTTACCTTTCACTTGAAATGCCCTTGGAAAACATTAATCCCCTTCTTACTTTAGCATATGTGATCTAGTATTGTGTTTAAAATTAATTCAATAATCTACAGATTAAGATAACGCCTAGATACACACTATGTTGCAAAGGAGATCTATTTTCAAATGAGATGACCCATTAGCCCATGACTGATCATTGGTATGAATGAATTTTTCAGATCAATGCACTTGAACTAGCCCAGAAGAGGGACCTCAACTGAAAAAGGGACAAAAGAAGGAGTCCCATTTTGAAAGCCAAATTTTGTTGTAAAAAGTATAACATGGATGTTACCTAATAAAGGTAAACAGAGACTCATTTGACACTATGGTGGTAAGGCATGGATACGAGGGTGTGAAATGGCTGCAGAGCTCTGAGAATGATGAATGTCCAAGGGTCTATGAATGAGTAAAAATAGGTGGAGCATCAAAGAAAACTTTCTGATTTTACTTTGCTTATGTAGAAACTGAAATAATCAACTTTGCATATCATCCATATTGTACCAGACTCTGTTATTTAATTGTAAAACTGTTTGTAAAAGATCATGTAATAATTTCCTACTCTTAACCATTTTGACAATAGGATTTTATTTTTAGATATAATCTTTAAAGATTATACACCTAGCCTTCTAAATAGGTTAAATAATACATTTTATAAATTGTGAGGATTTGGCCTGCATATTCATTTATCCCTGTCTTTGCCTGATTTGCTCTTCTATACACTTTTTTTTTTTTTTTTTTGTGGTACACGGGCCTCTCACTGTTGTGGCCTCTCCCATTGCGGAGCACAGGCTTCGGACGCACAGGCTCAGTGGCCATGGCTCATGGGCCCAGCCACTCCACAGCATGTGGGGTCTTCCCGGACCGGGGCACGAACCCGTGTCCTCTGCATCGGCAGGCGGACTCTCAACCACTGCGCCACCAGGGAAGCCCTCTTCTATACATTTATTGACAGTGTTTTGCACCTTTTGTGTTTTACCCTAGGGTGCTACCAGGGTGTATTACAATGTTCACTAACATCTCTTACAGTTTTTGACATCCCATGATCCCGAAGGAAAACTATGGTCATGTACTCTATTTTTACATTAATGGTGCTTTGTACTTATGCAAATGTGACAAGTCATTGGAGGGTGGAAATGATGAGTATGTTGGATATAAAGTGAAGTCCTCTCTAGTTAATTGATTTTTCATTTGTTTTACTGAGTTAGAAAGAATTGTTTTAGCAACAAACTTACTTCAGCCTGAGTTTTCTTCCTTTGATTTCGTGCTTTGTGGTATATATCTCCCCCTTTCTTTTAATGATCAGTAACTGCTTACCATTCTGCTTTTTACCCGCTGACCTAAGCTAATTATCTTTCTCCACTAGCATACCACTACAATTACTCCTATTTCTACCATTTCTCTTAAGAGCGACACAGTATAATAAAGAGTCCCTTGAGTTATATTTTAACTGTATAATGACATAAAAATGTGAAATTTTGAGAAGTGAGTCAAGCTCATATTATGCATGCGATGTAACATACTTCATCTGTTTCTTATCTTAAATCTCCTTAGATCTTCATAGGACAGCATCTTCAACCTGTAAAATGATATTTTGAGGGGAGCAGACATTTCAGTGATTCTAAATTTAAAGTTAGAAGATTATCTCTAAGGTTGATCTATTGGAATTACTTCTCTGAGCCAAAGTAATTCAAGTAATTCAGGTGTAGTGAAACACTTCTAATTTTAAATTCAGAAGCATTGAGGAATGAGTTGTATTACTGGCTATAGCACTTAGCTGATCCTCTTTCTTATCATACTTAACTTTTAAAGCCTGGTCTTTTTAAAATGTGCTTCAGAAATCCATGTGCTCACAAGCATTTGATTCATTAATTTTGAAAGACTATTACAAAGGTCTTTTAGTGATAAGTTCAGATACCAAAAAACCCAAGAGTGAACATACACAATTAAAATAAAGAACTCTGTAAAAATGTCTCAATGAATCACAGGTGAAAAGGTGATCATATTCTAACAGGGAAGTCATATACATATATATGTCTAAATCCTCACACAATGGATCCTTGGAATTGGAGGTGGGCAGAGAACAAAGAACTTCCTTTTTTGTTCCTATATTATATGTGTTTTCAGTATATACATTTGTAACACTTTATTTTTGGTATTTGTTAGCAAGTGTTAGCACATGCTAACACTTGTTAGCAAGTGCTACAAGGGAATAAAGAGAATACAAATTTTACATATATCACATCAAATGTCTGAATAGAACATGTACCAAACTTAAACTAATATTCAAGATATTTTTCTTTATTTCTCTCTCTTTCTTTCTAATTTCATTCCTTCCTCCCTCCCTCCCTCCCTCCCTTCCTCCCTCCCTACCTTCCTTTCTTTCTTTCCTCACTCTCTCTTTCTCTCTCTCTCCCCCATCCCCAGCTCTCTCTCTCTCTCTCTTGCTCTCTTTCCCCCCTGAAAGGTATAATAGCATTTAGCAAGAGTAGGTATGACATTGCTACCATTTATTCAAATCTCTAGTTCTATCTAATATTCCCTGTTGTATGTGTGTCGGTGTATAATGTGTATATCTACAGATGTACACATATACATGTAATATATAATTTTATATTATGACACAATATATACTAAACAAAATATGTGTTTCAGATTAAAGAATTTTTTATAAGCTGAACTTTTGATGCTTACTAAATTGTAATGGGTTACACATTTTAATCTGTTACTACAAAAAGATTATTTACTTACTTTGTTTTCTAATTCTATACAGCTTTTTTGTTTGCTTGCCACTGTACTGGCATAGTAGAGGTAAAAAGAAGAATCTTTACACTGTTTTGAACTTAATAACTTACTATTCAGCTGGAGGACACATGTCAGTAACTACCACTTGATCTAGGCTTTTGGGTAGAATTAGAAGTATTGATATTATAGACAGTGGAGAGGAAAGGGAAGAAGCCTTTAAGATTTGGGAAACAGTTTCAAAAACAGAGAAGGAACAAGAATGGAGAGAGCCCTACTGTGAGAAAGGGGACTATTGGACATGGCAGGAGACAATGCCATGGCCACATCAGGGAGAAGCTGAACAGCGAGGCTGAGTGGTGGGTGTGTTAGTGCATGAAGAACAAACATGTTTCTAGGAAAGAGGAAAGAACAAATGAAAGGTAAGAGAAGATCAACAGCAGCAGCAGCAGCAGGAGAAGAAGAAGAACAAGAAGAACAAGAACAAGAAGAAGAAGAAGAAGAAGAAAAAAAGAAAAAAGAAGAAGAAGAAGAAGAAGAAGAAGAAGAAGAAGAAGAAGAAGAAGAAGAAGAAGGAGAAGGAGAAGGAGAAGGAGAAGGAGAAGGAGAAGGAGAAGGAGAAGGAGGAGAAGGAGAAGGAGGAGAAGGAGAAGGAGGAGGAGGAGGAGAAGGAGAAGGAGGAGGAGGAGGAGGAGAAGGAGAAGGAGAAGGAAAAATTCCCAGATCTCAGAAGACAAGAGAAGAAATGGGCTAAAAACAAACAAAAGGAATACAAAGAACATCTTGGGAAAGTAAGGACACAAGGGATTTGGCCCTACTTTGTCCATCTAACCATTCTTGCAGACATTGCTAATCCACCATGTTCTTCTCCAGAAAAACTTGATCAGAACAAGAATAATTCATGCAGTAGTACTCCAGGAACCCATTATCTATCATTACTGACACATGAGATGAAACTTATTTTCTATTTTAGAAATAATACATAAGAGTTCAAGAGGCACTAGAGACAGAAGTCACTCATGTTACCATTTTCACTTGCAAAGGTGTAGATAAATGATTTTACTTTTTATTTCCTGGATGGAGAGTTCATCGGTTGCACAGTTGTGGGAGATTATCCACCTAAACTCTTTATAATGTTGTGTTTCTCAAATGATGGTCTGCAGACTACCTCCAGCAAAATTGTTGCACTTCTGAATCTCCAGATTCCTCTGCTAAGGAATCCTGAATGAGAATCCAGGGCAGGTAACAAAGAAGTTGTGTTTTTAGCAAGCACCTCGCCTGCATCTGTTACATAGCAAAGTTTGAAGCACAGGAGTATAAAGATCACTCATCTGGGTAACATTCCTAACAGCACTGAAACAGCAAATGCTGACTGAGTGAACTGGTGAAGTTACTTTTCCTTAATGATACTTAGTTTCTTTGAATTCACAGCTTTAGGAAGACATCAAACCTACTAGCTGAGATAAAATTTAACAAAGTATCTGTGTTAGCTAAATGGAAACACAAATATATACATTTGTACAATACTAAAATAATACATCTATCCAATTATATTGTGTCTGATTTTTAATTACCAGTGATTTAGACTAGATGAGGGTGAAAAATCCCCCAGGCATAACCCGGGTATGCCTCCTGACTAGACCCAATTTCCCTTTTGTCTGCTGGCGTTATGTCACTGTGTCAATGTTATTCCTTCTGCTTATGTGTTCTGTAACCTTAATTGAGACCTGACCATTATAATTTCCTCATAAACACTTGTTTAATTAAGTTCTGCTTGATTTTCCCCTCTGGTGATACAAAAGAAAGTAACATGCCATTCAGAGTTGTGAAGGAAGGAAAATAGTTTTGCATAGGTGGCCAGATTCAAGTCTTACATATCTTAATATCATATTCAGAGCTACTAATAGTCAAGCTAAATCATGAAATTTAAAACCATTTTCCATCATTTTCCCCTAATATATGCTTTTTACTTTGTGTCTTTCCTCGCTTTACTACTTCTGCCTAAAATGCCTTTGTTCCTCCCACATCTTACCCCTCCCTCATTTTTGCCTGTCTAGATAAAATATTTTCAACCTATAGCTGTCTATAATGTGTTTACTATGTCTCTCTTATGACAGTCAAATATACCTTATATTTATGGTAACATAATTCCTTATTTATACAAAATTGTCTCCAAGAGCAGATTCTCTTTGCTTCCCCAGCACCTGGGTGTTTACAGTAGGTGCTCAATTATACTTGCCAAAATTAACAAATTAATAGATGATCAAAATAGATGATCAAAAAAGCCAGCTCTGGGAGGATTGTGTAGGGATAAATTCCCTTTTGCCTCATCGTCACTGTAAAATGATCTTGCTAGAAAAACTTTGCCCTGACCTGGACACAGAGCCACTCCATCAGTTCTGAAATGGGTATTTTTGAGATCTTCATTTGTGCACAGCGCCATGGTTACCAGGTAAACACGAAGTGTTGAGAAGAAATTCAATTATTTCTTGGCGATTCACTGACGTTCCACCTAAGTAAGCACTTGTGCATTTGTTTTAATGATTCTTTCTAGAAGTTTCAGGAATAGTTAAGAAAAGAAGTTATGGGACTTCCCTTGTGGCTCAGTGGTTAAGAATCTGCCTGCCAGTGCAGAGGACATGAGTTCAATTCCCTGGTCTGGGAAGATCTCACATGCCATGGAGCAACTAAGCCCCTGCACCACAACTACTGAGCCTGTGCTCTAGAGCCCTCGAGCCACAACTACTGAGCCTGCATGCTGCAACTACTGAGGCCTGCATGCCTAGAGCCCGTGCTCCACAACAAGAGAAGTCACCACAATGAGAAGCATGCGCACAGCAACAAAGATCAGCCCCCGTTTGCCACAACTAGAGAAAGCCTGTACACAGAAACAAGGATCCACTGCAGCCAAAAATAAATACATAAAATAAAGTTATTTAAAAAAGAAAAGAAGTTATAATGCTTAGAAATCTATTAAAAAATTTAAAAATTAACAATGGACTGTAAGATTTTATGACAAGGACGGGAAGTGAGATGAGGGAAGACATGCCACGTATTTAAATGAATTTGAACCCATCCTCAGAGACACTGTAGACGATACCCTCAGTTTATTGATGGGCATTAAAATGAGTCAGAGAATGAGGTTCAATGAAGCTCAACCCAGTATTCCCAATGACTGAAATAAAAGCCCAGAATGTTTAATAGTGTTTTGAAAATAAAAATTGGGGAAAAATACAATTCTCAGAATATTTCACTCTTATGTCTAATATATTACCCTGAAGAACAATCTATTCTCTTGCCTAAATTACCAAAGACTATATAATCATTTATTCCCTGAGGTAGTGGATGTTGAGGGTTTGTATTACAAGAGTAAAGACTGCCAGAAATAAAATATAGTTACTTCACTAGAATTTTTTTCCTCAGGATCTGCTGTATTATACATCACCCTATCCCTCTAATTCATGTTATGACACTGAAAAATGCCAAGTGGTTGAATTTAGCTATTAATTACTTCCTGTTCCTAGAAACACTGGCATTCCAGAAAATAAATTAATTTTTCACTTCTGGTTTCAGATTACTGACTTTTGGTAAAAGGGTTATGCTAATTTTTCTGGTCAAGTGTCAATTGATGAGTCCCATAAAAGCATGGTTAAAATGCTATAAAGATCTCTTGTCTTTATCAAATATTTTTAGGAAATTGTGAAACCAATGAATAGGTTTATCCTACCCCACCTCCTAAATAAGGGAAAAGAAAAGAGAAATTACTGCATAATAGCCTTATGACTATGTATATTTAGCCTCTATTTTACATTTGAATACATGTTATTGAAATATGCAAAACATCCAAAAATTTTAAAACAGGCACAAAAAAAATACAACAAAATGTAAGCTATCCTTTAATGTCACCCTTTGGGAAGGATGTTGGGAAGCTGTTATACATATTTTCTCTGAATTTTCCTTGAAATATGCATAAATTCATGTGACATTTTGGTAAATGTATTTCCCTAAGAAGATGCCGTGCATTTTAGTAAGTGTATGATTTGGCAATTATTAAATAAATTCATTTCTCATGTATAAAAACTAGTTGTATTAAATACATGTAACCTGTCAGATTGTGACTTATGGTTTCCTCTAGCAATAGCAATGTATGTTCTCTGCTCATTCAATTTAATAATACATTTTCAATAATAAATAAATTAGGTAAAAAATTCATGTTATGTGCTGGAAACTAGAAATAACTCTCTTTCTCTCTGTCTCTTTCACTTCCCCTTCCCTTCGCTTCCTTTTCTCTGTCTTTGTCTCTCTCATCCTTCTCTCTCTCTCTCTCTCTCTCTCTGTCTTCAATGTGCAGTATTCCATTGAAGTCAACATCTTTTGGAAAAAAAATAAACAAGTATTATCCCAAAAGAAAAATAATCCAAAGGAGACTAGGCCAAAATTGAATATGATCAATAATTCTTAAGAATCCTTCCTTATAATTTTATTAATTTATTTTTACATTTCAAACTACTTTACATCTCTCATCTTATTTTACCTGAATAAAATATTGTGAGGTTCTAAAATATTACTTTGACAATTTATAATAATATCAGTGGAAGTCAAGGTCCATTGAGGTCACATGATCAACAGTTCATATGGGAAGTGGTAATTAGTAGCATATTTAGTTTGAGAATACAGTTTTCTTGACTTAGTTCCATATTCTTTCTCGAAACCAAAGAGGTAGATAATATTGGTACAGCAATTCCCCCATTTATTGTGTCAGCTTCGTGGCTTGTCCTGTTTCTAATCTTAAGTGTTTTAAACCCTTCCTCTTTGCCCCTGTCCTAGTATAGAAATAAAAGTAGTTGAAAAGAACTTTCCTGCTTAGATCTCAAAGATGAAGACTCAATTCTCAGTCAATATATGTGCTTAAGGTGACGTCATCATTGGTGAGGTCTGAGGACACACATGTACTTGTCTGCGAAGGAAGAAATTGGGATTTTTGTAAGTCACATGATTGCTCATGTGGGGCACAGCATAGTAAAAGCAGCATAGATGTTAGAATTTCTCCCACTCACCAGCTACATGTCCTTAGAAAGTTGAAATTCAAATTTTCATCTAGTAAAATGATGGAGTTGTAATATTTAAGTGAAATAAGCCATACAGAGGCTCACTAAATATTTACTGAGTACTTTCATCTCATTCCCTGTGGATTTAAACTTGCTTCTCTACCGTTCTCTCTATTGACTGTATTGAACTGGCTCCTCTTCTGGTATAGGCTGAACACAGACAATGAAAGTCAAAGGAAGGGAGAATGAAAGTAAACATTTGTGTAGGCATTTCTTGCCCCAGAGTCCTTTCTACTGGTTAAGAGACCACATTTCTGTACCAAAGGAGAGACCTGGTGTCCCAGCAGACGCCCATCTCCCACTCCAGTTTCCACTTTGGCTGGATCCCAGTAAACCCTCCTTCCACTAAGCCGTTCAGGCTGAGGGTGGGAATAGCTTTCCTGCCATGGTTCTTCCAGAGTGTTTCACCATCACTTGTTGACTTCCTCAAAGCTGCTCACACCTTTTAAAATAATCCCTTTATTAAACTCTCTTCAAAGGTCCATTTTCAATGTGCCATCTGTTCTCCAACTGGGATACTGATCAACTCATTATTGTCCTTATCATTAAATATAATTATTAATGAATGGTTTCATTGAATGCCATACGAAGTGTTGCTATGAACAAGATTCATAGTATTTATCTGCCTTGAGATCGTGAAAGCTATCAAGTGACACATGGAAATGCAGAATCATCTATCTTGTGAGGCTTCTGGATAATTGCTTAAAGTGCAGATGTCATAAAGGAACTCAAAAATGTTTATATCTGTTGAGAAGTGTACTAATTTACTAATTAGCAAATATGTATATTTAATAGGGTATTGTTGAACACTGCACAAACAGTATATATCTATCAAATTTTATAAATAATTATAAATGCAAAGATAAGACAAACATCACTTTTATATTTTATATTAATGAGAAACATGAAAAATATGTTAAACTTGTCTTCCTGGGAGTGGCTAGGATGGGGATTTCAGAGAGAGAGGCTTCTGCCTTCAGCCCTGGGATGATCACAGCTGTGAGCAAACTCATCCTCACCTGCCCAGAGCCTGTGATTCCAATGGCATATCCACCACAGGGACTGGTTCCACACTGACTAAGATAAATAGCAATAAACAAAATCTATTCAACTGCATGGAAAAAGAAGGTGATGAGAGATGGGCTTAAAGAAAAAAAAACATTTTGGCAAAAAATAAGAAATAGAAGGAGCAAAATATTTTTTTAATTTAAAATACGATAAACCACATAGGTTAAATAATTTAATAGCATGACTTTTAAAACTTACACATTCGCTAATATTTTTCAGTCATTTTCTCTGAAACAGTATAATACATATCAGAGAAAATCAGCTGATTCACTTTTACAAAGCCAGAGGAAAATAAATTGGGATGAGAATTTCTCCTCCTAGTAAATGTTGAGAAGATGATTATTCATTTTCCTGATGTTTCCTATCAGTGAGATTTCCAATAACCCATAGTTTCAGGCAGTTCACTCCTTCTACCTCATTTGGTTGACCCAGGCATTGGGATTGATTGCTACAGGTTTAATATAACTACATCTAATGGTTTGTAGATTGTTTTATAATCAAGCCTTGCTTGAAATGTCTATTCAGCTTTGCCCCAGGAATCAGAATGTTAAAGTGCCTAGGACAAATGACTTTCTCCACATCTGGCGTAAAAACCCTTCCTAACAGGATATCATAGTAGTTGTTTATTCTGGAACCCACTAAAATTAATTACAAAAACAAAAGTGAATATAAACAATTACAAGAGATTTAAGTGATAAAGAAGATTTTGGAGTTCACTAGGAGTAAAATGTATTGTTTCACAGTCTATTGGTGACATAATGGATTACAGAATATCCTGAAGGTGTGTGATGCTTTTTACTTACAATGTTGACGGTAGGTTTCCATCAATGCATACAGACGTTGCAGATATCAGTCTAATAACCTTTAATTTCTTTCAAATGTGGACGTTATTAGACCTGTTGAACTTTGTTTTTTCAAGAATGAGCATCTTATGAATTTAAATACCAACAGTGAAAGATAATAAAAGAATTTGTCGTCTCAGATTATATTTTTAAATAACGTTTTTTATGTTGTGCCTATAATTTGTTTCTTATAACTTTAGCTGACATAATTACTTCAAATATCCAAAAGTTTATTTATTTTCTCCAAACATCTGTTTAGTATATCTTAAATAATGCATAATAAAAACAATTACATAAGTGAGGCTTCTGTATTTTTTAAATAGTGATAAAAGTTAAGGGAATACCAAAAAGTCTCAAACTGACTCTTGAGCAGGAAAAATTAGGTAAGGATGAGAAATAAAATTTTGAAAAGATTCTACCTAATCCATTTGTTTGTATTTGAGGCTGATGATGTACTGATCTGGCTTAATTAACATGAGAACATAAAGCTCTTACCAATGGAAAATTGTGACAGATTCCCATCTTTGTTCAAAAAGAGTCTGAAACAAACTTCTTAACTTTGATTCAATAGGTTTTATTCATATATCTAATATACCAGATATTTTTATATGTATTTATTTATAAATACAATACACCCAAGTACATCTCATTGGATTTTGATCTGTCTGAGAGCATTTGAGATAAATTACATTATGAATATAATTAAAATCTTAAACTAAGAAATAATGGCATCATGAGAGGGCTAAAATCAAAATGTTGAACAATATCATCCTGGTTTAACATCTTACATCCAAGTATTTCTTCTCAGTGTGTCTGGTGCTTTGATTCATGCATTAAAAAGCTAGTTTGCATAAATGTTCAAAAGATGAGCATTTCTTTATCTCAACAGGTGTTAGACTTACTCTTTTTTTTTCCAGTTTGAGTCTTTTATTTTTAATTCTTTTTAACATCTGTATTGGAGTATAATTTGTTTACAATGGTGTGTTAGTTTCTGCTTTATAACAAAGTGAATCAGCTCTACATATACATATATATTTAGACCTACTCTTAATGAAGGATTATCTTTTTGATTAAGCTCAAACTAGGAATCAATGCAAAGAAAGAATAAAAAATTTCCAAGCTTTCAGAATACTTTGGATATAGGTATGTGTATGAAGCAGGGAGCAGAGGTAGAAGGATACTTACATTAATTGTGAACAATGATACAGCTTTATTTAGTGACTGCAAAATCATATTTTTTTCATTAGGATATATATATAAATAGCAAAATTGCAAATATTTTAATCTAACAACTGGTCATTTTCTTTCAATCACATATTTTCTACCTGGTTGCACTTCTGCTTGCCCACTTTTTTTTTCTTTTTTTTTTTTTTGTTGTTGTTGTTCATTTTGACATGCACAAACCATTGCAACTTGTAATATATCATCATCTTTCAGTCATTTGTTATTTTGGCCACGGTTGGTTGAAGGTTTTGTTTGTTTCAATTTGTTTGTTTTTTAATAACTCAGAGTCTGTGACTATTTGAAATCAACTTGAAAATAAAAGTGGAAAAGTGTGTTCTTTGTTGTTGTTGATTTTTTTTAGAATGCCTAGTGCCTCTCTTTAAAGGGGAAATTGGGACAAGAGAGTTGAAAGCTAGAGAAAAATATAAGATGAGCAATACATAGTCATCGACTATCTTTATAGATTAAAATTATCTTATTCAGTATAAAAATATAAAATTACATTATTAGTAATGTTATTTGATTTGTTTTCAAAATTATCATATTTGATATATTTATATATAAGAACATATAGTAAAGAAGAAGAAATCACTTTTGAATACATGGTTTGAATTTGCCCTTCTGATAGTTGGAGACCGCTGAATTAAAAGCCATTAGCAAAAATCCTCTCCTTCTATGTTCTCAGCCTTTATATTTATTATTTGAGACACCCTGAATTTTTGAGGACTAAGAAGTCTCCTTGTCTCACATTACCATTTGAATTTTGACACAAAATAAATCTGTTTTGAAGAACATCACAATAGATAAGCTATCAGGATATTCACATGTACACCCCCTTTTAAATAATGTTTAATACAATATTTTATAGTGTTTGCAGATCAGTTATCTCTGAATAGTCCTTCTTGAAATGGTCTTATAATTTAAACAGCAGAAAATTAATTAATGTTGTATATATTTAAATACTCATAATAATATGTTAGAAATTTTGGGTTGTTTTAGGAAGCAACAAGCAATCCAATTAAGGAAGATTAGAAAACAATATTATCTATTACCCATTGTAACTTTAAGATGAAAAGTGTTGAAAACAATTTTATTAGTTGTCTCTAATTATAGTTTAAGGTAAGTGATGAAGAAAACTTAAATGTAATAAACTCCCCATAATACATCCTATAGAACAATACAAAATATGGCCAGTTTGTTGCTTAAGACTAAACATTTTAAAAAAGAAAAAGAAACATGTATCAACACTTACATTGGCAAATACACTTACCTTCAGCTGATTAGAGCTGATATGGTGTTTTCAGACAACGTGGGCTCTACTTAGTTGAATTTACTTCTTGACTTTAAATTCTGTACAATAAAAGCAAAGGGACCTCAACTTAAAGTCAAATTGTTCTATACAGCACATTTGAAATGTACCTGAATTCCAGTTTATGTGCTTAATGAATGAATCACAATACTCAGGCACCTATTAATCATGAAAAAATGAAGTTAGATAAGACAGGACTGTCTGATCTTTGCCAGTCTCCCAGAATCAGTATGTATTGCTTTCAGGCAGATGTCTTGAAGAGTCAGAGTGTGGGAGGATGACTTAAATTCGAAAAAAAAAAAAAAAAAACACCTTAACGATGAGGATGAGACAGTCTGTTGTGTCACAACTTCCCAAGTAGCTCTTCTATAAATAAGGATGACATGAAGTAGTATAAGAATCTTCCCTTTAGAGAAACAATTGCAGACATGTGCCTACAGTAACTCAAGTGCTCTGACAACTCATAGAAATGATGCTCTGACCTATTTTGAACTAGAAGCATTAGAACTAGAACTTCTAGAATTAGAACTAGAACTTCTAGAACTAGAAGCAGTTTTGAACTAGAAGCATTAGAATAAATTCCATATGTTGGAAATTGAGTAAACTCATGTTGAGTAATGAGGATGATAAATTAAGGAATATATGTATGATTTATTACTCCTTTCTGGAGAACACCTTTAGCAATAGCAAATGTAAATTAAGATAACACTACAAAACAAATTAGTGGAAAATAGTATGCAGAATTCCAAGGAGATTAACAAGCAGGACAGGAGGCACTTTTAGAAATCAGAGAAGAAACTCAAGTGTCTGCTGGTCTTGAAAAGAATCAGTATTTACCTAGTCCCTTTCATCCAAGAATCTTAGTATATTTCAAAGTATTTCAAATTGCTTTTTACCTGGTAAAGTATGCATATTGTCATCTAAATCCTACAGATCAAAATAAAATTCAAAGTGCCCTATCTTTATTAAAAACTACAAAATAGGAAAAGCAAGTTAGTGATGTATCCCTCTTGGTATATTATTCAGAGACACAAATGAAAGGAAGATGAGCAGAAAACACTGTGCTTTACTAATACTGTGTGGCAGGATAATTTATTGGAAGATTCATTTGTGTTTTGTTTTCTCTGCTCAGGAAGAATCAGAAAGAATGAGAGTTCACAGTATTTTTTGCTCTGCATTTTTCCTTCCATTCTGAGTAGGTCTTGATATTTCTTTGCCTGAGGGACTGTTCAGGACCTGAACAGAACTTATTTGAAAATAGCCTCTGTTTCCAGCTTTTGTGAAAGTACAAACCAGGGGTTGCAAATTCAAATACTGACAGAGCCAGGCAGCACCTAAGTGAACAAAGCAGACTGGGTTTAATTTTTTCCACATAGGCTCGATTTGGTTGCATATTTATTTGTGTAGGAATCGTCTTTACTTTCACTAAAGAGTATACTTCCATTTTTTTTTTTAATTTAGAATTTTGGTTCATTTTTCTTTTCTTCTTTTGATACTGTCCATGAAACACTGCACCAAACAGAGTTAAACAGGCAAAGAAAACTTTACTCAAGATTACCAAAGGGACCAAGACTGTTGCAATAGGAGAAAGAGATTGAACTCAATTTTGCTGAAACAAAAAGTGGGATGAACTAAACAAAATACATAAGAGGACGTGGTGGGGAGATTGATCTATGTGATTAGACCATCTGTGTTTGTTGATTGTCACTTATTAAAATTAGGGTCTAGCATCTCCCACAGAGATTGGGAGATAGGGTCAGGAATTCCTTGGATGATTACATACCAAAGGGAAGACTCCCATGTCTTTGAGAAAGACCTTTCTGAGTTATAAATCTGCCAAGAGCCCAAGAGAAGCTTTACATCCAAAGGGACAGAGAAAGAATTCATAATCACAAGTTTTCTAAATAAACGCCCCAAGAAATGGGAGGTCAGAGACCTATAGTCAGGAAGAAGTCTGTCTAAAATTTAGTCAAACTGAGGAGAATGTTAAGGCCTTTACAGTCAAAAGTGATATGGTCAAAGGGAAATCTTTCTGTTATATGTGGAGGACAGCAGTGTGAATATGGTGCTAAGTGGTGACCATCCGACTAGTGTTGTGAGAGACACCTGGTACTGATGAGGGATGCTGGAAGCTTGCCAGGCTCATTTAGATGGGGCAGCAGTGCTATCAAGAGGAACTGAAGACCCAGTTTTGCCAGATCTGTCCGTTTTGTAGGAGAATCTAGATGTTTATGTAGGCAGTTAATATAAAGTTTTTTTATCACTTTGAAATATTAATAAAATATTTAAATGGCCAGCAAGCCATCAGTCTATCCTCTCTTGCAAGATCTCAGAAAGTAATATATTAAACATCCTAAAAAAAGATGGAAGAGGGGGAGCTGCCCTTTTTTGGCCAGGGGTTGGGGATGAAAGAAATGGAACAAAGAAAAGACGGTTCAGGAGGATGATTAAGGACTGTCTGCATGGGTAATGGATCGTGAAATCAACCTACATTCCTTCCACTGGAATCAAAGAACTTTAAGGCTTAGAGTCAAGTAGATTTGATTTAAAGTTAAAAATAAATCTGATATTTCCTACAGAGTGAAATTTGTGGAGTAAGAATAATACCCAAATACAGTGACTGCATGACTTGATGGTTACCATCATCTATTTCATATGATAGGTATGTGTAGTGGGGGAAGGGGGATGTGATTCATATTTTCCTATCCAGATGTACAAAATAATAATGTTATTTGCTTTCTATAACTGATGTCATTTTTTATTAACCCCCATTTCTACATATAGAGTACAGTGTAGGGCCTGAAAGATCTCAAGTTGCCAAATAATACCTCAGTCCTCCCATTTTTCAAACTTTGTCTTTGCATTCTCAATCTCTTTTGAATACATAGTGAGAATTTTAAAGTTAAAGCATCAAACAAGGGCTGTTTCTCCTATTGCAAAAGGGACCCCTTTTTTCCTCCCTGTCTTCTTTTTTCATGTAGTCCCTGGGTGCAGGGAAATATATATTCTTAGTGGAAGAAAGAGCCTCACCTATGTCCATGAGAATGTGATTGTTCTGGTCCTGTATCTTGGGGATCAAACTTATAGTCAGGATTGCATCATAAGAACAAATATATGTAGAGTTTAAGATCATAAACAAGGGGATACTATCTCCTGGACTCATAGCCCAGTGTTGCCACTGATTAGATATCTGACACTGGGAAATTACTTAAACATTCTAGGTCTTAATTTTGTCATGTGTAAAAGAGGGGTAAAACAGTACCTACTTATAGAGTTTTAAAAGGATTCAATTACTGAATGCAAGCACCTGGTAATATGGCAAGCTCCAGATAAATATTACCACTACATTACAGGACTAATATCAGCTGAAGGGTGGTTGGTACTGTGGTACTCACATCCCTAGGGTTGCTGCCATTGCCTCTGGTGAGGGAGGTCCATACCACAGTGCCTTCCTTGCCCCAAAACAAGGCTATTCTTGTCAATATCTTCTTAACTGTACTGGAATTCTTAATTATATTCTCCTCACCATAGTAGACACATAAGATGTCTGTGGGTTTGGTTAACTCAGTTATAATAAATGACTTAATTAGTGTAGAGGCAATAAGGAAGCCTTTTTCTTCTTAGTTTCAATCCCCCCTTTTATTTCTTAAACATGTGAAACATATTTGTAGGTTTTTTCCAATGTTTGAAGTTTATAGGTTAGTTTATGTCATCTGCTGTTTCTCCTGACTCTTTCTTACAGAGGTTAGCTCAAGATGGTGGAGTAGAAGGATGTAAGCTCACCCGTTCTTACGTAAACACCAAGATCACAAGCAATTGCTGAACAACCATTAAGAGAAAAATGCTGGAATCTACCAAAAAAGATACCCTACATCCAAAGGCAAAGAAGAAACCACAATGAGCGGGTAGGAGGGCACAACTGCAATAAAATCAAATCCCATACCTGCCAGGTGGGTGACCCATAAACTGGAAAACAATTATATCACAGAAGTTCTGCCACAGGAGTGAAAGTCCTGAGCCCCATGTCAGCCTTCCCAGCCTGGGGGTCTGCAACAGGAAGAGGAACCCCCAGAGAATCTGGCTTTGAAGGCCAGTAGGGTTTGATTGCAGGAATTCCACAGGGCTGGGGGGAAAAGAAAATCCACTCTTGGAAGGTGCATAGAAGGTCTTGTGCCCACTTGGGCTCAGGGGAAAAAAACAGTGACTTCATGGGAGACTGGGCCAGACCTACCTGCTAGCATTGGAGGGTCTCCCGCAGAGGTGGAGACTGGCTGTGGCTCATGGCAGGCAGAGCTCTGGTGAGTACTCATTGGCGTGAGACCTCCTGGAGGTCACCATTAGCCCCACCCTACAGCCTGTAGGCTCCAGTGCTGGTATGTCTCAGACCAAGCAACCAACTGGGCAGTAACACAGACCTGCCCATTAGCAGACTAGCTGCTAAACGTCCTCCTGAGCACAGCCATGCCCACCAGAGCAATGAGACCCACCTCTACCCACCAGTAGGCAGAAAACAGCCCCTCCCATCAGGAAGCCCACACAAACCTCTTAGACATCCTCATCCACCAGAGGGCAGACAGCAGAAGCAAGAAGAACTACAATCCTGTAGCCTGCAGAATGGAAACTGCAATCACAGAAAGTTAGACAAAATGAGATGGCAGAGGAATCTGTCCCAGATGAAGGAAAAAGATAAAACCCCAGAAGAACAACTAAGCGAAGTGGAGATAGGGAATCTACTGGAAAAAGAATTCAGAATAATGATAGTAAAGATGATCCAAGATCTCAGAAAAAGAATGGAGGCAAAGATAAAGAAGATGCAAAAATGTTTAATGAAGACCTAGAAGAACTAAAGAGCAAACAAACAGAGATGAACAATAAAATAACTGAAATGAAAAATACACTAGAAAGAATCAGTAGCAGAATAACTGAGGCAGAAGAATGGATAAGTGACCTGGAAGACAGAAGCAATAGGAATTTAGAATCTAATTACTAAGAAAATTTTATAAAATTATTTAAACTTTTGACATTTCAAGTCATTCAGTATTCATTGAGCATTTATGGTATGCAGAAAGCAGATTACAAACTAGAGATGGGAGTAGAGGTTATTCAGAAATTATAAAAGCATAGTCTACCTTTTAAGAGTTGAATTTTCATCCAGAAATGGAAACAAATGTGTTCATATGAATAATACTAGAAACAAGGCAAATGCACTTTAGTTCACAGAAGCATTATAAACAAATTCTGATACTCAAACAAAATAGGAAGTTATAACCTTCCACTGAAGAAATGTTTATAAGAAGAGGAGGGAACATACAGAGTTGAAAACATCTGTATGGGTTTAATTATCAGATAGAGAAGAAGCACTATTAAAATAGGGTACATATCAGAAGGGAATATGTGAGAATTTTTCCTTTTCTGATAATTCTTAATTGAGATCTGTTTTGAGGTTAGAACTAGAAACAGATATTGTATGAGTTAGAACGATGAATGTCAGAAGACATGTTCCGGTCTTTTCTCCCTAAGCAAAAAAGAACCTTCAAAGGTACATGAATGTGTGAAGATGCAAATTTGTGTTTAAGGAAAAGTACTCCATTGATAACATGTAGGTTAGACCTGAAAGAAGAAAAGTTAGAAACATGTGGATGAAACAGAGTCTCACTTGCAAATCATTTCCTAATGGTCTTTTTAATTTTTTTTTTTTAGATTGGGTACAGTTGGGATTTATTTCTTTATAGTGATTTATGGGAATTCCTTGGAAGAAAAGAGTGCATGAGGAGCTAATCTGGCGGCTGAGATGCCAAGTTTCCTATTCCGAGTTGTATTCTTTTTCACATCTACAATTTGACTAAAACAATATAGCACAACAATAAATTAATTCTGAACTGATTTTGAGTGAATTGAACTGAATTATAAAGATAAAATGAAAATGAAAGGAAATGATAAAGGGTCTCTATTATTAAATAAAGAAATATACAAAACTCAGAAAATATTGTCACAAAACGAGCAAAATTTGAGTGTTGATCAAGAGTTCTAGGCTGTGTGTGTGACTGGATGGAAGCTTCAATAATGTGAATTAGAAAAAGCCAAAGATTCATCTGTTAAAACTATCTCTTTGCCAGAAGGTCATGCCAGTGGTCACCATTTCATTTAAAGATCTTTTAGAGAAAATGTGTTGATTCCAGAAAATGTTCATACATTATTGTAAAGGCATTTTCCCAACTATAAATTTAACTCTGCAAGAAGACTTCTTAGAAATTCTAACCCTTCATTTATATTTTAGTGCAGAGGTTTGAGCTGATTATAATAGTCTGTTCTGGTCTGTGCTCATTATATTGTCTTTTCCCTTTAAAACTGACTGCCCTTCCCTTCCTGCATCCATTGGTAAATTTCCTGTGTTGTCATAAAATGTGTACTGTTGTTTTTATGTGCATATATTTTAATGTACATAAGCTGATTGTGTCCTACAACTCATTTTTCTTACTTTTTTCTACTAAGCATTAAACTTTCAAATTCTCTCCATGTTTTTATGTGTAGATATATTCCATTGCTTCTGACTTCTATTTGAATTCCATGGAGTGTATTACACTTTACTTATCCATTCTGACAGTGATGGACATCATGATTAACTCTAATTCCCAGAACTCACAAGAATGCTGTCATGAATACTCTTGTTTGTTTCCATTAGAAATCTCTATGAGAATCTCCTAAGAGCGGCATTTTTGGGTTAGAGACTGTACTTATTCCTACAAATTATAAACAATTTCATCTCCAGAATGGAGATGCCAACCTTACCTCTCACCAATGGTGCATGAACATACCTCCTATCCTATGCAAATGACTATGCAATGACAATGACTCCTATCCTTATGCAAATAAAAGTGAAGCAAATTCTCACTTGTTATCAATGCTTTGACAGCAGAAGCTTAAGTTGAAAACTGATGTTTTTTGCTTAAAGAGACCTCTTTCACCCTTTAGAAATCCTGTTGGTCTGAGATAGTTTTCTTAGTATATTCAATGCTTTGATGATAACCAGAGCAAGGGCTGTATGCAACTGTCAATAAATACACATAGTGAGAAAAAGCATTATGATATAACTCAAGATAAAATTTATTGATGAGAACTGGAGCCCCTATCATCAGTCAACTGTCTCCTTTCATTTCACCTAGGTATACTGCCTTTAATTTTTTTTTTTTAACTTAACAAGGAGCATATTGCAGAAGCTAAAAAATGGCAAGGGGCTTCCCTGGTGGCGCAGTGGTTGAGAGTCTGCCTGCCGATGCAGGGGACACGGGTTCGTGCCCTGGTCTGGGAAGATCCCACATGCCGCACAGCGGCTGGGCCCGTGAGCCATGGCCGCTGAGCCCGCGTGTCCGGAGCCTGTGCTCCGCAACGGGAGAGGCCACAACAGTGAGAGGCCCGCGTAATTCAAAAAAAAAAAAATGGTAAGGACTCACTCACAGCGTTAACTGGACTGAAGTTTACCTGAGTAATTCTTATATACCTAAATGATGATACCTTCTTAGAGTGGTGATAAAGCACCACCTCAGCCTAACGTTAAACCAGCCAGGCATAGAGGACAGACCACTCTCCCCCATCTTCATTCATGATGATAAGATTATATCACTGGGAAAACAGCAGGTCTAATTCAAGATATGAAATGCCTCTTTGTTCTCTCAGATACACTGAAGAAAAACATTTCGAAGTTTGCCAACTCTACAGCAGTAATTATGAGAAGTTGATTCTCACCAGGTGACAACCATTTTACTCAGCACTCTCAGAATATCATTTGACTGTAAACCAATTTGAAATGTATTCAGATGATTTGGCTTTGAAAATCTTATAATCTCATATTTATTTTCACAGAATAGGGTCAACAGCTGGGAGCAACAAATTATGAAAGTGTATGTGAAAGTTGTCTCTCTTTCTCACTCTTGTTCTCTGGCCCCCTCCCCCTTTCCCTCTTCCCCCCGACCTCACCCCACGTCATTCTAGTTCTCACTCCTGCCCTTTCATCATTGCAAGGAGGATAGAGCTGGTGTTGTGTTGATCTAAATTCAAATCCTGATTTTGGCACTTAATATCTGAGCAAATGTCGACAAGATGTTTAACTTTCTGAACTTTAATATATTCCTCCATAACGTTTAATTTAAATTATGTACTGAAGTACTCAGTTACTTGCCCTAGTGCCTGGAAAATATTTGTCTCAATAAATTTTAGTATATTCAAATTTCATCCCTATGTTGGATCTTTCAAAAGATATTTTATAGATTTCAAAGATTATTAACACAAAATTGCAAGGATATCTAAGAATAGAGATGAACTTGTTTTGATTCAAAAGACCATAAGAATTTGATGTTTTATAACTCAAGATATAAGAGTAGGCACTTCATTTAAGATGGATCTTGATATATGCCTATAATGCCATAGTGAAAAATAAATATATTTCCTACTATCTTTCTTACAGAAAATATTGTTCTATATTTTTCCCATTAACTCGTTAATTGGCTCAGTTAAAAGAATTCTAAAACATTCCAATATTGCTATTGTACAATGTACCACTGCAAACACTACGTGTTTGTCAGTTTAAATGGTAGAACGATGAATTTTCATGATGCTGGGATACACTGGCTGCTACAGCAAGGATGCCTTCCCTGCTGAATGAAGGATGTCTTCTGATCTTAGTACAGATACTTGGTTGCACATGTACCAGCCAATATCTCAGGATTCTGAATTTCTTTCAGATTTTGATGCTTTTAGTTGGGTTTGAAATAGCTTTCCCAACTAGTTCCTCCAGAGTAAGGCCATGCTTTTCTTTGTTTTGTTTTTAGTACTGACTTACCAAAGCCCTATTTCCAGTAATGGTCATAACCTTCCCATAAATAGATCACCTGATTTGGGTGGGCTTTAAACCTTTTTTTTTTTTCTTCATGAAAAGCTTTGCAGTTGGAAAACTTTGGACTCCATGTGAATCAACTCTGAGGCCCACTGCTGGCCTGTTGTATTGAGGAAATATCTGGGTACTGCCCAAAACATCTGTGTTGAAGGCCACTTTAACTATTTGACTTTCTAAAAAATTTCTAATTTATTCCAGATAGACACTTTAAAAAAAAATCATGGTTAATTTTATGTGTCAACTTGACTAGGTCACAGATTGCCCAGATGCTTGATCAAACATTATACTGGGTATTTATTGTGAAGGTGTTTCTGATTAGATTGACACTTAAATCAGTAGACTGAGTAAAGCAGATTGCCCCTCACATAATGTGGGTGTTCCTTATACAATACATTAAAGATCTAAGTAGAACAGAAGACCTGACTCTCTCTCCAATAGGAGGGATTTCCTCCTGCATGACTGCTTTTGAGTGGGGACATTGTTTTTTTCCTGTCTTCAGACTTGAACTGAAACATCAGCTAGTCCTGGGTCTCAGGCCTACTGGCCATCAGACTGGACATGCACCATTGGCTCTCCTGGCCTCAGGCCTTCAAGCTCAGACTGGATATGTCATTGGCTCTTCTGGGTCTCTAGCTTGCTGACTCACCCTGCAGATCTTGGTATTGTACCCCTCCATAATCTCCTGAGCTCGTTGTTTATAGTAATGAATGGGTTTATGAGATTATGGATATATGCATACATATATATGTATATATCTTATAGCTTCTGTTTCTCTGGAGAACCCCTACTATACACTAAAGCAAAATTAGCTCCTATGAAAATGAAATAAATAAAACATAATATGCAGGATTCTAGACCCAGTTTTATTTTTTAGTATTACTAAATTAAACAGATGTGAAATTACTCCGTCAAATTGCTGTAAAAGTCTGTAAATGTTTTCTCTCAGTTTTTGTTCTTACCGTATTGCGAACAATAAAGAACAGTTCAGGGATACATGAAGGTGTACAGTCTAAACTCTGAGCAGCACCGTTCTAACATATTTTAATAGGACACTAGAGAATAGATAAGTAAATGCTTCTTCTTAAGTGAGTGAGGAGAGGTTATAAAGAAAAAGCAATTGAATTTGTGTAGATTCTTTGCAGTATTAAACACATTTTGAATAATCTAATATTGAGTGTTTAATATTTTTACACGAGTGTTACAAAATCAGTAAAAACAAAAGTGCATTTTCTTAGTGAAAAGAAATAATCTTGCTTTCCAAGATGAATGGATGGTAGGAAACATTTAAGCAAAAATGCAAGACAGAACATATGATGTGTGACTTTTTATTTAGAATATTTAGAAATCAGTATTGTATGAAATATTGACCTTTTCCCCTTAAATTCTGCATTCTTTATGTAGGATGTGGGATAAAATGGAATTTGTAGAATGAGTAAGCTTTAGACAAGTGGAGACAAGGATTAGCATCATTCCAGAAAGAACTAAGAGAGGGTAATCATGCAGCGAAAGGCATGAGCATGATGTATCCATGGAAGAATAAACAGATGTATGGCCAAAATTTTAGAGAGAAATATTATGGAAAATGTAAATACAGGTCAGGTAATGAGCAATCTTGAAAAGGAAGATGAGAAGATTGATGATATTGATAGAAATAGTAAGTCTCAGGGATTTTGACTTGGAGAATGACATAATAAATGTTCTGTATTGGTATTGAGGTGGACCCTCCACTGCTATCTGGAAAAAAAAATTGAAGTCAAGAAAAATTAATATGACAGTAATAACATTTATATAAGATTATTCAGACAATAATTAATGATATTCTCAATTAATATTGGGTTCCATTGTAATCAAAATAGGCTTCGGAGTCAGTGAATACATACTTTTCATTTCTCAGGAATAAGGATCAAAGACATGATAAAAGGAAGAAGATGCATGTCTCACATGAAGTAGACTGAGGTCTTTGAGAGTTAATACTCATGGTAGTGGTGGATGTTTTCCCCTATGTAATTTAGAAGACACATAGCCATGGCCATTTCTAGTGAAAAGTAAACTTGAGCCAAACTTCCCAGTGTTTTCTATGTTCCCTGACACCAAAACTCATATCTCCCTTTGGGAGACTTCAGAAGGATAGCCAAAAAAAGAGGTAAATGCCTTTAACATCTGGCTGAAACCTGATTTGTTTTTACAACACAAAAAGAAAGACAAGACAGGGTCTCCATTATTATGTGAGCAGCTATGGGAAGGTATAAAAGGAGGGAGAAAACTGAGGTTTCAAGAATCCTAAAACAGATCCTGGAAAGACAAACTATAGAAAATATAAAATAAGAATTAGGAAAATAGAAAGTTAGGGCTTAAAGGGAAGATCTATGTGAAAAACCATCTAAAATCTGAAAGAGTGGAGTCTTGTTTTCCCTATTTTTGTGTGTGTGTGTGTGTGTGTGTGTGTCACTCTCCAACCCTTATTCCTTGTTTTGTGTGTTACAGGTGGTGGATTAGTTCTGTGTCCAACTCCTAGACCCCCAGTGCTGTACTGCCTTGTAATACTTAGGAAGATTCTGAGAAAAAGCGTATCTATTAGAGATCACTGTGTGCTAATCTAGGGAGGTTGAAGAGAGGGTTGGGAGAACACAGAAGAGAAGGAGAGTGCATATTCTTGTGGTCCAGTGGTTTATGGTTTTTCTTTTGGGGAGATTAGTAGACAGTGAAGTCTCTCCAAACTTAGAAGACCAAAAGGACTTGTCCTCTGTGACTAATGATAAGTATCCCTCCAGAATTAAAGAAGGACCAGGTCATAAGAGTTTCATTAAAAGGGTTATTTTTGTGTAAAATAAAGAACATAAAGACATCAACATCCTAAAAAAATATAACAACATCAATTCCGTGAGCAAGTATTGCTGAACATCTACTGTGGTCCTAGCCCTGAGTTAGCCATTGACATTGAGAGGCAGAATAATCTATCTGGAGAGACAGAAATGACAAAGACAAGGTGTTATACATTTTGATACATAATTAGATGCTAACTTCTGTGATGCAGACATTAGGACTCATGAAATCAGGGAAAGGACATCAGTGTGGGATGGAAAAGGGAGCAAGGAATTCTGGGAGTTGAAGCAGAAGTCAGCCATAAATGATGAGTAATAATGTGGACAGAAGCATGCATCTCTTTCAGAATCTGTATAGTGTGAGGATTATCATTACATAATGAAGTCCATTCTTTTCTAGCCATCTACATGTTTTTGGATATTGTAAACCTTGGAATTGATTTTTCACAAGAGAATCTACACTATGTCTTCAATGAGCAGCACATGTGCCACTTAGTGGTAGCCAAGATGCCAGTCCTAAAATGATCTTAAGAGTGAGGACATGCTGAGGGGATAAATTACTTAAACATTTCAAGGGCAATATCTCAGAGCTAAAAAAAAATTTCTTCTCCAGGTCATTGGTGTAAATAAGAAGCATTCCATTCACAAGCCGATGCTCTTTTCCCATAGATTTGTTTCCTGGGGGGATTTTACTGTCAGGAATATGGAGTTTTGCTTTAATTCCAGGTTTCTTGCGAGGTGAAACTTCCTGGCACATCTCAGGAAATCCAGCATGCTAAGCAAACAGAGAAATAGCATTTGCCTTAAAAGAACTGCTGGATGATCTTCGCTTTGATTGTGATGGATGACACAGCAAGCCCTGTGAGTTTTAAGCGGTTACATTTTCAGGGTTCCTTGTCACAATTGTAGTCACTTACCCTGGCTGGTCCAAAGAATGTATATAGTAAAACATTCTTTTGCCTGGCTAATAAAATATTCTAAAGTTTCTGGGAGATCTATGAAAACAGATAGCATCCTTGATGGTTTTGCAGCTTTGAGCTCTCATCAGTATCTAAATCTGTCATAATGTGTGTTTAACAAGAAGGAAAAGCATTGGTGAACTGACTTGTTTCATTAAGTACTGCTACATTCTCATAACCAGATAGGAAATTTTATCATTGTTATCTTAGCAACAAGACACTGGCTTACTTCTGACACCACGTTGGTGGGAATGATTTTAAGCAATTCATGCTCTCAGCCTGTCTGCCACCCACACCAACATCCTCTTAGTGACTTGTATAACTGTGGAAAATGAGTTTGCTTTTGCCTTGATGGCTCTGGAAATGTGACTCAAAGAGGTTATTCATAGAACAAAATGGAAATGGGATGAGTTGATAGACTTAGCTGAATCATTTGGAAATTAATTATGTCTTTGTTGGCATCTTAAAAGTGAGAGGTACATAGAGATGTGAGCTGCAGGGTTATGATAGCTGCTTTTTCAACTGGAATGGCTACCTGATGTGAGGACAAGTAAACTACTGTCATATGCATGGAAATATGCACAGACATCTACATGGGAGTTTTGCCACATGAGATAATTTTATTATTGAATCTTACAGGACACTTGAGTTGTACTATTCATCAGAAGCTCTAAAGTTACTTGGATATGATACTAACAGCACATATAAGTCAACATTGAAGCAAAGTCCCTCAACCCAATAAGTTAAATGACAATGAACCAAATTGTCCAACCACATTTTTTATTGTTAAAAGGGGATTTTCTACTGTTGCATTTGTCAGTGTCAAATTTTTCCAAATTATTTGCAGTTCCTTATTAGACCAAAATATATACTACTGATTTTTATTGACAACCATAATGCCTTTCTAATTCTCTTCAATAGGTTAATTCTGAATTTAGTTATCATTTTCCATATTGTATACATTTATGTTTTGAGTAGACATAGGTAAGTTTCCAATCCAAGCCTGCAGCCCTTCCCTTCAGCTAAGTTTTACAAAGTTATGGTATTAGCAACATTTCTGTAATACATCATAGTACACAAGATCATGGCTTTGGGGTTAAGTCTAATCAGAGTTTAAATACAATGCCTGTTACTTGCTTGCTGAGGAACTTTGGACAAGTAATTGAAACTCACTAAATTTCAATTTCTCTAGTTACAAAATATGCAACTATATTATTATACTATACTACATATTAAACCAATAGGGCTTTTGTGAGGATGGATTGAGTTTAGAACAGTTCTTTGAACTGTATTTGGCTTGGAGTAATCACTCGATATTTATTAAAAATTATGGATGAAAAATATAATATTCATAGGTGCCTTAACTACACTTACTAAGAGTAACTAACATAGATTCAGTAAATATTCCTCCTTGTCAGAACCCTATCCAGAACTAGGGACAAAAAGTCAAGAGCATTTTACATATTTCACTTTACTCCTTGAAATTTACTTGTGGTGATATGAGATCGGTTAAGTATTGTTCGGGATAATATTGTCTTTACCATCAAACAACTATATATAGAAATTTGAGACCATGAGTTGCATAATTGCACTTCACTCCTAACACTTTAGATCATCTTTGACTATACAGTTTACTTGTAATTTCACATTTTACAAATTTATTAATATATTTGATTAATTAAAAGGGGTGAAATTGCATCCACCTTCAAATCAGATTCAACTCAAGGGATAACTGTGAATAGAAATTGTGTCCACTGAATTGTCAAAAATTAGTTATTTCTGTTTTACATGATTAACTAAATCAACCTACTGGTGACTTTGTGGAAACAGTGGTCTCTCTAGGGCCACCCACGGATCCCTTGGCACCCTGGTTGGAAAGCAATTCTCTACATAATTGACAAATAATTATCACTCATGAATAAATAACTGTGCTGACCTCCAGGCTGTTGCCTACAGAACATGATACAAATTCCTTCTATTTCTTACTTTTTAATCTTTCTTAAAGTATTTTACTATTTCTCCCTTCTGTCAAAACATATCCATGTTATTTTGAAAAACTTTGATCCATAATGCCACCGTTCCACCTTTTCTCCCTTTTCTGTATAAATATCCATCACTGCTGACATTTAACATTCAGGAATGATGGTAGCAGATTTCACTTATGCATGATTGGGTATGATTTTCTATATTTAGACACATGTTTGGTTTATCCATAAGATTTCCCAAATTCTTTATATTCATAGATTGATATATTAAAGCAATCACACTTTTTTCACAAAATAAATATGACCAACTAAGATATTTAAAACATCCTTTTCTCAGGTTATAAATATACACTTTTTTGCCAGTTAAAATAAACTAGTAAATCATTACAATAGACATTTCACAAAATCATATATAAACTACGTTCAGAAAATTAGAAGAACTGAGCAATGTCTTTTGATAGAATTGGATTGTACTTCAGCCTGACACCTTATATATGTTGGACTCCCTGTTTTTTTAATAATTTACCCACTACAGGATTAGCCTTGAAAATTAGATGAGACTTTACATTACAGTTTTGCACAGGTGTTGCTGCAGTGTTGGCTCAAGGATTAGCTCCTTCTTTTTGTTCACTATAATTGCAATTCCCACAGACAATTAAGGTAGAATCTTATTAGGATCCATATTTTACTTGATTTTAGACACCACATTTTCTCTCTACAATTGAGGGAATTATCTGTCAATCCAGAAATACCTTTTAATTGAAACATCTTGATCACATATACATATACATCCACAAATGGGGGTCTTGCTCTACAGTGTTTTGCCGATAACCACAATTTGGTTAATTTTAGATCCAAGGACAACTCTTACTGATGTCCCCAAATGACATGTGTATAGCATGGGTTCCTTTAAGTCAGTCTTGCTGCTTAGGCCAAAAGGAGAAGTCCAAGTGTAATATATACATACACACACACAGGCATGCACATACACATATACACACACATAAACACATATACATATATGCATATGTGTACATGTGCACACATATATGTCATACGTTTATAGAATGTACATTCATGGGTATATATATCCAGGAATAAATATATTTGCATTATACATGAGTGAATAAAATGTAAATTTTATTTTAGCTATCAAATAACCTGGTAATCATAAATCATGCATGTTGTGGTTTAAAGCAAGCATAGAGGTCAAGGAAGGCAAAACAGCTGTGAATCCAGGCATGAAGAGCAGCCAATGCAGAGGTAGTGGAACCAGCACAGGGCTTGGGGTTGGGGGCCCCATGTCCATTCCCACCCAGGTTGCCCAGCTGTGTCATGAGCCCTTCTTGTGTAACATACCTGTACAAATACTGCCACCCTAGCCACTCTTTTTCCCATGACTCTCTCAACCACTGCCAGTACTAGTTTTTATGGTTGCTACATTCTTGCAAAGTAAGCCAGAGCCAAATTCTATAGATATATTTGGAGCCTGCTTGGCTATTTCTCCTCTGTTTCTGATTCTTTTTCACTGTCATGTTCCTGTGAACGTAAAGCTGGACCCACTGCTTCCACATATCAAGTCTTTATGTGCCTTGTAAAAAGGCATCCTATCTTGTAGACCGGATAGGAAAAGGCATCTATCCTCCCAGAGGAGGCCAACCATTTCCGAATGCAAAGCTGGGTGAGTTCGTGCAGGAGTGATTTCGGCCTCCACCTGCAGGGTCTCTGCCAGGCATCTTTGTGCAGGGCACAATTGTCACAGCCCTGTATGTCAGCCTTCATAGGGAGCCTACAGATGACCACATTACTTATGCGATAATAACTTGTGATGGCTTAAACTAACCTAATTTTTTTAGGCCACCGCTGTAATTCTTAACAAAACTAGTCTATGTTGTTTTGGGATTTTGCTAAAATTAGGGAGAGCTTACTCCTTTTTGCAAATCTCCTTATGAATTAATTGCTTACGCTTTCAAAGCTGTGAGATGAAATTTCAGAACATTAGGAAATAGAAATAACTTGAAAGAATTTTTTCAAGTGCCTTTTTTTGGAGTTTTTCCAAAATAAATGGAATTGACAAAAAGTTTTACCAAAATCAAGTTTAATGGCCACTATGTGGTCACTGCTTCAAAAGGGGATGTTTCTTGTCCTCTGTAATCTTCCCAGAGACAGAGATATTGGACAGGGATAACATCCCATTATTACATGTTTTCCCCTTTTTTTGAATCACTGAAAGCAAGTGCTTCTGTAGTCTCTAAAATAAACATTTTAAAGTAGCTGGCAGACAAAATTTTAGTTGGAAGACAGGTAGAAGAAAATGCTTCCATTACTTTTTCCCCCTTAAACAGCATGGAGGGCTTCCCTGGTGGCACAGTGGTTGAGAATCTGCCTGCTAATGCAGGGGACATGGGTTCGAGCCCTGGTCTGGGAAGATCCCACATGCCGCGGAACAACTAGGCCCATGAGCCACAACTACTGAGCCTGCGCATCTGGAGCCTGTGCTCCACAAAAAGAGAGGTCACGATAGTGAGAGGCCCGCGCATCACGATGAAGAGTGCCCCCCACTTGCCACAACTAGAGAAAGCCCTCGCACAGGAACGAACACCCAACACAGCCAAAAATAAATAAATAAATGTGGGGTTTAAAAAAAAAAAACAGCATGGATAATATATCTCTTGGGCTGGAACATTCATAGTAGAAGTAGTTTATCTATCTTACTTCTTCCCCAAGAAAAGGAAGAATTGTGGTCTGGCTGTTCTCCAGAAAACTCTCTCGCTGAAGGCAGTAGTAGCATGCCTAACTGTTTAAGGCATAAATTATTTTAAACTTTGCCATTATGTTGATCTGGATTCAAATCCTACCTCTGACACCTTGAAGAAGTGAGTTGGCTATTCTGGAGTGCCCAAATCAAGTTATTAAATAATGCTGTCTCTGAATCTAACATAATCCATAACTTAACTGACTACAGAATCCTTTAGGGAATCAGATGGTTTTCTCATTGCCTTAGAGTATTCACACGTTTGACATATAAAATACAGCTATGAAAGGTAAGCCTTCTTAGTGACTTTTTCTGTTGCTGTTGTTTAAAACAAATGAAACTTTTTGCTAACTTTGGCAGCATATAGACCAGAATTGGAAGACACCAACGAGGTCTTTATGGCCACTGAGTAAGTGTGATCTGGCCCTCCTAAAGTGAAACTCACTGTAGAAATATACAGAATAATTTATTGAAGACTCATTTTACTAAAATCTCCCTAGATTTAGTGAAACAGATATCCACCATTAGAAACATATTAAGCCATTTATGAACCAGGAAGGTAAAATCAGATTATGCACAAATGTTCAGGGACAATATTTGTATAGATGCTACTATTGGCTTGATCAAGAAATAATTATCTTTTCATTCACCTGAATATAGTGATTTACAGACTTCTCTAAAGAAGCTGAAACTTGGGTTTTGGGAAACTCCCAAGCAGATGCACATACAGCAATCCAGTGATAGAATGCAGGATGTTGTTGACTCTTAAACTCCTTTCTGCCTAGACGTTATTTCTCACACTTTCTATTGACAAATGACTTTAGTCAGCACGTTCTTCTTTAGAAAGTTACCTGTGGATGTTATTTCCAGTGAAATACAGGCTTGAAGCACCACCTTTATTTACTTATTCAAAATTAGGAAGTTGTATATATAGAAAAGTCGTGGTATACCTCAATTAATATGTGAATAAAATCCTCATAGTGATGCTTGTAAATATTTTAAAATAATAAAAAGTCCAATTAAGGCCCCATACCTGTTGCACCAATAAAGATGGTGAAATATGTTATGGTAGAGATGTGAACTATTTATAGTAACAGAGGGAATGACAATAGACACCATCTGTGTGAGTGTGCTTTCTGGTTAATTATACAGTTTAGACATCTTACTTAAATCAAGTTCATATTGCACTCTGCATTTCAGTAGTATTGTATTAATGACTATTGTAATGAACTCATTAAATCTGAAAGTCAATATTAATTTATTATCAGAAGTCTCTTAGTGAATTACATTAACAGTTGAGAAGAAATGGTTTAATATTATCTGTTTGATTATTTCATAGCCTATGTTCAGATTATAAAGCAGTTTCTGGTTGCTAAGTTCCTATTTCAGTTATAATTACCTCACAGTGAATTATATCATAGTGGCTTTTCAATGGAAAATCATAGCATAACTATCTGCGGTTATATTTATTACATCTTTTTATGCAGAACATTTCTTGTATGTAAAGTCTGTTTTATGGAATAAAAAAATCCAAATATTTTAACAGGTTTAGGGGAAAAAAATCAATCTCCTGATCACCCTTTCTAATCCCTGCTTCTCTGGCCCCATGGAAAATTGATAACTACTTTCAATTTTTCTGGCTGTTTTCACTTCTGAAAATTACTTGCATATTTCTACATAGTCTGTTTCTTATACTGTGTTTGCATTTTTTAAAATATATTATCTACTAATTTCTATGAAAGTTATGGGTTTAATTCTAGAACCCACCCTCTACTACCATTCAGTGAGCATTAGTGCACATGGGTGTGCATGTACATCTGTATATAGCTACACACACTTCCCCTCATCCTATGTTCCTGATATAATTTTATCGATTTTTGGTTAAAGCAATATCTAGTGTTCATGTTATTAATAATTAATAATATTAATGTAAATATTATTCAGTGCTAAGTCATGCAATTCACTATGATTATAATTGCTTTTCAAACACATTTCTGATGACTCTGGAGGTAATAATTGTCTTATTTATCATTTGCTTCACTTTCTTTGTCACTGTCAGAATTCAGCTCAAAACTCTACAAGGGAAGTATAAATCTGTGTTCAATACATTAAAAATTGTCACACAATTTCCCAGATTTGTTATATTCTTGGCTATATCCTTTCTAGAGACTTTTATATCTTTCTTCTGTCTGGACCAGTTACTTTCTAGGTGTGCCACAGAGTTGTCCTCCTGGATGACTTTGGTCCTCTCCTAGTATTATTATGTTATTATGCAACATTATATTACCATATTATCATTATTATTTTAATGGCCATATCATACAGTTTCTTCTTAAGAAAGAGTGAATGGGAAATTTTTGAAAATGTGTATAATTTAATTTTTTTTTTTTTAATTTTAACCTCACACATGACTGAAAGTTCACCTTGGTATTGAATGCTTTTTTGGGAGTCATATTACCTCCAAATTTTGAAAGTAGTGTTCCATTAACAGCCAGCTTTTTGCTATTGAGATGTCTAATTCCATACGTTTGAGTTAGAGGATGTGAATTTTTTTCCTACACATGTCTTTAAAATCTCCTTTTTATTCACAATTGTTTGGAAATTTCCTGAAGATGAGCTTTGGTGGGGACCATTTTTCATTCATGATGCTGGGCCCTTGATAAGCCCTTTCAAGTGAGAAAGTCATTTTTTAAAAAATATAATATTTCTTTGATAGTTTCTTTCTCTTGTTTTCTCTGATCCTATTTCTAGAGCTTCACTTATACAGTAAGATAATGGATAGTAGAAAAGTGGAGCTACTGGGTCAGTCCTCTAATTTTCTTTTCTATTTTCTATTGCTTGGTCTTTTTCTTCTGCCTTCTGAGAGATTTCCTTAAATATATATATATATATATATATATATATATATATATATATATATATATACACACACACACACACATATATATGTATACATATGTATGTATATAACTCCTAAAGCTTTGTTGTTTTCAAATGTAACTTTAATTGTGTTTAAGCATTCTGTTTTTATAACATGAGTGCAAAATTTCCCCCTACCTATCTGAGTACAGTAATTACAGTTCCTTTTCTTTAAGTTTTGCTCTATTTCCTGTCTTATTTCTCTTTTTTCTCTTTCAGTTTAGCTGTCCTTTGTTCATTTTGTTCCCTGTCTTCCATCTTAGAGACTTTCCTTAAATGCCTGGCATTCCAGGACTTGCATTCAAATTTTTAAGAGAGGAACTAAACTCAGACTGAAACCTCAGGGCATGGACAAGACCTGTTGAATGATGGTTGTGAAGTGGGGTGTGTTAATTCTCAAGTGCTGCCATAACAAATTACCTCAAACTCAATGGCTTAAACAATAGAAATTTATTATCCTATGGTCCTATGTTAGACATCTAGCACAAGTCTCACTGGGTTAAATCGAGGAGTTGGCAGGGCCTTCCTTCTGGAGGCTCTAAGGGAGAATTCATTTACTTTCCTTTTCTACTTTCTAGAAAGAGGCCACCCACATTCCTTGGCTCATTGACCTCTTTCTGCATCTTCAAACCCAGCAATGGTGGGCAGGTCTGAGTCTTTCACATCACATAATTCTGACCGTTCTTTCATAACCACATCTTCCACTGACCACTGCCAGCAAAAGCTACCTGCTTTTATGGACCTATGTGCTCAAATTGGAACCACCTGCATAATACAGGATCGTTTCCTTATCCCTAATTTATGATCCTAATTTAATCACATCTGTAAAGTCATTTCTGTCACATAAGGTGACAAACGTATTTTATCCAGCGATTAAAATCTAGATATCTTTGGGGTCCAATATTCTGCCTACCAGCAGAGAATCAAGCAGAGAGACCCAACCATTTTTGTTGATGAATGGCTTTCAGGGTTGTGATTCTCTGCTCTTTGAATAAAATATTTCTTTTTTATTCTCCTTCCTTCTGTATATAAGACTGTCTGCCAGCTTTCAAGGAGTCAGATGTGGGAAAGAGACTGGGGTCAAACTGACTAGGATGTTGAATTTCTTTATCTGTCCCTGGTGTACTTGAGTTTCGAGACTCTCTCATGCAGTCTCTGTAGAGAGCGAATCTGCTGGTATGTTCAGCGTTAGGGACAGGCAGTCAGCTCCTCACACAAAGTGGACATGGGCTTTCAATCAGTTATACTAGTCTTCAGCCCCAAGTTTTAGAGCATTCCATGCCAGCTTCTTGACACCGTCAGCCCACAGGCTCTTAGCTTTCAACTTTCACATCTGCTGAGTTACACTGAAAATCTGCTTTTCCTCTTCCAAAATTTGGTTGACATTTCTCATCTGCTGTCATTTTTTCTCCTATTCTCTTTGAACTTATGGGTTTACCCATTTTTGAACCATTTGTCATCATTTTAGTGAGTTTACAGGACATAGTGAAGGTCAAGGTGTATGTTCAATACATCACTTTAAACTAGAATTCCTTATGTATAAAAATTAAAACATGAGACTTCCCTATTTCCCCCTATTCATAGTTGGTTGGTTTTTGCAACATTGCCTTATGTGAAATCATTTTGACATTGTAGTACTCTGTAGTATTTGTATGGTATGAAGAATTTATAGTTTAGATATATCTGAAGACAGAACTGTAGGCAACAACAATCTGTCATTTGAATAAATATGTATAAGACATTTATTTTGAAAAAGTGGAATATTAAACTACAGGGAAAAAGAGACCAATGGTCATCATAAGATAAAACTATAACAGGAGAAAGTGGCGGGGGGGGGGTAGTGTGATGAATTGGGAGATTGGGATTGACATATATACATTAATATGTATAAAACATATAACTAATAAGAACCTGCTGTATAAAAAATAAATAAAATAAAATTCAAATATTCAAAAAATTGTTTTTTAATTAAAAAATGATAAAACTATTACCACCAAATTAAATGCACAAAGGTTTTAGTATGCCATCATTATAATTTAAGTATCTCCATCATCCTTATTGAAATCCATGGACTTATCTTGATAATTTTGTTTTTTTATTTGATGCATGTTTTATACTAGAAGAAATCCTGTTGTGATTATTGGAAAAAACACAGTAAATAATTATAATAATCCATAGAAAGTCTTTTTAAAATTCTTTTCTTAACATAATTGTAAGAATAAGTGAAATTAAATTTATTTTTATAATGCATCAAAACAATATTTTTCTCAAAAGTAAGAAGCAGGGCCACATACTAGGATTCATGAACTTTCTTTGGATTTCTTAAATTTCCTTTTAGAGGCCAATGAAATAAATATTAAATAATTGGACCCAGCAAAAATTTGGAAGCAAAACATTTTGCAAGTTCAATTAATTTTAAACAGGAAAAAACAAATTGCTGGAAGGCATTTGGAACGCCCCAGGCTCAGACATAATAACTAAACCCTGTCTGATCTCCAGGGTGTTGCCTTTGGAAGGCTTTATTTTATTGTTTGGAAACTTCCCTTTTCCTTAAGATTCTAAAATTACTGGTTGTCAACACATATGGTACATCTTGTAATCTACAGTAAATAGATAGTAGGCAAATAAATACATGGATTATAAATATTAGTGAAAATAAGAAACAAAATAAAAGAAAGAATAAGTACTAGTCTTGAAAATCAACATTACAGAACATTAGATTCATGATAGAGGAAAATATAAGGTAAGATGGGATCTCTGGAAAACAGAGCAGTATGGGAAGCAAGAAAGCCAAGACAATAGATTATTTATTGGGGGAAAATATTACTCTGCTGAAGGACATCTGGGAAATTCAAGTTAGATGTCGCTAAGGAATGGTTAGCTCAGGTGTCCTTCAAGCAAGTGGAGACCGGGTAGGAACCATGATAGCAGGAATTAGTTCTGCAGGCAATACCAAGAGCATGTGGCCTCTGTAAAATCAGTTTTAGGTGGTCTGTTCATTAACAAGGCACTAACGAGAGACTGTAGTGATAAGAGGAAGGATCTTTTGTATGTGGTTAGTAAGAGATAAGTGGGCTGACCAAAAAAACTGAGCCACCAGACATATTTAGAAAAGAGCATTCAGGCATTAAGTAGAACAGTCATATTATAATAGAGGTAAGAGAATGTCAAGATTTAGAGATAATATACTAGGTCTATGTCAGTGAGATGAATTCCATTCCTCCCCATATAGTGAGACTTGATGGCTAATATATTACCCACCCAGAGCAGCATTTTTTTGTAATAAGTCTGCAAGTAAACTTCAGATAGAAGGGAGGGTTGAGGAAGGTAGGGACTGGCAAAAATAAAGATCCATTGGTCTCTACAAAGCCAAAGTTTATTTTTTGAGTCTTTCTAAATTAAGATGTATTTGGATCTTAATTTAGTCCCAATATGATAACAAGTAGACTAGGTTGAATTTCATTATCAAGAAATGAGTAAAAGTCTTCCAAGATATTGACTAGCTCAATTGTTCTTAATCCTAGTTGTACATAGAATCACCTGGGTATCTTTTAAAAATACTGATGCCTGGGTCTTTTAAAACAGAAACTCTGCAGGTAGGGCTTAGGCAACACTATTTTGAAAAACTCCCCAAGTGATTCTAATGCAATCAGGTTGAGATTAAACAAACCATTAAGAGGTCATCATTTTCCCTTAGATCATGATTTGAGCGATCCTTGGAAATAAACGTGACCTTGAGAAATTCTGGGAAAATTGTTTAGTTCTGTAAATTCAAGTAGAGCAGAGACCAAGGTTGCAAAATTCAGCAATGAATAAAACTCTGAAAGTCACTCTGCAAGTTTCAGTTATTTTTTATAGTTCCTATGCATTTCTACAACATACCCAGAAGCTACTCAGATGTGTCTTTTGCAAGTCCACTGAGGAAAAACAGTACCTTTTTCACAAACTGTTTCTGTTTCTACACTAAGCAAAAAGGAGGATGGAAGCTATTATGTTGATATTTTAAGCGAAAAATTATCCCAACTGTACACTTTAAATATCTTGCTAATTGAAGCAAAAGTAGTATTTTTTTTTTCTTTTTCCTATATTATCTGGAAAACTATCTTGATTATGGACTCTGCAGGCATAGCAAGAGCCTTCATCTAGAGAAGTAGGATTCATGATTTATTCACATCTGTAATGGTAATGAGTCATTGGTCTGTGAGGGAAATTTGAGTTTATCAGTTATTCTAAGGGTACTGAAAGCTTTCTTTACATCTAGCTGTTCATCTCTGTAACATTCCTGGAGGGCGTCTTTTGATAGTTGATTATTATTTGAAATAGCAGGAGGCAGGCAACTTCAAACGAAGTAGTTTCTTCAGCTGGAACTAAGAGTCTTGAGATGATGTTTCCTATTCGAAATATAACTAAGTTTGTTGATTGTGACCATGGGAATTTGGGGAATACTCTGGAAGAATGTACATTAGGAAAAAACAAGAGAAGGAAGTAATACAATCTTGGAAACAGGTTAATATGAAGCATTAGTGTTATTTCCAGTCAAGGAGAGATTTGCCAAAAATGAAGTGTTGGGGAAAGATGTGATTAATCCTTTCCTTGAATGGAATTCATACGTTCACCTTTCAAAATGTAAAACAGTAATATTACAAAATCAAGGTCTCTCCAAGGCACAGGAGGATAAACTGTGTAAAGAAAGTAACTAAACCACCCTGCTTCAACCCAGTCCAATTTTTATTTACTTCCGTATTGGTATTCGACATAATTTTTGGCTTGACAGAGTATTTTAATATTAAAACAAACAGAAAAACAGTAACAATGATAATAAAGTTATGAAGCCCACTATTGGAAAGGATTCAGTTATAGTTGCCACATTTAACCCCCAAATACGTATTGCACCATGTAAGCAGAAGTTATCAGTGCCTTACACATTGTAGACAGCTCATCTCAAACCATGCCTAACATTTCCTCTGCCTTTTCTGGAGCCTCCCTCTCCACTCCACTATTCCTTCTCCCTTTCCTCTCTTCTCCTTGGCAGCTGGCTATGAAGTGTGACGTTAACACCTCTGCCATGGGTTTGATCTCACTGGATACTCTTCCCTTTTTCATACTCATTATTTAAGGCCAGTTTGGATAATTACCCTTCATTCTCACTCTTTAGAATACTTGCACCTTAGTTTCACTTGCTTTGCACAGATTCAAAAACAGTAAATAGGTTAAGAACTCAAATAAATGAGGCTCAGAGCTGAAGGCCAAACTATTAATAAGGCTACTTGCTGTGTTTCACATGCTTATTAAAGTACCTGGAGAAAAGCTAGTATTTGCTACTTATTTAGGTACCTGTAGAACCAGGAAATGTAAAACATTTGTAGAAAGTCTGCAGTAGAAATGGAAGCTAATAGTTATTATACATCTTATATCCGGAATGAAATTATTTTGTGAGAAGTCACACATCTGTGAACCATTTTTATCATTGTATCTGGGTGTACATCTGTTTGCCTGAGTTCACTCACAAAACCTGATTTTCTAATGGCCTAGTAACTCTCAAATTTAAATCCCTATAAACTCACTCAAGGGCTACAGGAGGAATCAGAGCTGGAATCCACTTCAGGCAATCATCTGCTCAAGCCCCATCTCACACAGATCCACAATAGAACCGTCAAAAAGTTAAGAAATAATATCATAAGAGCCGAACCTTGAAACGGCATCTTGGATTTAAGCTCTAAGGATCTTATTCCTCCACAACCCTTTATTCCATAATTTAACTTTGCTTATTTTTCTCTAGATAATGTGATCAACAACGATTACTTATATGTTCTTTTTATTCTGCTTTTCTCCTGCAGTGCCCTCACATTAATAATTATACACTTGCAAATGTCTAGTAAACAATCAATTAGGTCCCCTTTTCACAAGCTAAATTGTCCATTATGTTTCAAGAAAGTAATCCTTTATTGCACTATATGATATCTATTGACTAGTTGGTTGACAGTCTGACTTAATCCTAACCTAGTTTCTGTGAGTCTTTGACACAGCTATTTTTTTCTATCTTATTTGTCTCCTATCTGAACTCTCCTCAGTTTTCAACTCTTTTACAATGCATGAGTCAAGATTGAATAAATTTCCATGACCATTGCAAAAGTACAATGAAATAATTAACTGTGACTTCTGCATTTCAATTTTCCTAAATTCTACTGGCATATTTAGTGAAAGTGCAAGTCACAGTCAGCATGCTAGACCTTATGATACTGCTGCTTTTGTTTCGATTTTCCACCACTTCCGTCAATGTAGTTTGGTGTGCATCCCTAAATATACCAACATAGCCATGAGTCTGATCAACTTAATTTTGATTTGGGTGATTCATTACATTATTTTATGACTGCTACTATTTTAATTCAAGACTTGTATTTTAATTAAATAAAATAACGTGCATTTCTATGATCTTAAGGTATATTGTATAACAGGTAAGACATTATACTTATTCTGCAATCTCCACTGTTGGAGATTGCAAGCAAATTATTAAAAATAATAACACCAAACAGAGTATATTAAATGTACTATATATTGTACAAAAACCTAAGATAAATTTTATATTCTTAAATTTCTATGGCAACCAAGATTTGAGAATCATCAGCTTGAATTTTTCCAAATGTTACATGAGAAACTCACATGGTCTGTGATCAAAGATTTAAGCAAAAGTCATGCAGTATTGTAATACTGAAGAGATGGTGCTGGAGAATACATTGAAGATGTGTGTTGGGCAGAAGCAACAAACAAGCATCCGGCAGAGAAGGCTGATCCAGGACCCTGGGAACAGGCAGTGCATCCGCATCTGACTCTGAGAGTTTAATGGGCAAGGCCTTTCAAAATCCTACAGCTTTTGCTGGGTCATCAGCATCCACATGAAATCTGCTTAGCTAAACTTTCTAAAACTTTTCTTTTAATAAAAATAAAGTGTCTGTAACTTTGTGATAAGAATTATTTCTAAACATATATGATTCTTCTCTCTTAGTTAACAAATTCATCCAGGATCTTGATGCTATATGTACCGTGGATGAAAGAGTAATGTACCACATGTAGAAAAAATATGTAACACAAAAAATCACTGTCTCTTAAAGAAGTACCACCCAGTGAAGCATGTTGCTATAATGCTAATTTGCATATGTACACATTGTCACCCCTTCTGGGGAATAGCCACAATGACTAAATCCCAACCCTTTCCCAGGCATTAGCACAGTTACTAATGCCCTAGATTAGGAACACCCTTGTCTGAGCTCTCCCCAGGGATATAGTCAGACTTCTTTTCGTAGGTGTCTTTTCTTCAGATGTTGATAATTTCCTTGTACAGATGATACTTTTCATTTTCATGGTGAGGTCCTGCAGGATCAGTATAAGGATAAAGACCATGTGTTATACATTTTGTATCCCTAGAACCTCATGCTACAAGTAGAAAGAGTTGTACTCTCACACTGGAATGATTCTGAACAGACTCATTTATGTAATCTTCCTGGTTCTTACATTATTTCTACCAAATAGCCACAAATCTGCTGATTGTGACAGGATTTTCCCAACACTTCTTAAGCAAGTGAGAAATCTATTGATAGCTAAAGTGGACTTGGAAAATTAAGCTGTGCTCAAGGACACAGAGTGTCATCTAGGAGAATGACAGAGTGGAGTCCTATGATAGCCCGTGAACTGAAACAGCAACGGGGAGGGAGGGGCAATGCCTCAAATGCCCATAAGGTTCCCAGACAGTTGGAAACCTTGTGCTGTCATGGGGACAGAAACCTAGTCCCAATTAGAGTCACTTTACAATATTTACCCCTTTTTTCCCCCACTACAATACATAGCTCCTCTTTTCAAAAAGAGCTGACAAAGGTGGAGTGCCCACATCTCTCTGGGCACCTATTCCCATGGAAATGAGAGCATTTGTTTTATTCAGATTCGGACAAACAGTGTCCTCCAGTAAATAACAGAAATAGCAAAGCTGCAGACTCTAAATCACCGGATGCCATACCATGCACTAAAAAAGAAAAAAAAAAAAAATCTGTAGAAGCTGAATCATTTAAATCTAAACAGCACCCAAGCATTTGAGAATATGCTGTTGGGAACAATTTTGCTTTGCATTAGGGAGCAGGATAAATACTTGTGTATCCTAATTTGATGATTTTTCTGCCATGGTAATGACATTCTGAAAATGGGGTACTGCTTTCTTGGAAATAAGAGCACTGCTACATCTGCTGACCTACAGAAAAATTCCAAAACATGAAAAGCCTAGGGGGAATTCAGTGCCAGGTGGCGGCAAGTATTTCTAGTTGGCACGCCTCTTAAATGCCTGTCACTGCAGGTGAAGGGCTAGAGCAACTGACAGGGTTTCTCCAGTGCAGATGGGAGAAGGTGCCAGCATTCTTTGGAGAATCCCTACTGACTTTTGAATATTCCATTTTACTTCACTGACATAGGCAACTTGAACAATGGCTAGCATATATTTTTGTTATTGCTTTAGCAAGTTGTAATTTTAAGTTGCCCTTGTTGCAGGAACATTGCTTACTGTAGCTTTTTACAGTCAATAAGGACTTATGTTCAGCTGCTCAGTTTCTAGCACTTTCCTGAGATGTTATGCAGGACATAGGAAGTGTTTTCCCTCAGGGAGCTTGCAATCATGTCATTGTTTCTTAATTGCTTTTAAAATATTGTTTTATTGAGGTAAAATTCACATAAAATACAACTAACCATTTTCAAGTGCACGTTTCAGTGATATTTAGTGGATTCACAATGTTGTGATGCACCTAGCTCTCTCCAGTTTCAATACTATTTTGTGTCCCCCTAAAAATAACCAGTACCCATTAAGTGGTCACTCCCCAACTCCCCATTCCCTGGTAACCCACTAATCTACTTTCTGTTTCTATGAATTTGCTTGTACTGAATATATTTGTGTTTATAGAAATCATACAATATGATACCTTTTCTCTGACTTCTTCTACTTAGCATAATGTTTTCAAGGTTCGTTCAAGTTGTAGTTTATAACAGTACTTTTTTTTTTCCTTTTTATGGCATTCATGATTTGTATACACCACAATTTCTTTATCAAATCATCCATGGATGGGCATTTGTGTTTCTACCTTTTGGCTATTTTGCATAAAGCTGCTACCAGTATTTGTGTACAAGTTCCCTTGTGGACATATATTTTCATTTCTCTTGGGTATATACCTAGAAGTGAATTGATGGTCATATGGTAACTCTATGTTTAACTTCTTGAGGAACCACCAAACTGCAGCCACCTTGGCTACACCATTTTATGAACCACCAGCACTGTATGAAAGTACCTATCTCTCCACATCCTTGCCTACACTTGACATATCTAAAATATTGATATAATTAAGTCATAATTTTAGAATTTTATAGCTGGAAATGCATGCATCAAGAAAAGAATAAAAGATCTCAAATCAAAAGCCTAAATTTGTACCTTAAGAAACTAGCAAACTAACCCAAAGCCAGCAGAAGGATGAACATAATAAAGATTAGCATGGAGATCAACAAATAGAGAATGGAAAAAACAACAGAATGAACAACAACAAAAAAAATACTTGTTTCTTTGAGAAGATCAACAAAATTGACAAGTCTTTTGCTAGACACAAATAACTAAAATTAGAAATGAAATGACCACTGATCTTATAGAAATAAAAAGGATTATAATACTATGAATAACTATTCATCAATAAATTAGAAAACCTTGATGAAATGGAAAAATTCCTAGAAACACACAAATCTCTAAAACTGGCTCAAGAAATAAAATATCTCAACAGACCTATAATAAGTAAGAGGTTGAATCAGTAGCCAGAAACTTCCCAATAAAGAAAAGTCCAGGTTCAGATGGCTTCACTGGTGAATTCTACCAACTATTTCAAGAATTAACAGCAACCCTGCTCAAACTTTTCCAAAAAATAAAAGAGGAGGGAACACTTCCTAACACATGCTATGAGGCCAGCATTACCCTGATACCAAAATCAATGACACCACAAGGAAACTACAGACCAATATCCCTTATGAAAAGAAACACAAAAATTCTCAGCAAAACACTAGAAAACCAAATTCAATAGCACATTAGAAGAGTTAGACTCCATGACCAAGTGGGATTTGTCCCAGGAATACAAGGTTTGTCCAACATAAGAAAATCAATTAATGTAACATGTCACATTAATAACACATTAATGATCTCAATAAACAAAGAAAAAGCATTTTAATAAAATGAAAACCTCATTGCTAAAAACTCTCAGCAAACCAGGAATAGAAAGAGACTAGTAATTTCCTTTTAAGCCAATTAGTTTTTTGTTTGTGTGTTTGTTTTCTTTTCTTCTGTTAAATGTTGGGAAATTTAAATACAATTTCCTTCAGTTTATGCATTGTATTCATCAGTTATTGTCAAAACAGTGATGTTTTAAATAAAATTTCCATATTCCAAAATTTTATATCTCCCCAAAATAAGCATTTATTTTTCTCTTTCAGCTTAGGTTCAGCTGGGCTTTTGCTCAAGGCTTCAGGCTGGAGTTTGTTTGACATCACATGTCTCATTCATTCACCTTAGACCAGAGAATAAGGTAGACCAGTCTATCCAGGTCTAGTTCTCCTTGTTGAGAGATCAAACAGAGTCAAGATTATGAATAGAAATGCACACTGTTTCTTAAGGATTTTGCTCTAGACTAGCACAACTTCACTGTTTGTCAAATATAACTAACCAGGAAATAAAAAACTATATGGCAATTCAAACACCAATGGGTAGGTAAATAGACTTTACTCTCTCCTTTACACTGCAATATCACATGCCAACAGAGATTGAAGAATTGAGAAGGATATTCCAATCTACAAAAGCCTGTCTTAAAAAAATGTAATATAAGAAAGTAGAGAGGGGAAAATGCCAAGAATGGGGGTGCTCTATAAAGACATATTTATATGAAAAATAGGCTAATTTCTGTAATATACTATTTCAAAATCTCAGTGGCTTAAAAACAAATTTATTTCTCACTCACTCAAAATCAAGTATAGATGTTACTGGTCTGTTGGCTTTTGGGGCAGCTCTCTTCCAAGTGGTGACTTGGGTATTCAGTCTGTTCCCACCTTCAAGTTTATCTTTCTGCCATCTATCTTGCAACCAAGAAGAGGAGAAGAAAAGAAGAAAGATGTTTGCCAAAAACACTCAGGAAATTTAAACACCTTGCCATTGAAATGGCACTCCGCATTAGCTCACATTCTATCAGCCAGAACAAGTCACATGACCTCACTTACATGCAAAAGTGGGGGTTAATATATGTAATTCCTGACTGGGCATTGATCTGTCAACTATATCACCATTCTATCTGAAGGCAGCAGAATCCCTGGTGATTAACCAACTCTTTGGTTGAGGAGAGAATGATGGAATACAGTTGTTTGATCAGGAACCCTTATTTATCCTAAAGTTAATGTAAAATATAAGCTTTGAGATTGCAAATAAACTGTGTTGTTGGCATTGTTCTTTTAGTAAGAAAAACAGAGGAGTATGGGAAATTTGGTTTAAGTCAAACTACTCTGGTTTCTAGGTGGATAATCAAATGCTATAATAATTGATAACATTTGCCTAATACTTTTTTTTTTTTTTTTTTTTTGCTGTACGCGGGCCTCTCACTGTTGTGGCCTCTCCCATTGTGGAGCACAGGCTCCGGACATGCAGGCTCAGCAGCCGTGGCTCACGGGCCTAGCTGCTCTGCGGAATGTGAGATCTTCCCGGACCGGGGCACGAACCCATGTCCCTTGCATCGGCAGGTGTACTCTCAACCACTGCGCCACCAGGGAAGCCCCTGCCTAATACTTTTATTAATAACTTTAATATATTTTATTTTATCTTTATACCAGTTTTGTGTATTTTTGTATGTTATAATACCAAGAACAACTGCTATAGAAATATACAGAGATACACTGAAAAACACTATAAATCAAAATAAAATCATAAACATATTCTAATAACCCACAGGGAGATAATATAAAACAAATTTAGGAACAAGAACCAGAGCAAATAATAAAATATCAGACTTAAGTGCTAATATATATATATAATATAATATAATAAGCATCTCAAAATTATCTTACAAGCTATGATAGTACCTAGTATGTTTAATTCTAAATAATCCTTGTAAATTGCTGTATGATCCTAATTATTATTTATGATAATTAAAAGATAATAACATTTAAATGTGCTCAAAATACAATGACTTAACTTTGATAGAAGTTTATTTTTCTTTCCCATAATATCGTGGCTAGACTAAGCTGGGAGGGCAGCTGGGTGCAACAGTCACTCCAGGACTTGGGTTATTTCTAACTTGTTCCTTTATGATTCTCTGAAGTGTTGCCCTCATCCACCTAGAAATATCTAGGTTACTAGCCTATTCAATTTTAGAATTGCAGAAGGAAAAATGAGACTAACTGAAGGGAAACTGATTGTATGTATATATGTATATATTTGAGTTATAGATTGTCCAACCATTTTGCAGATCACTTTGTCTAATTTCCCATGGGTCTGACATTGATCTCATAGCCACATCTGGCCAAATGGGAAATGTAATCTCTAACTGAATGCCCTATATCCAGAAATAAGGCAAGAAAAATTACTGTCTAATTTATGAAGAATTGAGACATAAGGGGTAAAAGTGGGTACATGAGAACCATAAAATAAGAATTTCATGACTGGGACAAATAGGAAAACAAAAATAGAGAGGTAATAGACAAATTCAACTAACATAATTTCTTATCAGCTAAAAATCTAAGATTACCAGAGTGGTTAAAAAATGTCTAACTAGATGAAATTTACAAGAAACTCATTAGAAATATGATATAGATAGTTAAAAGTAAAAATAAAGTGTACCTTGATCTGTATGGTGGTTGTATAGTTGTACCATGTGTAATAATTTATCGAGCTCTTACCTTAAAATCAGTAAACAATGTGTACTTCACTCTGTGACTGTTACACAGAAAAGGTTAATTCAGCAGGTCTGAATTGCTCAAAACCTGCATACGTATTTCAAAGAAAGGTCTATCTATGGAGAACAGTAAAGAGGTTCCTTAAAAAACTAAAAATAGAATTACCATACGACCCAGCAATCCCACTACTGGGCATATACCCTGAGAAAACCATAATTCAAAAAGAGTCATGGGGCTTCCCTGGTGGCGTAGTGGTTGGGAGTCCGCCTGCCGATGCAGGGGACACGGGTTCGTGCCCCAGTCCAGGAGGATCCCACATGCCGTGGAGCAGCTGGGTCCGTGACCCATGGCCGCTGAGCCTGTGTGTCCGGAGCCTGTGCTCCGCAACGGGAGAGGCCGCAACGGTGGGAGACCTGCGTACCGCAAAAACAAAAAAAAAAAAACAAAAAAAAGAGTCATGTACCAAAATGTCCATTGCAGCTTTATTTACAATAACCAGGACATGGAAGCAACCTAAGTGTCCATCAACAGATGAATGGATAAAGAAGATGTGGCACATATATACAATGGAATATTACTCAGCTATAAAAGGAAACGAAATTGAGTTATTTGTAGTGAGGTGGATGGACCTAGAGTCTGTCATACAGAGTGAAGTAAGTCAGAAAGAGAAAGACAAGTACCATATGCTAACACATATATATGGAATCTGAGAAAAAAAAAATGTCATGAAGAACCTAGGGGTAAGACAGGAATAAAGACAGAGACCTACTAGAGAATGGACTTGAGGATATGGGGAGGGGGAAGGGTAAGCTGTGACAAAGTGAGAAAGTGGCATGGACATATATACACTACCAAACGTAAAATAGATAGCTAGTGGGAAGCAGCTGCATAGCACAGGGAGATCAGCTCAGTGCTTTGTGACCGCCTGGAGGGGTGGGATAGGGAGGGTGGGAGGGAGGGAGATGCAAGAGGGAAGAGATATGGGAACATAGTATATGTATAACTGATTCACTTTGTTATAAAGCAGAAACTAACACACCATTGTAAAGCAATTATATTCCAATAAAGATGTTAAAAAAAAAAAAAAAGATTGATCCTTGACCCAGTCTTAGGAGATAGCTTCTGTGTCCTTGGAATATTCTGCCTGATAGGAATATTCTGAGTTTTTGCATTCCTAAAGCTTTGGGCCATGCAGTATTTATGAAGAATACCTATTTTTGTATGCCTGTGGCTTTGGGCTATGCTGTATCAGTTTGACCAAATAAGTTTACCTAACTATGTGATTTATGGTGAATGCCAGTCTTTGCTCTGGGATTTAGGTTGGAATGGTTGGAACCTGAGAGCTGAGGTCAGTCATATGCGTGCTGCATGAATATATGGCCCACCCCCAATAAAAAGCCCTGGACAGTAAGGCTTGGTTGACCTTCCCTGATTGGCAACAATTTGCATGTGTTGTCTAGTACTGTTGGGAGAGTTGATTGCATCTGAATGTGACTCCCATGGGAGGGAACAACTGGAAGCTTGTGCCTTCTTTCTCCTGGGCTTCGACCATGTGTTTTTTCCCTTTGCTGACTTAGGTCTGTATCTTTTTGCAATAATAACCTGTAAATGTTATTACAGTTACTCGGTGTAACTGAGTCCTGTATGTCTTTCTAGCACATTCAAGGCTGAGGTTAGACTTTTCAATGAAAAAGCGAAAAAGCAAAAAAAAAAAAAAAAAAAATACAAGGAAGGAAGGAAAGAGTTAATTTTAGAAGAAGTTAGAGAAGTTAAGTTTAGAAGAAGCTATTTATTTATTTATTTATTTATATCCATAAAGCATTATTATAACAAAGTGGAATTATTGTTCTATGGAGTCTGTTGTTCTGATAGGTCTTGTCATAAAGTTAATGACAAGAAAGGATGTTAGACATGTGCTTAAGTGATTTAGAAAGGAAGAAATGACTTCCAAAGGACAAAAGATAATAACAGTCATGATTAGAGAGACTGACTTAGAATTTATTTGAATACTAGACTGTATTTATAGAAAGCCTGCTTTGTTCTTACTAGGAACAGAATGGAAGTCTCCTTAGTTTCAAAAAATGCCAGGTAAATATATATATATATATATATATATATATATATATATACACACACACACACACACACACCTTTGTCATCTACTGTTGAGTCCCTATTTGATTAATTCGAATAATATATTCACTAAGTATTCATTAAGGGTCACCCATATTGTTATTTTGTTATGTTTTATGTGCATTCAGCCTTAGTGCACTCGAGGAATGTATGCAATAAGAAATAAGAAAATAGATAACTAATAAGAACATGCTGTATAAAAATAAATTAAATTTAATTAAAAAAAAAGAAATAAGATATGGCGCTGGACTCCAAGGTTCACTGTCTATTTGGGTAAATTGACATGCACATTCCTAAATCTATAATTGAAGTATCAGGAACTTTGCTGATGCAAAAAGGAAACATCTATTTCTACCGAAAAAACATAACTTACCAGAAAAGTAGGTGATGGTGCATGTATATTAGTTCTTTCTGCCTCTTGGTAATGTATGGGTGAGGCATAAAGAATCCCAGAAATGAGACGCATTCATTATCAGTGCCTGACCTGTTAAAAAGGAAATTGTAACAATTTCCTTGACCTCACATGGCATCTTTCTGGCATAAACATATGGTGTTTATGATCATGGAAATTTAGATCATAAAAGAGGAGTATAGAATTAACTAAGAGAAGTGATATTCAAATGTCCAGGGTGGTAGAGAGGGCATTTCAATCGCTTTCTCCCCTCATTCAACTCTAAGAATGATAAGAAACAAAACTATAATTGCACAAAGCTATTTCAGATATTAAAATATATATGTTTACAAATATGAATGTGAGTATATGGTTTTCAGAAGTCAGAGTAAACCAAAAACATTATTTTCAAAAATAAACAGAACTTTCCAATAGCATCACATAATTTTATTACATTCCAGAATTGTACTAAGTAGAAGGGACATAAAATTAAACAAAATAGATATGCTTTCTACCCTCACAAACACACTGGAGGACGCAGAAAACTTAAACAATACATTATGTATTACTGCATCAGAAGTGCCCTGGAAATAATTACAACTATTACTAAAATATGTACCAGTAAAATAAAGCAATTATCGAAACCAACATAAATAGGACATAAGTCCCCAGGAAATTCTTCAGAAGGCTAAACACTAAAAAGGGGGCTCATTTGCTGATTATATTCAATTTTTTCATCTCTTCCGTATGCTTTATATATATTTTAAAGCAAGAAGGTCAGTAAGCCTTCCCTTGAAAGCTCTGGCTAAGCTCTATTTGTACATATCATCAGAGAGGCAGTGCTGTCACACAGCTGGCCCCCTGGTCTGGGCAGCTTGACGAAAGTGCCTTTGTGTTCCTAATTAACTAGTGAACAACTGTGCCAATTGCTTTGATACTTTTGAAACCTTCTGTTCTCTGAATTTTTTTTTTCTTTTTTGCGGTACGCGGGCCTCTCACTGTTGTGACCTCTCCCATTGTGGAGCACAGGCTCCGGACGCGCAGGCTCAGCGGCCATGGCTCACGGGTCCAGCCGCCCTGCGGCATGTGTGATCTTCCCGGACCAGGGCACGAACCCGTGTCCCCTGCATCGGCAGGCGGACTCTCAACCGCTGCGCCACCAGGGAAGCCCATGTTCTCTGAATTTTGATGAGCTGTTTATTCAGGAACAATACCTGCCTGCTTTATTGGCCCTGGCATACCACTTTTTAAAGGGCAGAGCTACAGTGAGATTGACAAGGATTCCTTAGTTCCAAGGAAGATCATCAGGAAGCATTAACCATATTCAGGTAGTCTGCTTTAGATCTCATTGATGAAAGGATAAAGCCTATGACTATAGAGTGCAAACATTTTCTATCAGTAACTCAATAGATCTAGAGCTCACAGTTCAGTAATGAGCTGCCACACCAACTCCTTCTTTGACTCTGAGAGTTCCCAAATCTTTAGCAGTATTTAAAGAAGCAAGGTTTCTAGGATCTTTACTCAACCCTTGAAAAGATTAGTAGTAAATTACACGCTGACATAGAGAGTAAATTAGAACACCAAACGATACCAGAATAATAAATGTTAAAGAGCATGCCAAATTATATTTAACATAAAAAGGAAAGATATGTAAATGAAGCCCAGAGCCCCAGACCAATTTTGTGCATATAATTGTGTGAAATGTAATGGGAGGGACAAATGTTAGTAGCTTTTTAAAAATTTCCTTGCCTGAGTGTAATGTACATATTCTCAATGACATATGATGAAATAACTAACTTTTTCATTTATAAGTGCAGCAGATTAAATAAAATGCCATTTTTCAAAATTATAAATCTACAAGCACATTTTTGGAAAGGCTCTTTGCAAGTTAGAAAGCTCAAGTTTACCTTAGGACCAGTGACTATGATGAAGAAGGGAAAAAGTAATACCAATGTCCAATTCTAAAACATTTTAAAAGTAGCCAACGTGTTTCCTCTTAATAAAGGAGAATATTTAAATCAAGATATCTCAACCTTGGCACAACCAACATTTGGACTAGATAATTTTTGATTGTGGGAAATTGTTCTGTTCATTGTAAGATATTTAGCAGCACCTGGGGGCTCTACTCACTAGATGCCAGTAGCACTTACTCCTATTTTGTCAACCAAGAATGCCTGTAGACATTGTCAACCACCATCAGGGGTAAAGAACCATTGATTTGACTTAGAGAAAAAGGACTTTCGATCTGCTATATAATGTGGTATAGAATCAGCTCTGCCTGCTTCTACCTCCTAAGTACAACTATAAAATGTATTAATACCTTAACAGATGAACAGAGGAGAACTATGAAATGTAGTAAGAGGAAGAAAAATTAGTTAGGAAGCTCTGGAGAGGGGGAACAATATAGCAGCATAAGTGTTACAGAATTCTACCCAACAGAAAAAGACAATCCAAGTCCATGCTTCCTGACCTCTGACCAAGGAACTAAAGGTGGGCCAGGTAAACTCATTCCTTACCAGGACCCAAGGAGAGTCCTCCAACAACACAAGGATCTCCCTACTAAACCAGCAAGGAGGATCATTGATCCATTTGCCATACTAACAGTAAAAGACCAGAGAAAGTTTGCTCCTTCTGCAATAGGCCTGAGGCTCTCTCATCCCACTTACTTTGTGACACTGCACGGCCAGGGAACAGCAAGCACCAGCAAGGAGTAATCTGCAAAACAAGCTCCTGGCTCAATATTAGAATGGGGATAATAGGAGATAGAATCTGTGGACTTGAGGATAGATCAGTAAAATTTACCAATATGAACAACAGAGCCTCCAGGACCAGTGGGACAATATCAAAAGATACAAAGTTAGTATCACTGGAATCCCAGAAGGAGAGGAGAAAGAGAGTAGGCTGAAAAAGCATTCAAAGAAATTATGGCTGAAAACGTCACAAATTTGTTGAAAGACATAAACCCACATATTTAAGAAACTGAGCAAACTTTAACAGGGTAAACTCAAAGAAATTCAAGCCAAGACACATCAAAATTAAACTTCTGAAAACAAAAGACAACAAAAGATTTTGAAAGCAACTAGATAAAAATAACACATTACATATACAGGAACTCCTATTCAAATAACAGCAGATTTCTTATCAGAAACCAAGGAGACCATAAGGAAGTACCACAACATTTTTCAAGGGCTGAAAGAACTATCAACAGTTAATTCTATATCTGGAAAACTGTCCTTCAGGAACAAATCAGAAATAAAGATATTTTCAGAAGTAATAAAGAAATTGTTACTAGCAGATTGATTCTATAAAAGGATAAAAGAAGTTCTTCATACAGAAAGAAAATAATAAAATGACTGAAAGAATCTTAGAGCATCACGAAGGAAGAAAGAACAATAACATAAAATAAGTTACAAAAATATTTTAAAAGACAGCATTTAAAATGCTCTCAAGATGACTAGTACATCACAAATAACTACCAAGACAATTTTTGATACTTTTATAAAACTACCCATCTCTGTGTCTCAGACTTTTGGAATCTGAAGTAAAAGCAGGAAATAAGGAGCAACTGTAACAGAGGAACAGGTATAATTCCTTTGATAAATTCTCCAGCGAGCATTACTTTCCCTTTCCTCACATCTTCTTAGGGACTTCTAGTTCCCTCTGTTGCTTCTTCTATCTTTCTTGTCCTATTACATTTAGTTCCCCTTTGTTGGCATTTATTCCGTTTGAGCCTCCTTTTCATGAAAAAACCCAAATTCCTTCCTTGAACATCAATTACCATATAGTTGTCAGTTATTGCTCTGGCTCTGGACTTCCTCTCATAAGCAAATTTTATTGAACATATTCATTTCAATTGATGCCTCCATTTCCTCACCTCCTACACACTCTACAATCCACTGCAGTCTAGATTCTTTCCCAGTTACTTCACTTAAACTGTGTGTGCAAGATTACAATCATCTCTTGGTTACAAAATTTATTGATCACCTTCTTATGTTGCATACAAAAATCACATAGGTTCAACTACCTAAACAGAAACCTGTTTATAATATTTGGCTCCTGTGTCTCCTTCTCTCTTCAATTAGCAAGTTCTCTAACTTCAACTTTGATACTTTGGAAATAGCATTCTCCATTCTTTATAATTCATCACCCTAGTTCAAGACATCATTACCTCTTACCTGGGTTTCAGCAAAAACCTCTTCACCAAGACGCCTTCACCTAGCTTTGCCTTCTGCTTATCCATTAGGTTGTTCTTTACCCTGCAGGGACAGTGTTCTCCCAAAATATAAATAAGATCATACCATCCCTTTTCATTATGCCCTCAAGATAAATTTTAAATATACTTAGCATGATATTCAATATTTTTAATAATTACCCTCCATTTATATCTATAGTATTTTCCATTATCTCTCCCTACCCTTTCTAGTTATGAAGTTCTTTTAGTTCCTGAATACATCATGCTTAGTTTTACTCTTAAATAGTAGCATATCAGCTGCTTAGAACAACTTTTTCTCCCTTCCAGGTGCCCTCTGCCCTTTTATTCTGGTTAATTTTCAGTTTTTGAAACATCCTGCATGAATTCTTTCTGGCCTACTATTTTCTTTGTGCCCTCATGATACCCTACCCTCTGGGATTTACCTGTCTTAGCTCTTAACAGTTTGAGTAGGAATTATCTTATTTGTACATATCTCCCTACCAGTCCTTATCTTCTGTAGCTCATTGAAGATGGAGATTGTCTATATCTTAGAATATTGTTTCTCAGTCCTTATATTACTTGACCCTTGATAAATTGTTGACATAATTTTTTTCAGGAATAAATCAAAGATGACAATTCCAGAGTTATAAAGGAAGATGTAATGAACATAGGCTGCTTGTTTTATGAGATGATGATGATTTTAAATGGTAACCAACTAAATTGTATCTGCACAGTTTTGTGGTGAGTATAATCAAAGTACTGTTCAAATTCATTATCACAAAGCCATATACTCAGCAAACGCTAACAGCCATCAATGAACTAAGTTGCTTTTTTTTCTTCTGGTTAATTTGAGTACCCCTCTTGGTAATCATAAGGCCTTATCATTAAGGCCAAAGAGAGGGGCAAGTGAAACTCAAAGCCTCCAGGGAATCCACATACTACATATTACCATTTAGAATGCCTTTATTATATCACCAATTAATTCTTATATGACCCTTTCATTAATATTTGCTGAAAATGTGCATTGATAATAAAAATCACATATAATATAAATGCTATACTCACTATAAGTGATACATTTTGTTTAGCATTTCATTTACTTGGTCTACAAAACATTATGAGATTAGGAAATTGATGTAAATACTGTTTCTCCACTTTATAAGTGGGAGACTAAAACTCAGAAAAACATGGATTTTTTTTTTAAAACCCTCTTTTCCAACATAATGGAAGTTATCAAAATTATTAAATCACAGTAATATTAAAAACCAAATTGTCTTGGTATTTAAGGGTTGACTTTCAACCTATCTGGCCAATGAGATATAAAAGAGATTCTTCATGATACATTTCAAGTACACAGAGAAATATAGAAAATAATACAGAAAGAATGCTGAAAAATGTGGCTAAAACCTGACTTCTAATCATAGTAATGGGACTTGGGCATTTGAGGAACTAAAAGGCCATTTAATCCTCATCTAATACTTGAAACTTTCCTATAACAAATAAGTAGCTTTTAAACTTGAAAACCTACAAATATAGGAGACTTCCTCTCTCATGCTCAGAAAAGTTGTCATAAATGTTTTTACTTATAATGAAGTACTGTTTGACTCTCTTTAATGTGTATCTATTAATTACAATCCTATGAAGTGTATAACAGAAGTTAAACCCTTGTCTTCTATAATGAGGTTATTTTGGGACTTCCCTGGTTGTCCAACGGTTAAGACTCCACACTTCCAATGCAGGAGGCAGGGTTCGATACTTGGTCTGGAACTAGGATCCTGCATGTTGTGCACAGTGCAGCCAAACAAAAAAAAAGAGAGGAAACTTCTCTCTTCTACCATTACGTCCTCCCTCCTCTCCATCTATGCATTCGTGTTATACCAATAGTTTCCTTTCCAGAGTGCAGGGTTTAAGTTCAGTTCCCATGTAGGGGAATAACAGGGCATTCTCTCTCTTCTGCCACCCAGCTCCAGGAGTGAGAATGCTGATTTGAAATCTCTATCTCACTAGAGTCTCTTGGAGACAGAATGTTGATTTGAAATCTCTATCTCACTAGAGTCTCTTCCAGAATTTTACTGGGCCAGGGAGCTCATTAGTAAGTAGCATCAATTGTTGTGACCACAATAGGAACCCAAGCAGGCCATGTGTCTGCAGACTCACAGGCTCAGAGGTTGTGTGCAAAGCCACTGCCTTCCAAGCTCTCCCTATCTGTGGGAATTAACCTGGTTTCCAGTGAGATGAGTGAGCAACATCTTTTATTTTGCCCATGAGGCTGCAGCTCTGATTGCAGATGTAACCTGCCTGAACTGAATTCAAGAATGTGTCAATGGATTAGGATTTCTACTCTGACATCAAACCCAGGCACTTCCTGGTACCTGTGTGCAGCATCCATTTCCTGTGCCAACTCCCAAGTCTTTAGCTACTCTTAAAATGTAAGGGATAGGGCTAATGAGGCCTCCACTAACTGACAGACCAAAAATCTCAAACACACATTGTCTTCTCCCTATCTCTTTCTGAGTCCTAGACTTTTCTCATTTTAGAAACTCATACACCAAAGATTTGACTGTATGAGGCATCCAGCACACTCAAGCAATATACCCACTCTCAAGGGCAAACATTCACCGTATGTGAACTTAGGACACTTAATTTCTCCCCTGATTTATTTTTATTATCTATAAAATGAGAATAATAGCTTATTTGCGAAGTTGGTATAAGATTAAAATGTGCAGTTATAAAATATTTTAAATATTACATGACACAAAATATGTGCTTTATCATAGTAAGGTTTTGATCTTGATGTCTTTAGGGTACCTCCATCAATCAATAAACTTCTCCATTTTTATCCTCATCATAAAAAATAAAAACAAAAACTTTGATGCTACCCACACAGCAAGGATGTGAGACCTGAATCTTAAGATGGAGACTTAAGTGCATTCTGGGAGTCCTAGTCCTGCCTTCCACTTATTGGGTGACCTAGTTGCCACTGTTTGGCTGGGACCTTCCTGGTTTTAGCACCAAAAGTCCTACATCCAGGGAAACTCTTCAGTCTCAGGCAAACTGGGATGGTTAGTCACCCTACACTTTACCTCCCACCCCCTCTAGTTTCCTGAACCCTCTCCTACCCTAATTTCAGCTATCTGTAGTGACTCAAAATTAGTTTAGATTAGAGGGTGACCATCTGGTATCTTGATGGCTAATGCAGAAAAAAAATTCAAGGTTAATCTCACACAAGGTATATTGCTACATTCATAAATGCCCTTGATACATTTAAATAGAGCTGTTATCCCCTACCTCCCATTCTGGATTCAATGATTTTGTGTTGGTTCCTGATGATCACCAACTGTTTCCTCCTAAATTATTGCATACTGTGCTTTTAATAACCAATTCTAAAAATAAACCTCTGAAATTTTTGGTATCGAGTTCTTCCCCCTTGTGAACAATGGGGCTGGATTTAGACACAGTCTCATACAGATGTCTCCTCTCTTGTGTTTAGCAGAGCTCATTAACTTGAGCTGCTAAAACTCTAAGTGTCTTGAAAAGTATACAAGCCACACACTTGAACTCAGAGCAGCTAGGTTTTCTTTATAATCTTCTTACTTACATTAGATTCCAATTTCTTCTTCTCAATGCTCATCTCACCCCTCCCAGGTGTGAGTTCATTTTTGCAAGAAATCAATAATTACCAATATTTACTGGGTGCTTGTTATAGGCTAACATCTGTGATCAGCACTTACATTGATTTCTTACCTTAATACTCAAAATGACTTGATGGGTAGGTAATATCCACATGTTCAAACTGGGAAGGAAATGTCCAGATGGGGTTAGATACTTTCCCTAGGATTATGCAGCTGGAAAGTTTTGAAAGGGAAATTTGAATTTAGGTTTTTCAGACCTCAAAGCACATGATCTTCTTAACTGCTAATAGAAGAAAACTGTAACTGAGACATTTCTGCCCCTGTAAATATTATGCCATTAGTCTCTTTAATCTGACAAAGTACCCGATTGACAGCACTCTTCCAAAATTATTTTGAAAAAAAAATAGTGTTTAAGTACATCAATTTTAAGTAACTTTTCATCTTTCAAAAGTCCTTGTTTAATTACTTCTTGATTCTAAGTCTTTTGATTCTTGAATAGGTTGCTGCATGGCTGCATTCAGTAGTTTGCATATTAATATACTTATCTATCTATCTATATGTACACATATCATAGATACAGATATTCACCAGAATAAATGCATTTGAGAACATTTATATATTTTTAATAGATCTTTATTGGAGTATAATTGCTTCATAATACTGTGTTAGTTTCTCTTGTACACCAAAGTGAATCATCCATATGCATAAACATGTCCCCATATCCCCTCCCTCTTGAGCCTCACTCCCGTCCTCCTTATCCCACCCCTCCAGGTCATCGCAAAGCACGGAGCTGATCTCCCTGTGCTATGTTGCTACTTCCCACTAGCTAACTATTTTACATTCGGTAGAGTATATATGTCGATGCTACTCTCACTTCGCCCCAGCTTCCCCCTCCAACTGCGTGTCTTCATGTCTATTCTTTATGTCTACATCTATATTCCTGCCCTGCAACTACGTTCATCATTACCATTTGTTTTGTTTTGTTTTGTTTTTTAGATTCCATATATATGCATTAGCATACAGTATTTGTTTTTCTCCTTCTGACTTACTTCACTCTGTATGACAGACTCTAGGTCCATCCACCTCACTACAAATAACTCAACTTCATTTCTTTTTATGGCTTGTAAATAAAAAGCCCTCATGATCAACATAAATTGAGGCACACTAAAATTAAGAAGTGTAGACCAAAGAAAACATAATTTTAAGTATAAAAACATCACTATCAATGTCTTTTTCTGTTTAGTAAAGCAAATCACGGGAGCCAATACTTCCGGAAATGGCTTGAATCTAAGGCGGCTTTTCAAAATTCCAAAAATTTCTTATACAAATTTTCCCCAAAATCTTGTCCTTTTAATGGAAATTTAGCCTAATCAAGCCCAATCAGTTGAGCATCTACCCTTAGAACAGGAGTTGAAGAGAGATAAGGAGTCACCAAAAGTAAGTCAAGCCAATAAGAACTAAAGCCAACAGCTCATTCTGAAATGGGAATCCCAGCCAGTCTACAGAATGGACTCTGGTGGAGAGAACATTAGGGCTACTCCTTTCCATCATCCAATAGTGTGTTTATCTCCTTTTCCCTTCACCTTCCCTTCTCAGTTATTAATTCCATTTTTACATAATTCCCATTCTTGACTTTATGATTCTTCTATGTCATGTCCTAAACTCTCTAATTGATTTCATCTTTCCACAAGTATTACATTTGGCATATCCATTGCATGGGATTTGAAGAACCTTTATTTGCTCACAATGTACTTGCCTTCCCTGATGCTGATTATTATCTTAAAAATATTTTCCAGTACCCAAGAATCAAACCTTTTGTGCCCCAAATTTTTTTCCCCCTAACAAAGTATTGTTTACAAATACATGATACCCTTTCTATCCTCCTTGAACAGTCTCATCTTCTAGGCTATGATTATGTGCAACATTCTTTTATTCTGTTCTATCTATAGACAAGTTATAAAAGAAATCCTCTTTGCTATATCACTGAAATCTTTCTTGTTTATTTCTTGGTATCAAGGTCTATATGACAGAAAGGGCCATTTAGGATTATGGTGGCTGATTTATTAGGGTGTGTACTGGCTACTGACGTTAATGGGAAATATTATGTTCTACACTTGGATTTTCCAAGGGCTACCTCTACTGTGGTAAGTAACATCAACCCCAACTAATAGGAAATGGATGAATAAATATAATAATTTCCCAATAAGCTATTTTCCCAACTTAAATTCGGACATCTTATGATATTGTGTTTGCTTTTTGGAGAAATGATGCTCACATTATTTTCCCCTAAAAAATAGTTTTGGCCTGTGAACAGGCAGGAGTAGTTTGATTGTGGTTGGTTTGTCATTTAAACTCTGCTAAAATCCTTATATGAACTGAATTCTCAGAACCACAGATAATTCAGAGTTGCATATCTTATTTCCTAATAAAAATTAACACAATGACATAGAATAAAAGGGCCAGAAGCAAACTGATTTATTGAGTTTATTTACTCTCAGAATGCTTACTTTAGTTATGTCAAAACAAAACAACAAAAAACCTCTTAATATGGAAATATTTTGTCTTCTCCCAAATATCTTTGTGCTTTCATGAACTTAATTTATTTATGTCTGATAGACCATCACTTTGGATTGATTTGGCTTAATTCACTTAACAAATAAGGGACCAAAAAGTATTATGTCCATCACCTCAAAATTTATGCCTAAAATAAGAAAACTTGTTTAAAAAATCCTATCATCCTACTCATATTTATATGGAAATAACCTGTCTTTTGAACTTGTGTTATATTCAGTGTCCCATCTATGGAAGAATTATGTATCTGAACTCCCTTGAATTTAAGTATTCCATGTGTATTAGTTTTCTATGGGTGTCATAGCAAATTACCATAAACTGAATGGCTTAAAACAACAGAAATGTATTCTTTCACAGTCCAGGAGGCCAGAAGTCCAAACCCAAGGAGTCAACATGACTCATTCCTTCTGGAGGCTTTGAGGGACAAACTATTCCTTGCTTCTCTCCTAGCTTCTGGTGGTTGCCAGAAATCCCTAGTGTCCCTTGATTTGTAGACACATCACTCTAATCTCTGCCTCCAATCTTCATATAGCCTCCTTCCCTGTATGTCTGTGTGTCTTCCTTTGACTTTTATATTAGGACTTCAGTCATTGAATTTAGGGCCCACCCTAATCCAATATTACCTTGTCTTAATTTAACAAATTATACCACAAAGATCCTATTTCCAAATAAGTTTGTATTCTGATGTTCTAGATGGGCATACTTTTTTTTTGGCAGAGGTTGGACCGGGGGGGACTTTATTTAATTCAGTACATCACATTACATGTTTTGACCAATAAAATGTGAGCAGAAATGTTCCATGGATTCTGGGCTTAAATTTTAAAAGCTAACACTTTGTTTGCCACCCTCTCTTACTTTTTCTCCTGACTCTGCCAATTAAAATGCATATTAAAATTGACCCTGCATATTAAAATGGAATATCCTTCAGTCTGGAAAAGACATGTGGTGTAATACATCTCATGAATAAGGTGTAGACATTATTCTTTTAAGACACTGAAATGTTCCAATGTTTCTTTCCTACGGAATAACTTGGCCATCATGATTGTTGTACAAAAATTAATTTTGGATCAAAGGTGCTCCCTTAATAGACAACTGAAAAATGTGGCCCTGGATTTGAGGCCAGGAACTTGGAGCATGAGTTTTTTTAATCAGAACCTAGAAGGATGGTGATGCATGTCATGCAGTGGTTAACTATTTAGAAAAAGTATCATATGTGATAACTTAGAAGGGAGATATTGTACCCACTAGGCTTTATTTGTAAATGAAGAGGTGAGAAACCAGTGTTAGTAGCCTGAGTTTCTTCCTGTTGGTTGCACTTGCCAGGATAATGCGAGAGAGATGAGTTCAGAAAAAAACTGCTTTGCAAGCAGAACTTAAGGAAAACAGAGAGAATACAGAGTGGAATGGCTGTCTGTGTTGGAAGTTTAACTGGCACTAATCTCCCTTTAATATATAGAACTGACAAAGCAGCTGAATAAAAATAACCAATTAAAATTCAGATTTAAAGACCAATATCAGGGTGTAGTTATTACACCCATTTTAAAAACTCTTAATGGGTATCATTTTCCCAGGAAATTCTTTCAGTTGGTTTAAATGGTTTAAAATGGTTTAAAAAAAAAAGAAAAGAAAATGGCATCTCTCTCCTATGGAAGTATGATAGGCTTAAGTTACCCATATTAAATCCAGGGAAAGAGGCATGGTTCCAGAAGAGCCAGTGTGTCTCTTGACACATGAGACTCATGAGAATCAAGTAAATAAATCGGTTAACTTTTTGACAGAATTATACAAACCAGCAAACCATTGGACCTAAGATAATTGTTTTTTTGAGACTTCAAGTTTGGACCCCCAAATTCTATGGACAAGAAACAGGCAGAGATGATCAGCTAAAAAAAATGTTCATATAATATCAATAAAATACCTCAGCCTTCTTACTGGCAAAATTAAATTATCCTAGGAAATTATTAATTACTTTTAGCTATAAGTAAAAATTCTTCACTATATTTTCCAACAAGAAAACCCATTGATTTTTCTGGTAGTTATTGATAGTTACTGATAATCTCTAATTTATATAACACAGAAGAAATATATCCTATATACATTTTTGTATATATGCTTCCATGTATTTGGAAAAGCAGTTAAGCTAATAATAGGCATAGAAGCAAACCTTTGCTTGAATTTAAATCTTTTGTGCTTTTGGCTCGCTCGCTATAAGATATAGTATGGGAAATGTTTCAACTGGCTTTCAAAATGCAAATTTAGGGGAAATTTTAAAAAAGAATTTTTCTTTCAGTGTTTTAATAACTGAAGATTAAAGCAACATTTTCCATTTTCTAGTTAATTATTTTCCTACTAGAAAACATTGCTTCTCTTCAAAGCATGCTCTTATTTTAGCAGCAGGTACATTAGAATATTTTGGTAGGACAATTAAATAAACATGCCCACAATGCCAGCTTGAATATGCTGTTTCATGCTGCTAAGCCTGACTGAATCAGGCTGTGAGCCCCACTCTTCCTCACAGCAGTAGACACAGTAAGAAAGCAGAAGACAATTCAGGGGGAACAAAACAACAAATCTTTGTATCGTATGGCAAATAAAATTAGGTAAATCTGATTTCAGAACAATGCACACTTTTATTTTTCTTTTTAACATCTTCATTGGAGTATAATTGCTTTAAAATGGTGCGTTAGTTTCTGCTTTAGTTTCTGCTTTATAACAAAATGAATCAGCTATTCATATAAATATATCCCCATATCTCCTCCCTCTTACATCTCCCTCCCACCATCCCTATCCCATCCCTCTAGGTGGACACAAAGCATGGAGCTGATCTCCCTATGCTATGTGGCTGCTTCCCACTAGCTATATATTTTACATTTGGTAGTGTATATATGTCCATGCCACTCTCTCACATCGTCCTAGCTTACCCTTCCCCCTCTCTGTGACTTCAAGTCCATTCTCTATGTCTGCGTCTTTATTCCTGACCTGCACCTAGGTTCTTCAGAACCACTTTATTTTTTTTTAGATTATATATATATATGTGTTAGCATATGGTATTTGTTTTTCTCTTTCTGACTTACTGCACTCTGTATGACCGTTTCTAGGTCCATCCACCTCACTAAAAATAACTCAGTTTGTTTCTTTTTATGACTGAGTAATATTCCATTGTATGTATGTGCCACATCTTGTTTATCCATTCATCTGTCAATGGACGCTTAGTTTTATCAATTTTGTTTATCTTCTGAAAGAACCAGGTTTTATTTTAACTGATCTTTGCTATTGTTTCCTTCATCTCTTTTTAATCTATTTCTGATCTGATCTTTATGATTTCTTTCCTTCTGCTAACTTTGGGGTTTTTTTGTTCTTTTTCTCTAATTTTTTTTTTTTTTTTTTTTTTTTTGCGTTATGCAGGCCTCTCACTGCTGTGGCCTCTTCCGTTGCAGAGCACAGGCTCCGGATGCGCAGGCTCAGCAGCCTTGGCTCACTGGCCTAGCCGTTCCACGGCATGTGGGATCTTCCCGGACCGGGGCACGAACCTGTGTCCCCTGCATCGGCAGGCGGACTCTCAACCACTGCGCCACCAGGGTAGCCAGTTCCTAGGTATTTTTTTTTTATTTCCTCTTTGATTTCTTCAGTGATCTCTTGTGTATTCAGTAGTGTATTGTTTAGCCTCCATGTATTTTTACAGATTTTTTCCTGTAATTGATATCCAGTCTCATATTTTTGTGGTCAGAAAAGATACTAGATATGATTTCAATATTCTTACATTTACCAAGGCTTGATTTGTGACCCATGATATGATATACCCTGGAGAATGTTCCATGAGCACTTGTGAAGAAATTGTAATCTGTTGTTTTTGGATAGAATGTCCTATAAATATCAATTAAGTCCATCTCATTTAATGTATCATTTAAAGCTTGTGTTTCCTTATTTATTTTCATTTTGAATGATCTGTCCATTGATGAAAGTAGCATGTTAAAGTCCCCTACTATGATTGTGTTACTGTCAATTTCCCCTTTTATGGCTGTTAGCATTTGCCTTATGTATTGAGGTGCCCCTATGTTGGGTGCATAAATATTTACAATTTTTATATCTTCTTGGATTGATTCCTTGATCGTTACGTAGTGTCCTTCTTTGTCTCTTGTAATAGTCTTTGTTTTAAAGTCTATTTTCTCTGATATGAGAATTGCTACTCCAGGTTTCTTTTGATTTCCATTTACATGGAATATCTTTTTCCATCCCCTCGCTTTCAGTCTGTATGTGTCCCTAGGTCTGAGGTGGGTCTCTTGTAGACAGCATATATACGGGTCTTGTTTTTGCATCCATTCAGCCAGTCTATGTTTTTTGGTTAGAGCATTTAATCCATTTACATTTAAGGAAGATATTGATATGTATGTTCCTATTACCATTTTCTTAATTGTTTTGGGTTTGTTATTGTAGGTCTTTTCCTTCTATTGTGTTTCCTGCTTAGAGAAGTTCCTTTGGCATTTTTTGTAGCGCTGGTTTTGTGATGCTGATTTCTCTTAGCCTTTGCTTGTCTGAAAAGAGTATTTTTTTAATTATAACAAAGTGAATCACTTATACATATGTTCCCATATCTCTTCCCTCTTGCGTCTCCCTCCCTCCCACCCTCCCTATCCCACCCCTCCAGGCAGTCACAAAGCACCGAGCTGACCTCCCTGTGCTATGCAGCTGCTTCCCACTAGCTATCTACCTTACATTTGGTAGTGTATATATGTTTATGCCTCTCTCTTGCTTTGTCACAGCTTACCCTTCCCCCTCTTCATATCCTCAAGTCCATTCTCTAGCAGGTCTGTGTCTTTATTCCTGTCTTGCCCCTAGGTTCTTCATGACATTTTTTTTCTTAAATTCCATATATAGGTATTAGCATATGACATTTGTCTTTCTCTTTCTGACTTACTTCACTCTGTTTGACAGACTCTAGGTCTATCCACCTCATTACAAATAGCTCAATTTCATTCCTTTTTATGGCTGAGTAATATTCCATTGTATATATTTGCCACATCTTCTTTATCCATTCATCCGATGATGGACACTTAGGTTGTTTCCATCTCTGGGCTATTGTAAATAGAGCTGCAATGAACATTTTGGTACATGACTCTTTTTGAATTATGATTTTCTTAGGGTATATGCCCAGTAGTGGGATTGCTGGGTCATATGGTAGTTCTATTTGTAGTTTTTTGAGGAACCTCCATACTGTTCTGCACAGTGGCTGTATCAATTTACATTCCCACCAACAGTGCAAGAGGGTTTCCTTTTCTCCACACCCTCTCCAGCATTTATTGTTTCTAGATTTTTTGATGATGGCCATTCTGACTGGTGTGAGATGATATCTCATTGTAGTTTTGATTTGCATTTCTCTAATGATTAATGAAGTTGAGCATTCTTTCATGTGTTTGTTGGCAGTCTGTATATCTTCTTTGGAGAAATGTCTATTTAGGTCTTCTGCCCATTTTTGGATTGTGTTGTTTGTTTTTTTTTGTTATTGAGCTGCATGAGCTGCTTATAAATTTTGGAGATTAATCCTTTGTCACTCGCTTCATTTGCAAATATTTTCTCCCATTCTGAGGGCTGTGTTTTGGTCTTGTTTATGGCTTCCTTTGCTGTGCAAAAGCTTTGAAGTTTCATTAGGTCCCATTTGTTTACTTTTGTTTTTATTTCCATTTCTCTAGGAGGTGGGTCAAAAAGGATCTTGCTGTGATTTATGTCATGGAGTGTTCTGCCCATGTTTTCCTCTAAGAGTTTGATCAAATCTGAATGAGATCCTTGCTGTGTAGAGTAATCTTCATTGTAGGTTTTTCCCTTTCATCATTTTAAATATGTCCTGCCAGTCCCTTCTGGCTTGCAGAGTTTCAGCTGAAAGATCAACTGTTAACCTTATGGGGATTCCCTTATACGTTAATTGTTGCTTTTCCCTTGCTGCTTTTAATATTTTTTCTTTGTATTTAATTTTTGATAGTTTAAGTAATATGAGTCTTGGCATGTTTCTCCATGGATTTATCCTGTAACGGTCCCTCTGCATTTCCTGGACTTGATTGACTATTTTCTTTCCCATATTAGGGAAGTCTTCAACTATAATCTTCAAATATTTTCTCAGTCCCTTTTTTTTCTCTTCTCCTTCTGGTACCCCTATAATTCTTATGTTCATAAGTTTAATGTTGTCCCAGAGGTCTCTGAGATTGTCCTCAATTCTTTTCATTCTTTTTTCTTTATTGTGCTCTGTGGTAGTTATTTCCAATATTTTATCTTCCAGGTCACTTATCTGTTTGTCTGCCTCAGTTATTCTGCTATCGATTCCTTCTAGAGATCTTTTCTTTTCAATAATTTCATGTATTGTGTTGTTCATCATTGTTTGTTTGCTCTTTAGTTCTTCTAGATTCTTGTTAAACGTTTCTTGTATTTTCTCCATTCTATTTCCAAGATTTTGGATCATGTTTACTATCATTATTCTGAATTCTTTTTCAGGTAGACTGCCTATTTCCTCTTCATTCATTTGGTCTGGTGGATTTCTACCTTTCTCCTTCGTCTGCTGTATGTTTCTCTGTCTCCTCATTTTGCTTATCTTACTGTGTTTATGGTCTCTTTTTCTCAGGCTGCAGGTTCATAATTCCTGTTGTTTTTGGAGTCTGCTCCCAGTGGTTAAGGTTGGTTCAGTGGGTTTTGTAGGCTTCCTGGTGGAGGGGACTGGTGTCTTTGTTCTGGTTGATGAGGCTGAATCTTGTCTTTCTGGTTGGCAGGACCAATTCTGGTGGTGTGTTTTGGGGTGCCTGAGACCTGATTATGATTTTAGGATGCTAATGGGTAGGGTTATGTTCCTGTCTTACTAGTTGTTTGGCATAGAGTGTCCAGCACTGTAGCTTGCTAGTCATTGAGTGGAGCTTGGTTTTAACATTGAGTTGGAGATCTCTGGGAGAGCTTTCACCATTTGATACTGCATGGGACCAGGATATCTCTGTTGGACCAATGTCCTGAACTTGGGTCTCCCACCTCAGAGGCTCTGGCCTTACACCCTGCCAGAACACCAAGACCCTGTCAGCCACATGGCTCAGAAGAAAAAGGAGAGAAAGAAAGAAAGAAAGAAAGAAAGAAAGAAAGAAAGAAAGAAAGAAAGAAAGAGAGAGGGAGATAGAGAGAGAGAGAGAGAGAGAAGGAAAGAAAGAAAGAACATACAAATAAATAAAATAAAAATAAGTTTAAAATAGAAAAAAATATTAAAAATTTAAAAAGTAATAAAAAATAGAGAGAAAGAAAGAAGAGAGGAACCAAACCAAAAAACAAATCCACCAATGATAACAAGGGCTAAAAACTATACAAACAAAACAAAACAAAATGGACAGTCAGAACCATAGGACAAATGGCAAAAGCAAAGCTATACAGACAAAATCAAACAAAGAAGCCTATACATACACACTCACAAAAAGAGAAAATGGCAAAAATATATATGTGTATTGAAAAAAAAGGAAGAGAGCAACCAAATCAATAAACAAATCTTCCAATCATAATAAGCTCTAAATACTAAGCTAAGATAAACATAAAAACAGAAACAAATTAGATGCAGAAAGCATACTCCAAATCTATAGCTGCTCCCAAAGTCCACCGCCTTAGTTTTGGGATGATTCATTGTCTATTCAGGTATTCCACAGATGTAGGGTACCTCTTGTGGAAATTTAATCTGCTGCTCCTGTGGCTGCTGGGAGAAATTTCCCTTTCTCTTCTTTGTTTGCACAGCTCCTGGGGTTCAGGTTGGTTTTGGCCCTGTCTCTGTGTGTAGGTCTCCTGAGGGCATCTGTTCCCTGCCTAGACAGAATGGGGTTAAAGGAGCATCTGATTATGGGGCTCTGGCTTACTCAGGCCAGTGGGGAGGGAGGGGTACAGAATGTGAGGCGAGCCTGCTGCGGCAGAGGCCAGCATAATTTTGCAACAGCCTGAGGTGCGCCTGTGTTCTCCTGGGGAAGTTGTCCCTGAATCACGGGACCCTGGCAGTGGCGGGCTGCACAGGCTCCCCAGAAGGGAGTTGTGGATAGTGACCTGTGCTTGCACACAGGCTTCTTGGTGGCGGCAGCAGCTGCCTTAGCATCTCATGCCCGTCTCTGGTGTCTGCGCTGATAGCTGTGGCTCCCTTCCATCTCTGGAGCTCTTTTAGGTGGTACTCTGAATCCCCTCTCCTCACGCACACCAAAACAATGGTCTCTTGCCTCTTAGGCAGTTCCGGACTTTTTCCCCAATTCCCTCCTGGCTAGCTGTGGTGCACTAGCTCCCTTCAGGCTGTGTTCACGCAGCCAACCCCAGTCCTCTCCCTGTGATCCCATGGAAGCCCGAGCCTCAGCTCCCAGCCCCCACCCATCCTGGTGGGTGAGCAGACAAGCCTCTCAGGCTTGTGGGTGCTGGTTGGTACCAATCCTCTGTGCGGGAATCTCTCCGCTTTGCCCTCTGCACCCCTGTTGCTGTGCTCTCCTCTGTGGCTCTGAAGCTTCCCCCGCCACCATCCCCGTATCTGTCAGTGAAGGGGCTTCCAAATGTGTGGAAATATTTCCTCCTTCACAGCTCTCTCCCTGATGTGCAGGTCCTGTCCCTATTCTTTTGTCTCTGTTTTTCCTTTTATCTTTTGCCCTACCCAGGTACATGGGGAGTTTCTTGCCTTTTGGGAAGTCTGTGGTCTTCTGCCAGCGTTCAGTAGGTGTTCTGTAGGAGTTGTTCCACATGTAGATGTAGTTCCACATGTTCCACATGTAGTTCTGGTGTATTTGTGGGGAGAAAGGTGATCTCCATGTCTTACTCTTCCACCATCTTGAAGGTCTCTGGGAAAGATCTTTTATTTATTTTTTCTGGTTGCATTACTCTGGTCTGCTCCTTTTCGGCAACTACCTTGCTTCCCATGTCTCCAAAATTGCTGTCCCATCACAAGCCAAGCCCAGGCCGCTGGCCCACAGTGCCTCCCCCTGGGTTTCCTGGGGCCCACTGAGCATGGCAGAGCTTATTCACAATTTACACTTTTGATGTAGTGCTCGCTACTCCAGTTGAGGAAAGCTATTCAGGAGTAAAACAGAAAGCCATGAGGGGAGTAAACATCAAAGAAATAAAAGACAAGATGTGCTTTATAGTTTAAATAAAAAACCTGTTCAGACTGCATTTTGAGTGTTCAGAAAACAAGTGAGCTAAACACTAGTTACATGTATTCTTGTCAAAACAATGGTATGCAATCCATCAGTGTTAAATGGGTACGTTTGTGCCCATGACTACACTTTCATAAAACTAGTAACTTTGAAGAGTGCCTTTTGACATTATTTTAAGCTAGAATGTGTGATAAGATTGTTAAGTCAATTATGAGTGGTTATAAAGCAATGGATTACTTAGCCATAGACATGGAAACACATTTGAAAAGCATGTTCAATAGTTTGAAATATGCTTAAAAATGGATCAGGAAAAAATTCAGAACAAGTTACAAGTGTCTGCAGAACTGACATGTAGAATATATTTAAAATTCCTTACATTTTAAAAGATATGCTTAATGTGTTTTGCTTATAAAAATGAATATATTTTAATATAAAGTTACAAATTATATATGATTAATATCATGTGCCTTACCATAATGTCTCTGCCTTTCAATTCAATTTTTGTCACATAATAATAAAATTGTGAAATTATTCATACATTAAAAGAAAAATAGAACCAGAAATTTTATATATGTATGTGTGTGTGTGTGTGTGTGTGTGTGTGTGTGTGTGTATATATATATATATATATATTCTTTTTTAGATTATTTTCCATTGTAGATTATTACAAGATATTGAGTATAGTTCCCTGTGCTATATGGTAGGTCCTTGTTTGTTATCTATTTTATATATAGTCATGTGTATATATTAATCTGAAATGCTTAATTTATCTGTCCCCTCCTCCTTTCCCCTTTGGTAACCATAAGTCTGTTTTCTAAGTCTGAGTCTACTTCTGTTTTATAAATAAGTTCAATTGCATCATTTTCTTTTAGATTCCACATATAAGCAATATCATATGATATTTGTCTTTCTCTGGCTTACTTCACTTTGTATGATTATCTCTAGGTCCATCCATGTTGCTGCACAAGGCTTTATTTCATTCTTTTTATGGCTCAGTAATATTCCATTGTGTACATGTACCACACCTTCTTTGTCCATTCTTCTGTCGAATGGACATTTAGGTTGCTTCTAAGCATGTCTTGGCTATCGTGAATAGTGCTGCTATGAACATTGGGGTCCATTTTTCTTTTAGAATTATAGTTTTCTCCAGATATATACCCAGGAGTGGGATCTTTGGATCATATGGTAACTATTTTTAGTTTTTTGAGGAAACTCCATATTACTCTCCATTATGGCTGCACCAGTTTACATTCCCACGAACCATAGATGTTTATTCATTCCTACCATACTATGAGCTCTGTGCTGGATGGTGGGTAGTAAAGTACTATTCATGCCATTGGGGACATTACATAGTAATAGTAACAAAAGACAAGTAAATAGATTACAGAGTATGATAAACAGGATTAGAAGACTGTTATGAAATGCCTCAAACTGGGTCTAACCACAAGTGGATCCTGAGAGAGGACTGGAGTGCTAGTGCTCTATTTGGTTAGTGATCCTAAGAAACACCAGGAGGTCAGGGAGAAAGTGAAACAGAAGGGAAAGAAGACAACACAGTTTGTGTTAATGAGCAGGTTACTGTTTTGGTCAACTGAGATGCTGAAATGTCACGTGACATGCCTAAGTTTGCTCATCTCAGTGATTTGGCCTCAGCATTTGTCCTTGGCTAGGGTTTCTCATGGACTTCAGCTCTGTGACATCTCAACCAGTCCAGCACTTGTAGGTTCTTGCCATAAGATGTAGCCAGGTGGCATGGGGACTATGAGAGAGGTTAGAACATGGGCAGGATGTTGACAGTGCTTGTTATAGGAATGGACTAAAATGCACCTACCCCAAAAGAAGAATGAGGTTGGGGGAGAACTGGATGCCCCTTCTAATAGGAAAATTAAATGAACCAAGTTTTTAAGGATAAGTAGGAGTTGGGAAGATGAAGCGTGAAGTAGGACGATAAAAAATAATAATAATAATGTGCAGCATGCCACCTTCAGAAGACCTTAGTTTGTTTATGAGTTTGTTTCTTTTTGTTTTTGCATATACCCTAAAGGAGGTAGAGAGAAAAGGGAATGACTATTTTAAACTTTAACACAGTCCTTTCTTTTAGATTCTATTTTAGTTTAGCTAGTTACCCTGAAAACTATGAGAAGGCTGTGAGAATTTTTAAAAAAAGCAGATTTTTAAATCCTCCATTCACTTATATATATATATATATATATATATATATATATATATTAAGCCTCTTCTCTCTGTCAAACATTGTACTAGGCACTAAAGATAAAATGGTAAACAAGGTAAGCATGTTTGTGGTCCTTGTGCAATTTGGGAAAAGACAAATCAGTAAGAGTTTTCAGTGTAATATTATATCTGGTGTGTTAGGGGCTGTTAAGGTTGCAATAAAAAGATGTAAAAAGAGCATCTATACTCTGCTGAATTGGGTCCCTCTAAAACCCTTGTCCACCTGGAACCTCAGAATATGACCTTATTTGAAAATATGGTCTTTACAAGTATAATCAGTTAAGATGAGGTCATACTGGGTTAGTGGGTCCTTGATTCAATGACTGGTGTGGTTATAAGATGGTCATGTGAAAACACAGATGCACCTGGGAGAAGAAAGCCATGTGATGATGGAGACAAAGATTGGATTGATGCCTCTACAAGTCTAGGAATGTCTAGAATTGCGGGCAACTTCCAGAAGTTTGTAGAGAGGCATGGGACATTTTCTCCCTAGAACCTTTAGAGGGACCATGACCCAGCCATGGACTCTAGCACCTAGAATTGTGAGAGAATACATTTCTGTTCTTTTAAGCCACTCATTTATTAGGGCAGCCCTAGGAATCTAATAGAGAATCTAAATCAAACCTCAGGAAAGTTGAAGAGAATGGGTGTTAAAGGGAGGAAATATTTCAAGGAAAATGAAACAAGATGCATAAATATCCAGAGGAGAGGGAGAAAATTTTGCACTTGAATCACAAAACTATTTTTATATGTTGAAATATTGAAGTGTGGGATCAAGAGACTAAGTAAGGGAGAAATATAGGAGCTGGATAATCAAGGTGTTTCTAAGTCAATTGAAGGATGTTAGAACTTTATCTTCAGGGCAATAACAAGATATCCAATGGTCTTAAACTGGGGAAGCATATAATTATACTTGCAGTCTATAAAAATCACTATAAGTGCATTCTGTGTTCTCCTCAGAAGAATGAGCAGAAGGACAAATCTGATGGCAGAAATATCAGCCATGAGGTTTTTGGATATCCATATGGAAAAAGATCATTATCTAAATACAGACATGGGAATGGAGAGCTGTGACTAGACTTGAGAGACAATTATGAAATAGAATTTTTACAATTTGATAACTGTTAGCACATTGAGAGTAAAGGACAGAATGAAATCAAGGATGATCACATATCTACTTGAACAACTACGTGCAGTGACGTGAGAAGAGTGAGCAGGCATATGAGGAAAAGCTGATTTTAGGTCTGGACATACTGAGTTGAGGTGTGCATGGGACATACAGGTGGACATGTGTAATAAACAGTCAGATATGTGGATCTGAGGCTTAAAGGGAGATAATGGTGAAATAGAGTTGGAGGAGGAAATTGATCAGAGAAACAATTAGAAGATTATATAAGTAACCAAAATAATGAATAGAAAGGATAGTAGTGATGAGGATTTAGATGAGAGGAGGCATTTAAGAGATATTAATGAAGTGAAATTCACAGGATTTATTGGAGAAAGAAACATTTCTAGAGCAAAGAGTGGAAATATTACCTTTTATCTTTGCAGCGATTTGAGCATATTTGTATTCAGAGAAAAGAACCAGTAAAGATGGACAGATTAAAAACAAAGCTGAGTGTGATCCATGAGAATTAAAGGAATCAGATCCAGAAAATAAGTTTGTTATAAAGAATAATTATAAACCAATGAGGCATCCCTGATACCAAAATGATTATTAAACTAAGATATAGCCTGGATTTGTTAACCGACAGTAAAATAAAAGATTAAAAGACGGCAGGCACCCTCAAGAAGATTATATCTTCATGGGCAAAATCAAAAGCCGTCCAATTTTTCTCTTTAGCAGCATCACCTAATAGCAGAGGTGAAGGATGATATTAGTCTGTGAGGGTTGAAAAAAATTTGCAATAGACAAAAATGCTTAAATAAATATATAAATATTTCTAATAGCTTTTCTAACAGCAAGACTGGAGGTATTTTATCACATATTCTTGTGCAACTAACAGGTTTTACACCAGCAATAGAGCTGAACTGGCCTTGGTACTCAGAACTTCATCCAGGAGATTTACAGAGATCACCAAGGGCATGGAAGTGGGGTACATGTGCCAGTTTTCAAACGTCTCCTGTGAAGAGAGAGAAGGAAAATATTTAGGTGAAAATTAGGATACATTTGAAGGGGTAAGATTTAAGAGTGAGAGAGATGGGATGTGATGGTGTCTTAATTTCTCTGTAAGGTAAGAGCTAAGGTTAATCACTGAGAATGAAGGAGGCAGGGAGTGGTGATAGGACTTAAGGAAGTTGGTGAATTCTTAAAATAGCTCATGTGGGACAAAAAACGTTGACATGGTGAACATTGCAGAGCAGTTTTGAAGACCTCACAGTAATTCAATACTATGTTTTATCAGAACTGATAGCACAGGGAACTATACTCAAAATTTTGTAATAACCCATAAGGGAAAAAATTCTGTAAAAATAGATATATCTGTACATAAAACAGAATCATTTTGCTGTACACCTGAAATTACATAATATTTTAACTCAACTGTACTTCAATTTAAAAAATAAGTGAAAAAAGTAAAATAAATTCTTAGAAGAAAATAAGAGTTGCTATTTGCTAATACAGTATTGGTCAAGGCCATTCGTCATTCATATAATCATTCAGAGATAACATCCCAGGAAATGATTAAGTATGAAAAATGCAGTTTTTCTTTTTTTGTTGTTTTTGGCTCCTTTCCTTTACATCTCGCCTTTAAAAAATTGTCCTCTCCCTCTTTTTGTTCTTCACTTTATCTTTTTATCTTTTTTCTTCATTTTTATTTTCAGCAAACAGATGCTTTTTTGCCCCTTGCAGATCCTGTTCTTATTATATTTCAAATTTACATATTTGCCATTTAAAAAGTCAAATAATACTTCCAGTCCTGTAAGGGAAAGAAATTATCTTGTAGCCTCACCATCCCTACCCCTAGTCCCTTGACAATCAAATACTTCACCTGTTTGAACCATTGCTTCTGATATTAATCTACTTAAAGTTTAGACATTAACTTTTTACTTGTAATATTGCAGTTCAGGATTTAACTCTCTTGTGCCTCTCACTCACAAGTACATCCCCACACCCCATCCTCCTGACACAATTCTATGACACTACTGGTTACATTAACTTTTATTTAGGATTTCTAATATGTTGACTTGTGTAAATATTTTTCAGAGCATAAAAAATACTTGTTTTTATCATCCAACTTTTTATGTTCGATGGCATTAATAACTTCCTAGCTACTTGTTTGGTTAAGTTTTCTATGTACCCTTGTACTAACTCACCACCAAATTTCTGGTAGAAGCATACAGCTCCTTTTAATATGGTAAGACTCACCTAGGAATTTACTAGTTCTATTTGGGTACTTTCATTCTCCTCATACTTTCCATCTTTCTCTCCCAATGTATTTTATGCTTTCAAACTCTGACAACTCTCATTTAGGATTTCTTTCATAGTCAGCTCGGGGACTCTATTTGCCTCTTTCCTGTTACATATTCTATTTTGGATGCTATCTCTTATGCCTTCTTTTGGAATATAAGTTATAGTTGTGTCAAAGCAAAAATTACACTGTACAAATGTAAACATGCAAGGAAGACTTAATTCAAGGCTATTATAACAGGGGAGTGAGACCAGAACCCTGTCTGAGTTCAACTCTGCTGAAACAAAGAACTGGCAAGTTTTTAAGAGGTGGGGGGGAGGAATCATAGGCCATCTGTGCTTGCTATTGGTTTTATCCAAAGTAAAATAAACTCTCATATCTTTAAAACAAGAGGTAGTTTTACAGCTTGGAGAAAGGTGCCTGCCTAAATTAGGCTCCTACTCTGCCAGGGAAATGGGAGATAGGACCATGATCCTCCTTGGTGATGACATTACAAAGGGATGGCTGCCAGGTCCCAGAGAAAGATATGCCTGGGTTGTAAAACCGCCAAGTCTTTTTAAAAAAATTTACATCTCAAAGGAATAAAGAGATAATTTATAATTCTAAGCTTTCTAAAGTAAATGCTCTAAGAAAAGGAAGTCAGGGACCTAGAGTTAGGAAGAAGTTTGTCTAAATTTTAGTGTTGCCGAGGAAAAGGTTAAGGCCTTCTAGGTCAACTGCCTTAGGAAGATGCTTGGCTGATCTTTTGAAATATTTTTGAAAACTTTTTTGAAATATTATGCTTCTTACACTTGAGTAGCTGTTCATTTCGATGAAAAATTCTGGACTGACAGCTATTTTTCCTCATATTTTAAAAGGCATTGTTCCAATGCCTTCTAGTTGCAATACTATTAAAACATTGGATGCTATTCTTACTTTGGATTCTTAATATATGCACAGTTTTCTTCTCTCTGTAAGATCATAGTCTTATTTTTCAGCCTATGATTCTGAAATTTTATTAAAATTATGTTTTTGTGTGGGGTCTCATTTATTATTCTAGGTACCCAGTGTAGCTTATTTCAGTGAAAAATTATATCCTTTAGTTTAAGAAAATGTTCCTATATTATTTCTTAAAAGATTTTCCCTCTATTTTTTCTCTTGTTTACTTCTGTATTAATTGAAAGTTGAAATTTGTAAATTAATTATTTTAAAACTCTTTCTTTCTTTCTACGTTTCCATATCACTTTTACTCCAGTTTTTCTTTCTAAAGTCCATCCCCAACTTCAGCTTCCCTTCTTCTCTGTTTTTGTGGTGGTGGTGGTGGTAGAGGTGGTTGTTTGTTTTTTGGTTTTGCCCTTCTTTTTAGAATTTCCTGGAGCTTTTTCTTATTGTCTGGATTTTCTTTTCCTGTAGTACCTTTTTTTGGTAATATTTACAGCTCTCTGAAGATTAATAGATGTTTTGAAGTTTCCCATCACTCCCTAGTGATCCCTGTTTCCTCCAAATTGCTCTTTGCTCCTTTTATCTATTTTGTTGCATGCTTGTTGCTTGTTGTTTGGTTTTGTCTCTTTTATAGCAGTGGATTTCCTCAAATGTCTGCTTATTATTATTTTCCATTTATATTTATGTTATGAGGCACTGAAAAGGTGATTGTAAGCTTTGGTGTATGAACAAGGTTTGTTTCTACCAGGCCTCACTCCACAGTGATAACACAAAGACTTACCAGACCTGTAGGAATTTCCTCTAAATGCAGATGTCTATAGATCTTTTCTCTTGGACTCTCTAATATTCTAGGTTGGGGCATTGGTCATATAAATATAGAGGCCTTTACCTCAACTTTCTGTGTTGAGTACTTAGCCTCACCTCTACTCTCAACTTTGCCCAAAATTCCATGTGCAGAATCTCTTCAGTTAACTCTCTTTGGATGGATAGCTTCCTGTTTCCCCTCATCTTTGGTAGAGACAGTTGCTCAGATGCAAGGGCTTCAGACTTATGGAGTTTTGACTAATTCTTCCAAAGACTTTCACTCAGAGCTAGCTGTTGCCCAAACACCCAAACCTATCCCAGACCAGCTTCTAGGTGACTCTCCTCTGATCCTGGAGAGGTCATATTTTTTTTTTTTCCTGGCAAGTCAGGTATCACTTGTCTGTCACCTTGCCATCTTCCAAATTTGGTTGACATCTGTTTTTCATTTTTTTCTCCTATTTATTTTATGTTGGTGGATATGTATGTTTTAAAATTCTTAACAGATTTTTGGTACATAAGCACATGTATTCAATCCGTGATGTTTCAATTCAAAGTGACATTCATTTTACAACACATTGAAAAGCGTTCCCCATTTGTATTTTAAGGTTATAATAGGTTGTGGATTGAGATATCTGCCATATAGCCTCTATTTAGATTATGTTCATTTGTTTGTGGGTTATTTGACTAGGATCAGAGGGATGTAATTGTAGGATTTTTTAAATTATTTTTTAAAGTAGTGGAGAAATTGGAACATTCTGTTGCGTGTGTGTGGTGCTTTTGGGGGAGGTGGAATTTGAAATAAAAGAAATAATTAATTAAAAAAATGTGAGAGACTGGGACCAGAAAATAAGCATACATGGCAATTCTAACTGCCTGAGAGAGATAAAACTTGAAAAAAATTTCTTCTTTACAGTGATAAATATAAATGTGGTAATTAATTGCAAAAGAAAATTTTGCAGATTTCCAAAAGTTTTGTGGTATAGATAACTATATCTATGCCTCTATATCTCTCTAAATATAAAGTATATAATTAAGTATAAAGATATATATACATATATACCTATATAAGATTTTTAAAGGAATGGCATATACTACACAAAATTCTGCAATTTATATCTATATCTATATCTATATATCCTAACATATATCCTAAACAACTGTAACATGAAGGCCCAGTATTATTCACCTTGAACTAGAATATTAAAACACATGGAAGAAATTTTTTTAAAAAAGAAACATCAAGCATTTCTCAAGAAAATATTTATTTTTCATCCTTAAAAATAAAAATAATGAAAGATAATTCACTAGCAGAAAAAATCTGTAATTTGGGATGTGTTTGCTTTTCAAATTGACTTTTACATCTTGGAAAATTTTTTTTCTGTCATGAAGAATATAGTGCTGCATTACAATTTGCAGTGTTTCATAAAATATTTACTAAATTTTACATAGTAAGGAAGCAAAAATATTTTAATTAAAATTTTATAAAAGATTATATGTCTATATACATGTATATTCTTCATGAATTATTGGGAATATATATGACTCAATTATTGAATTAATTATGTTTCATAATCAATACTTTCTTATCCATTCAGTTTTCAAAAGCCAGATATTTGGGAAATAAATTCAATGTGTCATATTTTCACATTAACACATAACATTACAGTAAAACCAGAAATCATCCACCATGTTCTGTAACTGTTGCTATTATATTTGAATCTTTGTTTTCTATCTCTCTTATCAGCATATCATTCCACATATTTTCTCCAAAATGGAAATTTGGGGTGCCATTCGCTTTTCTTATTACCCTTATTGGCATTATATCATCTCTAATCACAAATTATAGGGAATTAACCAAACCTGGACTACGTATGAAGTGAGATGCTGAAATTAGAGGTCTAAATTAACTAGAAAATAGATCAGCAGTTCTTAAAAATATTTTTTTAAAATAAATATACTAGCTATACTGTATTGGTAGGAGCAACTTAAATTGTTGTGGTTGTTATGGTTGAAATAGCTGGAATTTTAGTGAGTGAAAAAAAAATGCAAGCCTATCATGAGGAAAAAAGTTGCTACTTGAAAATTAGTAACAACTTTCTTTGCAGATCTATCAGCATGTTAATAGCTGGACTAAAAGTCATATTAAGACAAGAGAACTATATTCAATATTCTATGATAAACCATAACAGAAAAGAATACTTTAAAAGAGAATGTACACATATGTATAACTGAATCACTTTGCTGTACAGCAGAAATTAACACAACATTGTAAATCAACTATACTTCAATAAAAATCTGTTGATAAAAAAAGACAAGAAGCTTCATTTAATGGTTATGGCAATGTAAGCAGTGCCACCAGTTTGCATCATTTATGTTCACATCATTTTCAGATACTTCATATTAGTCCACTGTTTTGAATGCAAAAATTCAACATAACAAAATTTGGTTTCTAGACATGAAATATCAGGAAATAAATTTTAAAATTTCTTCCTGTCTGCTCCTCTGGTGCTCATTCCGCTCTTGTGTACAAGATCGCGTACAGCATTCTGGTTTTTACTTTTGACTCTGAAAGAAGAGTTCAGGAGGATCATCACTCATCACGCACAGCCCACCTGGTGAAAGCTGACTGCATGAGATCATTTTCTCCATGGCTGGGGAGGGGGATATCTCGCTTGTCACAGACTGTTGAAAATCATCAGCTTTCATCAGTGGATCCTGAAAACGTGGAAGGAATGATTTACCTGAAGGAAGCAGAGGGCATAGCATTTCAAAAGTGATCTCTAAAGACTGATTATTTCTTGTCCTTGACACCCTGCCAAGGGCTAGATACATTGAACATTTGGGATGTAATGAAGCCTACAAATCACTGGTTGCCTAGGGTCTCACTGGGCCTACGAGAGGATAGCATGCTTGACTTTAGTTCAGTTTTTATTACATGTTGTAAACTTTTGACAGCTCTGATATGCCTTGTCATTGATGTGTCAAGATTGGACTCTGACAGGGTGTCTGACCTGATTGAAATCAAGAATGCTTTACTGGATCTTTTAGAAAATAATGGGAAATCTTCTGTTGTAGGACCCTGGGCAATGGAATACATTGCATAATTATTCCATTGAAACAACACAGAGTCATTTTAAAAATGAACGTGTTAGTTAGAGTGAAGGGGCTTTCTCTGGACTCTGAAACTTATAATTTAATCATATATTATAAAAATTCAAAAGACATAAAGGCACAAGTTATACATTTTGCTAAGGGCTAACTTTGCTGGTGGAAATTTGTTCATCTAATACCTGCTGCTAAGCGCTATTTTGATGTTTTACTGCAGTTGATGTAAATGATTTCTTTGTCACACAAGAAAAATTGCAAAAGACTTGTTATCAACTGTGAGATAAACTCTGCTTTTGTTATTCCAGTATTCAAAGTGCTCACTTGACAATATTTGAAAATCTTTTATGACTGTCTCATGAAATGCAGTTTCGAACAACACCATCTTACTCGTAAGAACACTATCAATGATGACAGTGGTTTACCCTGTGGAGAAAGGATTGTGGATCAAACTGTTTTTTTTCTTCTTCAAAAATATTTTCTACTCATAAAAGCTAGCAAGCAGGAAGATAAGATATTATTTTAGCCACAGTAAATCCTAATCAAAGTAGCACAGTACTGGTGTGAAAGAGTAGCTCCAAAGAATGTTTCAGGTTGATTTTGTAATTTTTCAGTAGAGAGTACCCACTTGTTGATTAAAAGATGCAGACCATCGCTGCCCGGCAAAGTTGTTATTTTGAAGAAGTTAAGTAAATAATCACCTTCCTCCCATGAGTTTAGGGATATTGCCAAAGCAAATGAACAAAAACTTCCATGCAAAGAGTCTTTTAAATATAGGAAGAAAAAACTATGGGGTATAAAATGTCGTTTTCTTCAAAACTTATTTCTTTCCTAAAGTTTCTCTGCCCTACATGTGAAATGTTAAATTAAAAAATAGAGCCTGATAGTAGTTAAAGTGGTAAAAACAGATTTTATTCAGGAACTATTGTGACAGGGGAATAGAGACCTCAGTATCAAACTCAATACAAGAACAAGTGGGGATTTATAGACAGGGAGTGGGGAAGGTTGGTTAATACATTGAAAATTACTAAGGAGACATCAAGGGCAGGGAATTCTTGATAAATTGACTTAACAGGATTCTTGCTGAAGGCAGGTCAGGGTGTTCAAATATCATCTGGTGGGTGGTGGAAGATGAGGAATTTGACCAGATATGAAAAGTAAGGGATTCTTAAAAATGGTTCTGAAGAACCTAGGAGCAAGACAGGAATAAAGACACAGACATACAGAATGGACTTGAGGACACAGGGATGGGGAAGGGTAAGCTGGGACAAAGTGAGAGAGTGGCATGGACATATATACACTACCAAATGTAAAATAGATAGCTAGTGGGAAGCAGCCACATAGCACAGGGTGATCAGCTCGGTGCTTTGTGTCCACATAAAGGGGTGGGATAGGGACGGTGGGAGGGAGACACAAGAGGGAGGAGATATGGGGATATATGTATACGTATAGCTGATTCACTTTGTTATACAGCAGAAACTAACACACCATTGTAAAGCAATTATACTCCAATAAAGATGTTAAAAAACAAAAAAAAAGACTGTTAGGGATCTTCTAACCAGAAAAAAAAAACGTAAGGGATTCTCTCTAAACTGACTTAGCATTATTCTTGCTAACACTGGGCTATGCAGGCCCAGCAAGATGGGGACAAGGTTGAGACCTAGTCCAGAAGAGGGCACAGGGAAATTTGACTAACATTTGATCAAGGAGAGAGTCTTCATCAATGGTAAAAGACTATTCTTCTTTGGCACTAAGTTCATGGTGCACATCAATTGTAATTCTTTTCTATTTTACTTGTTATAAAGTATTATTCTGAAATTAATTTACATGCACCAGAGCTTTCTGATACCTATGGGTATCTTTTATGAAGATCTAGTATCATTTTGGAGAAAACTACATTTTATCTAAAGTATACACTTAATATCTGAAACGTTTAAGAACTGATCACAAGTTTTGGGGGGATTGGCTGAGAGTCAGGCTTTGGAGTCAAAATTTCCAATCTTGGTTCTATTATTTATTAGCTGTATAAACTTGGACACATTAGTTACATATCTTCTCTACACCTCAGTTTTTTAATAACTAACATGGAGATCATAATATCTATCTTATAAGAATGTTGTAGGAGGGCATAAAATAAGATATGTAAGGTTTTTAGTACAGTAGTACCTCAACACAATAACTTAGTGTTGGCAATATTTAAAACAAAGATGAGGAGATTTGTTTAAATAATTTGATTTAATTTGAAAAAAAGAAGGGAAACAAGATTTCTAGAACTGAATAAAACTCTTTAAAATTCTGGACTCTGGATTCTGTCATTGCAGAGTGCCCTCTCTGTCAATTGTGGTTTTAAATCTGTTACTTATACTTGTGCAGCTTCTTACTGTGATAAATTATTCAAAAATATACAATGTGTACACTTCAGGTTTAGAGGAGATAAGGAAATAAAGTATCTAAATTTAAATGAAAAATATCAACCTTGGTCCAGAAATAATGATTACAAATATTTATGGTAACAAAGGAAGCAAAACATATACAGTTGTAGAGGATCTATTAACTTAACTAGTAATCTTCTTGTCTTTGCTAAACACAAATATGTGTGTGTGTGTGTGTGTGTGTGTGTGTCTTTTAGAGACTTTTGATTCTAATTTTAATTTGTCCATGAAATTGAATTTTCTTATTTCCCTCAGGAGGCAGTTTGCTGCACAGTCTTGAATATTTCATTCAGAGATGCTCATCCATCTCATTCAAAAATGTTCACCTGTATTCAGCTTTACTTTCCTTCTTCTCAAGTTCGATTTGGTCCATATTTTTCTATTATAATCTACTGCCATGCCCTAAGATGCATTTTTCTGAATTGGTAACCAGGAATTATAATACTACAGTGTTTTGCAATTAGAATATGACAGTCATGTTAATTTAATACACACTTATAGTCACTGACCCATGCCATTGTATTTTTTAAATGTGGTAAAAGATGCTACGGCTTCCCTGGTGGCGCAGTGGTTGCAAGTCCGCCTGCCGATGCGGGGGATGAGGGTTCGTGTCCCGGTCCGGGAGGATCCCACATGCCGTGGAGCAGCTGGGCCTGTGAGTCATGGCCGCTGGGCCTGCGCGTCCGGACCCTGTGCTCCGCGACCGCAGAGGCCACGGCAGTGAGAGGCCCACGTACTGAAAAAAAAAAAAAAAAAAAGATGCTGAAAACACCTGCTGTATTTCTGATTTATGTTTACCCAAAGTTTTTATTCAGTCTTAGACTGTTTGTTGTTCAATTTAGAAATTATGTGATCAACACCCAGAGGATCTTTGGCACTCTAACACAGAATCACATGCTGAACACTGCTAAAATAAATCTTAACTTTTAGCATAAACAAATGATTTGAATTTTTAAAAAAATTTTGGGGACTTTCCTGATGGTCCAGTGGGTAACATTCCATACTCCCAATGCAGGGGACCTGAGTTCGATCCCTGGTTGTGGACTAGATCCCTCATGCATGCCACAACTAAGAGTCTGCATGTCGCAAATTAGAAGCCCACATGCCACAGCTAAGAAGTACACTTGCCACAACCAAAAAGAAAAAAAAAAAAGACCCCGAAGATCCCACGCACCACAAATAAGACCTGGCACAGATAAAATAAATAAATAATAAATAAATAAAATATTTAAAAATATTACCAGCACCTACTCTGTGCAAGGCTGAGTATTCTATTACCACCACTTAATGCTGTTCCACATGGTAGAAACTGACTACAGCTTTTATGGAGAAAACTGAACTTGACCGACATTGACATGGGAATGCACAGCATACTCCAATACAATGACCAGTGGGGCTTCCATGGGGCTGTCCTTTGGATTTTCAAGAGCAGAAATGCCACCCAATTGTAGGGGAAATGGAAACAAGATGGTTTTTCCAGCTTAGAGCAGGAGCAGCTTTTAAAATTGTTTAATGATGACCTTTTTCCAGTGTAGCATGACCCATAAGTGAGAAATTCATAGGAAATTGACATTTAAAAAAAATCCCCATTATGTTAACCTTGCTGATTCTATTGTGTGTTAAAAGGATATTCTCAAAGTTTGGTGGAGATACAGAGGGATAGGAAAAGAGAAAAAATGGAATTCATTCAAAATACATGTTAGTGTTGGAAAAAGTTCTTAGTTTTATTTTCTAATTTTACTGAACAGTAAAATGGGGACCAAAAGTGAAGTGATTTGTGAAAGGTCACACACAATACATTCTAAATCAATCCCTCACTACATTGCAAACTTACGCAAAGTGTGTCTTTTTATTCCATTCCATTTTGCGTCATAATGTCTCCCTACCAGATTGGGATGACACGGAAGCCTTTATCTTCAGCTCTAATAGCTTCTATAGCTGTAAATCTATTGATGTAATACTCCTCTAGATATATTAATTTCTTCCAAAAAATGTTTTAAATGCACCACAAAATTTGTGTTTTGTCTTTCATTTTCTAATTCATCATCTTCCTTGTCAGCTGTGTTCTTCCACTACACCCTGCCATTTTTTTTTGTTGAAGTCAACATTTATTCCCATCCTGTGGGAGTCATCCTGTAATTCCCTCTTTGCCATGACTCCTAGTGATTGAGTGAACAGCAGCATGATCATCTGCTTATTTGTCTCCCATGGTATACTGTATGTTCTTTGAGGAAACAAGCTTAGTCTTACTCATCTTTGAATACTTAGGGTTTGCTAAACTTTCTTTCACACAATAGAACTCTAATGGGTATGAAGCAATGGATGGAACTAGGATCTTTTATTTGTTTGTTTTTAATGCAGTAGCACTTATATCCTACTTTCCAAACAAAAAATTCTAGCAAATTGTAAATTTTTTTCTAATTCTGTGAAAAATGCCATTGGTAATTTGATAAGGATTGTACTGAATCTGTAGATTGCTTTGGGTCGTACAGTCATTTTCACAATATTGATTTTTCCAATCCAAGAACATGGTATATGTCTCCATCTGTTTGTGTCATATTTTATTTCTTTCATCAGTATCTTTTAGTTTTCTGAGTATAGGTATTTTGCCTCCTTAGGTAAGTTTATTCCTAGGTATTTTATTATTTTTGATGCAATGGTAAATGGGATTATTGCCTTGATTTCTCTTTCTATCTTTCATTGTTAGAGTATGGGAATGCAAGGGATTTCTGTGTAGTAATTTTGTATCCTTCAAATTTACCAGATTCATTGATGAGCTCTAGTTGTTTTCTGGTAGCATCTTTAGGGTTTTCTATGTAGAGAATCGTGTCATCTACAAACATGACAGCTTTTCTTCTTCTTTTCCAATTTTGATTCCTTTTATTTCTTTTTCTTCTCTGATTGCTGTGGCTAGGATAAGATTTCCAAAACTATGTTGAATAATAGCGGCAAGAGTGGATATCCTTGTCTTGTTCCTGATATTAGAGGAAATGCTTTTACTTTTTCACCATTGAGAATGATGTTTGCAGTGGATTTGTCATATATGGCCTTTATTATGTTGAGGTAGTTTCCCTCTATGCTCACTTTCTGGAGAGTTATTAGCATAAGTCGGTGTTGAATTTTATCAAAAGCTTTCTCTGTATCTATTGAGATGATCATATGGTTTTTATTCTTCAATTTGTTGATGTATTAGGTCCCATTTGTTTATTTTTATTTTCATTACTCTAAAAGGTGAGTCAAAAAAGATCTTGCTGCAATTTATGTCAAAGAGTGTTCTGCCTATGTTTTCCTCTAAGAGTTTTATAGTGTCTGGCCTTAACACTTAGGTCTTTAATCCATTTTGAGTTTATTTTTGTGTATGGTGTTAGGGAGCATTCTAATTTCATTCTTTTACATGTAGCTGTCCAGATTTCCCATCACCAATTATTGAAGAGACGGTCTTTTCTCCATTATATATTTTTGCCTCCTTTGTCATAGATTAGGTGACCAGAGCCATGTGGGTTTACCTCTGGGCTTTCTATCCTGTTCCACTGATCTATATTTCTGTTTCTGTGCCAGTACCATACTGTCTTGATTACTGTAGTTTTGAAGTACTGTTGGTGGGAATGTAAATTGATACAGCCACTATGGAAAACAGTATGAAGAATCCTTAAGTAACTAAAAATAGAGCTACCATATGACCCAGCAATCCCACTTTTGGGCATATACCCAGGGAATATCATTATTAAAAAAGACACATGCACCCCAATGTTCATTGCAACACTATTCACAATAGCCAGGACGTGGAAGCAACCTAAGTGTCCATCAACAGGTGAATGGATAAAGAAGATGTATACATATACACAATGGAATATTACTCAGACATTAAAAGGAAAAGAAATGGGTCATTTGTAGAGATGTGCATGGACCTAGAGAGTGTCATACAGAGTGAAGTAAGTCAGAAAGAAAAAAACAAGTATCATATATTAATGCATATATGTGGAATCTAGAAAAATGGTATAGATGATCTTATTTTCAAAGCAGAAATAGAGACACAAACATGGAGAACAACTGTATGGATACCAAGAGGGAAAGGAGGTGTGGGAGGAATTCGGAGATTGGGATTGATGCATATACACTATTGATTCTATATATAAAATAGACAACTAATGAGAACGTACCATATAGCATAGGTAATTCTACTTAATGCACTCTGGTGACCTAAATGGGAAGGAAATCCAACAAAGAGGGTATATATGTATATGCATAGCTGATTCATTTTGCTGTACAGTAGAAACTAACACAACGTTGTAAAACAACTCCAATAAAAATTAATTTAAAAAAGAATAAAAAATGTTGATGTAGTGTATTACACTGATTGATTTGCAGATATTGAAAAATCCTTGCATCCATGGGATAAATCATACTTGATCATGGTGTATGATCCTTTTAATGTGTTGTTGGATTTGGTTTGCTAGTACTTGTTTAAGATTTTTGTGTCTATGTTCATCAGTGATATTGGCCTGTCGTTTTCTTTTTTGTGTGATATCTTTGTCTGTTTTTTGTATCAGGGTGATGGTGGTCTCATAGAATGATCTTGGGAGTGTTCCTTCCTCTGCAATTTTTTGGAAGAGTTTCAGAAGAATAGGGGTTAGCTCTTCTCTAAATGTTTGATATAATTCTCCTGTGAAGCCATCTGGTCCTGGACTTTTGTTTGTTGTGTTATATTTAATCACAGTTTCAATTTCCGTACTTGTGATTGGTCTGTTCAAATTTTCTATTTCTTCCTGGTTCAATCTTGAAGGTTGTATCTTTCTAAGAATTTGCTCATTTCTTCTAGGTTGTCCATTTTATTGGTATAGAGTTGCTTGTAGTAATCTCTTATGTTCCTTTGTATTTCTGTGGTGTCCATTCTAACTTCTCCATTTTCATTTCTAATTTTATTCATTTGGGTCCTCTCCTTTTTTTTTTTTTTTGATGAGTCTGGCTAAATGTTTATCAATTTTGTTTATCATATATCCAGAGAAAACCATAATTCGAAAAGATACATTCACCCCAGTATTCATTGCAGCACTTTTTACAATAGCCAGGACATGGAAGCAACCTAAATGTCCATCAACAGAGGAATAGATAAAGAAGATGCGGTACATATATACAATGTCATATTACTCAGCCATAAAAAAGAACAAAATAATGCCATTTGCAGCAATATGGATGGACCTAGAGATTGTCATACTGAGTGAAATAAGTCAGACAGAGAAAAACAAACATGATATCGCTTTATATGTGGAATCTAAAAAAAATGCGTACAAATGAACTTATCTATGAAACAGAAATAGAGGTATAGATGTAGAAAACAAACGTATGGTTACCTGGGGTAGGGGAAGGTAAAGGAGGGGAGGGATAAATTGGAAGATTGGGAATGACATTACATACTACTATATATAAAATATATAACTAATAAGGACCTACTGTATAGCATAGGGAACTCTACTCAGTACTCTGTAATGGGAAAATAATCTAAAAAAGAGTGGATAGATATATACATATGTATAACAGATTCACTTTGCTGTACACCTGAAATTAACATAACATTATAAATCAACTATACCCCAATAAAAATTTTTAAAAAATTTCCAGCACATAGTGTGAGGTAACCAAATCCTGACTTACATCAGAGTCTCCTCAGGTCTCCTCTTGTTTCCTCTGATTCTTCTCTGGGCTAAGCAACAGTTTCTTAACTGCTTTTTCTCACACTTATTTTGTCCACTTTCAAATTGTCCTTGTGTTGATATCTGCATTTCTGGGTAAGTACGTTCCAGATATCATTTAAATAATTTACAACTCAATTTTTTTCTCAATTCAACACACTCATGGTTATTTGCATAGCTGTTGGTCCTCAGATCACATCTTAAGGAAATATAATACTTTTTATATTTATTCAACCAAACATGTGCCAACCTGAAGGAGTTATGTGTCATGGTGTCCTAGCCTTCAGGAGATCCATATGATTACCTTTTTCAGAAAACATCTCTTATTATAGAGCAAGGGACAATAAAGAGCTTACCTGCACACATTCAGATCCTAAATGATATTTCCACATTTTCTCCTTCCAGGAAATCCATGTCACTGTCACACTGTCCAATTCATTGCAATAGCATCTGTTCCTGGCAAACAATTCTCCAGCCCTTGTAGGTGACTTTATTGAGGCAGGAGCTCCTTCTGGTCTTCCTAGCTCAGAAATGGGAGCATGATCCCTCTTGAAGTGTGTCCCCCAGCTAAATCCTTCCTGTATCATAGAGGACAGTGAGCCATTGGTGAGTGCATCCACACTGATGATAACAATCACTGGGCAAGCCATGGTCTGCTGGTCCTCCTGGATAACAGCCAGCAAAGGCTGCAGCTGTATCACATTCACCTCACAGTTGCACTCCAGAAACACCAGAAGTTCTCTTAGACCATGGGTTGCTCCAATCATTCTTCCTCCAAACAATCCCTCACACTTGTATTTCTTATTTTGGACATATTCATCTAGCTCTCCATTTAAATCACCAAAGTCACTATCATTATCCACAAAGGTGATTTCATGGAGATGATGTGCTGGTGTGCCATCTATGCCTCTGTGCAAGGCCAACAAAGCTTCATTATAGAAACAAATAACAACACTAGTGGCTTAGTGTCTCTTTGACTAGACAACCCAAACCAGTCAGACAAGACTTTTTTTACATGCTTCACTCCTCGTGTCTGACAAATCTCCATGACTGCCCAAGTAGTTACTAATAATCATATAAAGGCATGTTTCTGATAGCCTAAGTATCACAATTCCTGATCACTCTCATTAAAAATCATATCCAGTTCAGAAGAGAATTTCACATTGCCTTCTTCTGGATCTTCAATATGATTATCTATCATATCACAATTTTGTTTGCATTTAATTATGACTCTAATACCAGACTTGGAATGAAACAGGGATAGAATTTGGGGTGGGGGAGTGATACAAGGGGCCCAGACCCCTTGATGGACACATTCTTAAGCAGCTGAGTCACTTCACTGAAGATGAAACAAACAAAAAGAAAAACTGTACAGGACACAGACATAAAAAGGCACCCAACAGAAATATCAGACTGTGACACTTCCCACTATTGACCTAGCAGAGCTGAAAGGCCTTTTTCAATTTCCTGGAGCAGAATCTGTGAACCAAAACCTGGTGCTGGAGGCTGAGTGTAGAGTAGTGAGAGTGAAAAACTCCAGGGTGTAGCCTGAGGGGTGTGGGTGTAAAGCCCACAGAACTTCAGGGGGTGCATTCTGTAGGCTTTACTTCCAGGTTCTTCATCAGGGTGAAGATCCTGGAAAGGTACACTCATGACTCCCAAACTAGGGCTGTGGCATTCTCCTTCCTCTCTGTAGCAGCTGTCACAGCTGTTGTGGCCTCAGCCAGGCAGGACTGGGCTGCCTTGAAGCCCAGCATCACACAGGCAAGGACATGGTGGCAGCCACCAACCCACCCAGGCCCTGGGGCCTCACACCCCAACTCTCACCGTTTTTTTTTTTCCCCCCCAAAGAGATTAGCAGTCAGGCTCTTAAAATTAAGCAGGAATTAAAAGCATGTCTTGGGGAATAGCAGGGAAGAAATTTGCACACTTCCACTCCTCTCTTTATCCCATTTTGAACTGAACCAGGGGTTATTTGAAATACAAAAGATAGAGCCAAGATCTACATGGAAGCTAGAAGAAGGAAAAGAAGAAGAATAAGGAAAAATGAAAACTAACAGTGTTTCATTGGTAACTGGATATTGGGTTGTTTTTTCTTTGTTTGTTTGTTTTTAAGAAGCTGAAAATCTCCCTTTTGAAAAATTTTGTACAGTTTAGTTTCTGTCTTCTAGCATGGAGACTGTTATTCTCCTTGGGGGCACACAGCTCCTTTGATGCCTATGACTGCATTAATATATCTTTCTTATGCAGAAGTAAGGCATTCTGTCTAAGCATGTGACACACTGACTAGAAGATAGAAGAAGCTAAATAAACAATTTATTGAAGTAAATTGAATAGTAAGTTTTTGCTTTATTTTTAGACTCCTTTAACATTTTATTTGTATAGGCTATACAAAGTAGCAATTGAAAAATGTAAAAATATTATTATCTACCTCACAGAGTTGTTGGTAGGGTAAAGAAACTAATATTTAGAGTGACCTAGTTCATCCTTAGCATACAGTAAGATCTCAGTTAATGCTTGTATTGCTATTGTTGAACTGTTATCAGTAATGAACACAAATGGAACTTGTGTGTATATGTGTGCATTTAGGTTTCTATATGTGTACATTCATAAGTGTGTGTGTTTTTTATATACTATAATATGTTTTATGTGTATTTCTAAATTCACTTAAAATGATTTCTTACTTTACTTTTGAAATCTAAATTCATATATATTTTTAAGACCATGTACATTATTACCACTTAATGTGCTTTTAGAGAATTTTCAAAGAGCTATTCTAATCTTTATAGCTTTCAATATTTTTAAACCTATTTTCAAAATGTGGAATTATCCCCTTGAGTGTATGAGGAAAAGCTCAGTTTCCAAAATTGAAAGAATGTGTGTCATTTCTTCCTAGAGCAGTGGCACAGGTGAATTTTACAGGAATGGGGAAGATTAACTAGGAACTCAGTACGATGTAAAGGCATCTGAGAAGCAGTAGGAGATAATACTTGACCTTCTGAGGCTTCTCAGGGGATTGAAGTTAAAGCAACTCCAGGTGGTCTTCAGAATCACTTGACATTTCCTGTAAGTGATGGGCCAAACCAGAAAAAGCCAGAGAAAGTCAGAGTTACAATAAAGTTCCATTTCACCAACTTATTGAGCATATTTATTTAAAGTATCTCTTTTGACTCTACAGTTAGTATATCTAAAATGCCTCTCTATACTCATCACAGCAACCAACATGGTTCTTGTAAGTATCAAAGTTCATCCTCAGGTCTTACCCTCCCCTCCAGGCTCTCAGTCAATACCAGAGTTTCAGCAATTCCATCTGTGTTGATTACCTAATACCATGTTGCCAACCCCAATATTTTTTCCTGAGATCAAGATTCATATGTTTAACACCTGCTTTATATCTGCATTTGAGTGCCTATCAGTATCCAAGACTCAGGTTTTCCATTTTTCAAGATGAATGAGCATCTATCTGATGTACTCTGTAGTCAACACCGTGGATACAAAGGGGAACACACAATGCAGCCTTTTCCTTGTGGAGCTTGTGGCCTAAACCACAGGTCAACAAACTTCTTCTTCTTTATTTCCTTTTTTTTTTTCCGAAAAAGACCAAGTAAACCCAATTCACAGTAGGAGCTAGAAAGACTTTCCCAGTACACAATGGCAATAAACTGCTTCTCTCACCATGTGCCCATTTTGCACTTTACACATACCCCTATTTTACCACTTACCACATTGTATTACGCTTGTTTCTTTGCACCAGAGGTCAGCAAACTATAGACTGCAGGCCAAATCGAGCACCAGACTGGGTCTTGTAGGATAAGTACATTACAAATTGTTCAGAAACATCATTTTTATTTAGTTCTCCAAAAGCTCTTTTTCTAAATTTAAATTTACCATTTCTGATAAAAAATACCACCAGCCTCTGAGATTGTTGGATTAGAAAAGTTAGACTCTTACACTCCAGCCTACTTGAATAGGTTAGTTGTGGTGTTATGTACACAAGGACTAGTCTAGACTTTGTACTTTATATGATATGGGGGTTTTATTTAATAAAAGAATTCCAAATTATTAATATATAATTTGGTACAAGCCTTGGAGGAGGGTGCCCAAGTGAGGGTCTCAGACACATAAACTTTATAGTAAGTAGTGTGTCCACGTGCTCCCTTCTATTTCCACTTCCTTTCCCTCTAGTTCAGATCTTCATTATGCTTCCCCTGGATGTCTTTTTTCTATTGGTCTTCTAGGGCTGCCATAACAAATGACCACAACTCAGGTGGCTTAAAACAAGGTTTATTCTCTCTTAGTTTAGGAGAACAGAGCTAGAGATCAAAATGTCAGCAGGGTTGGTTCCCTCCTGTAGCTCTGGGAGGGGGAAACCATCCGATGCCTCTCTCTTAGCTTCTGGTGATTGCAGGCAGTCCTTCACATACCTTGGTTTGCAAATACAGTACTCCAATCTGCCTCCATCTTCACATCACCTTCTTTTCTGTGTTTCTCTGTATCTTACTAAGGACACTTGCTGGTCATAGCATTTTGGGCCTATCCTAAATCCAAGACGATTATATTTTGAGATCCTTTATTAATAACATTTTCTACATAAAGTCACATTCTAAGGTTCTGGGTGGACATGATTTTTCATGAGACACTCTTCAACTCTTTTACTTCTCCACTCATATTCCACTTTGGTATGCTATCATTTACTACTGTGCTGCCAAAATATCTTCATTAGTCATTGTTCTGGTCATGCTACTTCCTTGCTCAACAATATTTATAATTTATCAAAGCTCCTGAAATGGGGCATAAACATATTCTCTTGGTATTTAATAACACTCCCTCATTTCAAGATCCATGCTTTTCTCAGAGATGCTTTCTTCTATAATTCAAAACTCTAGCTAAACTGGCTTAGTTTGGCTCAAAACAAACCATTGCTTTCCTGCCACTATGTTTTTTGGTCATTCTTTCCTTTAAACTAAAATGCAATTCCCATCAAATAATTGCTAATGAAAAATATCTATTACTCTTTAAGATCCCAAACACATAAACAATTTAACTAGCTAACTAGTTAACCAACTATCCTCTACCAGGAAAATTAGTTGCTCCTCTCAAATACCTTTAAAATGTTATTTCTCCCTACTTTAAATAATAACAGAGAAACAACAATTTATTTGCTTTTGTATAGCTCTTTATTGTTTATAGAGCACACACAGATCTTAGTGATTATAAATACTGTTATAGTCATTTGTATACATGTTTGATTTTCCTTACTTCCAGAGTTAGGTGGGCACAATACTGGTGTCTTGGTCTTTTTATAATCCCTGCAGTAATTAGTGTAGGGTCTTAGGAGCAATATAGCACCGCTGTACAGAAATTATTTTTCAACGAGGATCTGCTAAACTGGTAACATGGAGCTTTAGGATTATGGGCATAATTGTTAGTAGAGATCTACTTGCTTGAGGATACTGTCTTGAATGATACTCCAAGGTCATTTAAAAAATCTCAGGACGGGGCTTCCCTGGTGGCACAGTGGTTGAGAGTTCGCCTGCCGATGCAGAGGACACGGGTTCGTGCTCCGGTCCGGGAAGATCCCACATGCCGCGGAGCGGCTAGACCTCTAGGCCTGCGCGCCCGGAGCTTGTGTTCTGCAACAGGAGAGGCCACAACAGTGAGAGGCCCGCGTACCGCAAAAAAAAAAAAAAAAAATCTCAGGACGCAGTAAACACAATCAAATAATTAATTGGCAATAACAAAATTCACACTATATTGCTAAAACTAAATATAGTTTTTTAAATGGGATTATGGGTGATCCTCAGAGAATTTCTTCTGAGGCTTTATCTTTCCAGGATCCACCATGCAATGATGTGTCCTTTTTAAGGGAACAGAAATTACTGCTAAATTGTGGTCGTTGTTCCAATTAAAGTCATCACATCCTTCTTTATAGGATAAAGGCACCGAAGAAAAATAAATAATGTGTACAAATGTCCTGCTTGAATATTTATCTCTCTAATCTACTTAGGGAGACATGTCCCTTAGTAAGAAAAGGAATTTTGCCTGAGAGTGGTTAATTGAATCAGTCCATTAGTTGAAGTTGTGGGCAGAGTTAAGTGATGTTCATGATTTCTCTCCGAGATACAAAATAAGAGCAGATAAGACACCCTCTCCATTTGGCTAGAGCAGTAGCCCAGATAGTTTCTCCCAATGCTTTGGTGCTCTCTCCGTTGCCAGCTCCTAATTACAAAGGAACAATGCCAGGTTGGGGGCTCAGGATTCTGCTCCAAGTGAAATATCCTCCTGTCATACAGAAGGATGAAAACAGTACAGATTTTATTTAAACATATTCTGTCTATTGAAATTGAAAGAAAATAAAAAGGCAAATACTACCCTTTTGAGAGGTTTATGTCTCTTAATAGTATGGAAGTTTCCTTTCATTATAATTAAAAGATTCAAAGTATAACTACAACTGGAAATTAGAGGCACCCTAACTTTGTCCTAAGAAGCAAAAACAGTTAACATAGGTATGAATTAGTGTTTGAGCATATTACATAAATGTTGAAAGATTGAAACTCCCATTCTTCACTCCCCAATGGGGGCAAAAAAAAGTTGCATGGATAAAATAAAAACATTTTGGACGTAATACTACTTGTTACCTTTATCTATAAGCGGGTTTGTAATGTAAACTAGAGAAAGGAAGAGGAAGACGCACTCTAAGACCAAGTTTATTTTGTAGAAAATGGGTTAAGGTTTGACAATAAAAGGTAAAGAAATGTCTCATACAGATCAGATGTGTATCTCCAAAAAACATGGTATTGCTTTGCTGTGACAAATGTGTTTGATTGATTTCAGATATTGTAGGAGAGAACCAACTACGGCCCAGAAAGTAGATATGCTGCATTCATGTACACCTTTTTCCTTGCCGAAGGTCATAACTTCTTATCTTTTCCCCCAAATTGTTAAGGCTTTGTGGTATTTACCGGAGCACTTTTATGAAGAACTATAAGTTGAATCATACAAAATTAGTTGAATAGAAGCAAATTCTATTGGATCTCATCTAATATTTGGGCTCATCAGAATGAAGTGCAATTTTTATTGGAGAATAATAGGTGAGGAGGTATACACAATAGGGAGGGGACAAAAGTACCCAACACCTCCTGCCCCCCATGGCCATCTGAGAGGCATTTGCTGTTTCCTCACTGTGAACCACAGAGACCAACTAGGCTGGAGAAGCAGGTTGATCTCTCTGGTAAATTTTCTATACCTTACAAATACTAGAGGTGTACCATGAGGGACAGAAAAACAAAGAATATGTCATAGAGGTCATATTTTCTGATCTCATCTAGAATCTTTGGACTTTAATGCAGTACCACTTGGACCATAATCATTTATAAGCCAGGCCCCAGAACCTATATATGAGCCGGGGTGTAGCTCTGTCCCTTCCCCTAACCCTACTTTGTGAATCATAGCCACTAAACTGAGTTTAAAAGTTGGGCCAAGAAGCAAAGCTGGCCCTCAGAATATCCTTGCTGAGTGAGAGAAATATGACGCAGGCAGAAATGACACCAACCCTAGAGTGGCTGAAAAAGTAGAAAGACCTGGTGTCTCCCAGGGCAACTGTACTCCATGTTATTCAAATATGCAATGTCCATATGCAGGTGTCCTCAAGAGCTATCAGCAAGGCTAGGTCACAGAGCATGCTTAGAGTAAACTGAGCACTAAAAAAAGTTACAGTCACGTTTTTGCATGAGGGAGAAGAGGCAGCTCCATATCTGATACGGAGAGTTAGGACTCACTCTGCATACAGATGTCCAGCCTGAGATCCTGCACTATTGACCAGACCTGAGGTCCTGGGTAGGTCATGAGGTGGAAGATGCAGTCTGTTACTGATGGCACTTTATTCTGGAAATTTTTAGTATACTTTGAGGTGAGTATGTCTAATTGTTAGCAACAAGCAGCTTTTCTTTTGTTTTCTTCCGTTCTTTTAAGCCTCTTTATCAGTTCCATGCTTCTTTATGATGGGGTTCAGGGCAGGCTGCCCCAGAATGTGTCACTTTGCCGAGTGCATTATTTTCAGCTAAAGACAATCAAGGCCAAACAGACTGAAGAAGATCTTTTAACTTCTTCCTAAACTGCCAAAAAGAATTTAGATGGGGACTTGTACCAGGGAGAGAGCTATTACCAGAGATAACTTTTTACATCAGAAAGACTTACCTGCATGGCCTGGCACACATTTGTTTACCAAACATTTGCTCTTCCCAACTTTCTGTGATTTGTCTTTCTCCCCTTTGACATCCCAGACTCCTATCCCCTTCTCCTAAGCTCAGGATGGCATATAAGCTGCAACTTCCTGACTGTCAGGAAGGCTCATATTTGAGGGTTCTTATATGTATGAATTAAATTTGTTTTTCTCCCGTTAATCTTTCTTATGTCAATTTAACTATCAGATCAACTAAAGAACTGATCTTTGGAAAGGAAGGAGAGAAAAGTTTTCATCCTCTACATTTAAAACAGAATGAAAAATCCCTCATTTTAGAGAATGTATTAATATGACAATTCTCAGCCTGTGATTCCTCCAAGATTCTCTATAGTGTCAGCAAGTCCAGGCAGTGTTCAGGACTTGATATCTGTGCATGGAAGATTTAGACCTAAAAACTACTCAATGTTTCCCATTTCACAGAATCTTTTATGTGATCAGGAAGATATAATAGGTGAGCTTTAAATGACCTTGTGGAAAGGCATTACTTAATTATACCCTGATTTAATAAAAAGAAACAGAATTGTATTTGTAGTCTCCTGATCTGCCCTATTTTATATCAGTGAGGGAATTATATACCATTATTCCACTATGGTTTTGGTGTGAAAGATAAACTTTCCTCAGATGAGTCCCACCTGGAAAGTTCCCACTAGAAATTCTTCAGTGTTAGACACACACAGCCCTTTTGCCCTCCTTGTGTCTTCCATTCCTTACTCCCATGGCTACATTAAAATTAAGGATTATCACTATTTAACATTTAATAATTACCATGTCATATGTGTCTATTTAATTGAATTAAGTAATTTCTGTTGATTATATCAACAGTAAAAACAGTCAAATAAACACCAATCCAAAGTTTTGATAAGACACTCCACTGACTTCTACTTAGTAAAAAAGTGAGTATATCACTTCATGGACATAGTGATAAAAATATTGATTTGCAAAAGGCATTCTATGACAAATTTTAATACAAGTTTTGTTGGATTCTACTTACTGATACAGTTCTTATTTCTCAGAAGCTTTATGAATCAGGAAGATGTAATAGAAAACATTGAATGACACTCTTGAAATATATTATTGAATTATATATTGAAAATCCTTTTATATCATCACTAACCATGTTTATTTTTTATTCACAACTGACCCAACTGTAGTGACAGGTTCAGAGAATTACGATAATGAAGATAAATAGCATTTCTATCTGTCTCAGCAAGTTTCTTGATGCTATAGATTAGATTTTCCACTTCTACACAAATTCTTCCTTATCCATAGACAAGGCCTTGAAAAGACTGAAGTAAACTTATTTCAGATAGGAGACATTTGGGTCTGTTATATTTTTCTTGGTTGATTGCTACACATACCCATTTTAAAGGGTATCTATTTATTTCAAATCAGATTCTGTTGGGGAAATATAGTTAAAAACAAAATGTCCCAACCCAGAAATCCTCTCCACAAATGTAGTGGAGTAAGAAAACACTTTTATTATTGAATAAGCATTGTTAAAAAACAAAATTCAACTGAATAAGTTTAAAGATCTACTTGGCTTTATTCAACAATTCATAAATGGAGCAGCATCCCATCTAACACCTAGAAGGGAGCTCCAGGAGCTGTACAAAATAGGAGGCTTTCATAGGCAGAAGGAGGGTGGGACAAGGAAGTTAAAATATCGGATTGTTTCAGGCAAGGTCCCCTTTCCTTAGAGGAAAGCAAGACTTTTATCAAGATTACCTCACTAGTCTTGATCAGGAAATTCCAAATTGATTGGTTTAAAATTCCACTCATGAAACTTCAATTAGGTTTTCTATTAAGTCTAGATAGGGCTTAGCATAGGGGACTCCATTTGGAGTTGTTGTTTCTTTTTAACAGCATTAAAAGTCAGAATATGATGTGTGTCACATGTAGTCTGCTAAGCTAAGAGATTGCAAAGATGGGAAAAAATGTTTATTCCCTTATATAGTCGGCAGATGTAATTCATTACATGCATGTAATAAGATAAACAACAACTAGTTCACAAGTAAGAGAACTTGACAGCACCATTTGTCACACATGTACATACTAACTCTACCTGGTAATTGGGGTGACCATCTGTGTTAGCTAATTGGCTACTAGAGGAAAAACAAACTTCTCATATCTTCATAACAGGAGATAGTTTTCCAATTCAGAATAAGGTTCCCACTGAAGTTAAACTCCTACCCTTTCACATAAACTGGAAATAGTAATGCAATCTCCCTTAATTTTTACATTTTAAAGAGATGGCTCCTAGGTCTTTGAGAAAAGTATTGCTAGGTCATAAAGCTAACAAAAAGCCTGTCTAGTTTTTAAAAGGATTTATATACATTTCAAAGAAATGAGAAATACTTACAATGACAAGTTTTCTAATATAAATGCATTAAGAAATTTGGGAGAGGGAGGAGTAGTTTCTTCCCCTATTTTCACAGAGGAGAATTAAGGATCTTATTTTTAATTTTAATTTTTCTTGACAATTATTCCAGTAGCACCTCATAATACTCTAACAGGAAAAGACACAGTGTTTATGTTAATTATAATAGCATTACTTTCAAAGCTTACTAATTTTCCATAAGTACTACATAGACATGAAACAGACTGCCAGATATTTCTCCAACAAAGATGGGTTCATTCAGGATCAGCAGAGAATTGCAAGTCAAAGTCTGCAACCATGGCAGCCACATACAAGTCCTTGCATGGCAAGGGAAGGAGAACTCTTTTTTAGAGGAGAAAGGAAGTTGGGAGGCTACAGTCCATGGCTTTTCATTGGCTGCGTCCTTGCCAGGAAGGAAGAGGACTCTTTCTTCTTGCTGTTGGGCTCTGCTATAGTAGCAGGGCCTGAGAGCTCCTCCTTCTGGTTTCCCAGCCCTATTTATTTATTTATTTTAAGAAGACGTTGGATGTAGGAGTTTATTAATTAATTAATTTATTTTTTGCTGTGTTGGGTATTTGTTTCTGTGTGAGGGCTTTCTCTAGTTGCGGCGAGCGGGGGCCACTCTTCATCGCGGTGCACGGGCCTCTCACTATCGCGGCCTCTCTTGTTGCAGAGCACAGGCTCCAGAAGCGCAGGCTCAGTAGTTGTGGCTCGATCAGGGCTCGAACTCGTGTCCCCTGCACTGGCAGGCAGATTCTCAACCACTGTGCCACCAGGGAAGCCCCCCAGCCGTATTTAATTGAGATTTCTGTTTATTAATTTTTTACAACTACCATAGAGGGTGTCACTGTAAAAATGAAGACAAAAATGAATAAAAGAAGAAAGCCTGAAAGGCAAATGAGGTGGCTGTTTTCTTAAATGAGGCAGCTGTTGACTTAAAAAAAAAAAAAACGCACAATGTTGAGAGTTGCGAGTTAAGTTTTATTTGGGGCAAAATGAGGACTGCAGCCCGGGAGACAGCGTTTCATATAGCTCTGAGAAACTGCTTTGAGGAGGCGAGGCGGGGGAGCCAGGTTATATAGAAGTTTTGTAACAAAGTGCAGGTAGTCTGAACATCAAAATATTATTGTTAATTAAAGAAAACCAGGTATCTTGAGTTAAGGAATTTAGTACTTTTCTATGTATGGGAAGATGCAAGAGTCTGGGCTCACTGAAATCATTCCTTTGATATGCACCTCAGCTCTCTGGGGCGAGTGTCCTGTATTTTCACATCTTGAGTTTCCTCAGGTCTCACAGTAGGGAGTGGCTTCGGGGAGTGGCTGAACTCTGATAGCTGCTAGCTAGCAGGTGTTCTTTTCAGCCCTCCATTTCCTCAGGGCTCACCAGCTCATGTTGGAGGGCTGCAATCATTGATGAGTGTGACATCCTTTGTTTACTGATATGGCAGGAAATATTCTATTTCTCAGAGCCATGGCATGCTAAGGGAAATACTACTCCATGGTGTCACATGCTTTCCATTTTTTAGCTTTACCACTGATGTTGTTATTTTACAAATGACTCTAAAGCTATAAATGGCAGGCCTAACCAGATGATTTCTGGCTCTTAGGTTTTGTCCATGAATAGATTTTGACCTCCAGTAAACACATGTATACTAGCCTTTCTCCAGTATCCATAAAGAAATTGATGGGACCATTCCTAATATTTCAGTAAATATCTTTTTTTCTTCTCAACTTCCTTGGAAGGCATGAAATACATTTTCTTGTTCTCAGGACACTAGAAGTTAGACTTTCACAGTGATACAGACCCAAAACATAGCACTTGGTTTTCATGTTTCTGACATTTTTCTGTTGTCATACATGCATTTTTTTATGCGATATTGGGAAAGGAGAGCTCCTGTTGCAACAAGCATTCAGCAGAGGTAAAGAGGGAAAATGCAAAAGGTCAATGGAGCATTGGGCCGGTATTTTCATCAGAGAAAAACAGACAGTGTATTCTTTTAGCAAGACTGGAGCTGTGAGTTCCTGGTGTAAAACACAATGCAAAAGAAGAATACCCTAGAGGAACAAACCTAAATGGGAGACAGGGAATGACAAGAACAAACCATTTAAATGCTCCCTGAGGGAAAAATATACATACAAAAGTACAAGAATTGAGGTTTAAAGAGCTTTTTATAACTTTTATTTTGAAAAGGTAAAAGTGAAAAACAACATGTCCACTTCAAGCTGGCTTCCGACAGCCCTTAAATAATAAAATGCTTAGTGAGGAACGTTGACACCTTCCTGTGGTGTTCCTGTTCCCCTTAAAAATGAAGTCAAGTTACCTTGACACTTAGGCCCAGTGTTTCTTTAACAGGGGTACAAGAAGGGTCACTGTTTTTTTCATATACTTCAAAGCTTATTTGATTGAATATTGGAAAGTACCTTAAAAGTTCAAGCAGTTTCACTGGCCCAATGAGGAAAATCAAACAGATGCCACATGGCTAATTGTGCTTTCCATGGTTTCAAGAAAAAGAGAAATGTGTTAATAGGGAGATGCCTAAGGTCACCTTTCTTCAAATTAGAGACCTAATTATTTATGTACTGAAATACATAAGCATCTGTTTTCCAAAATATATACATTCTAGTTTATATATATGTATATATATAGTATATATATATATAGTTTGTATATATGTATATATATATATAAACTTATTTACACTTTAGTGCCTTCCTTATCTCTCTAGAACTGTCACTTCTAAATATATAAATAATGACAAGATTGGTTTTAACAATCTAAAATGTAAAAATACTACTAAAAATTACAATTAGAGGTGAAATTATACAAAACCTATAGATTAGAAAAATGAATAGAAACAAACTGTATTGCCCTGCTGTTGCAAATACTTCACAGATTGCTTAGCCTGGCAAGACTCTGTGTCAAAGACTTTGTAAACGTTCTACTATTTAATCTTTATAACATTTTTGAAACGGAGGCATTATTTGCTCCATTTTTATAGGAAGAAAAATGAGGTTCCATGAGGTTTGTCATAACTAATAAGTTCCATGAGGTTTGTCATAACTAATAATTATTTAATTAATAAATAAATTTAATAATTTTAAATAATGCCTGATAAAGGCCCTGTCCCCTCCCTAGACTCTTCTTACAATGTGTTCCCTTGAGAACAATACTTTTCTGTTAGATCCTCTATCACTCAGGCAATTCCATACCTCATGGGTCACTCCTTTTACCTGAACAACTCACTTAACCCCACAACTCCGACATTTATCAATTCCTAGTCATTTTTCAGACCTGAAGTCAAGTGTAATTCCCTGGTCAAAACTTCCCTAATACGTAGGACAGAAAAGATCTCCTTTTCATCTTTCATAGTACCATACATACTTCTTCAAACTACCTACCAAAATTTTCAATAGTTCAGTTGATATTCAACTATTTAATGTGTGTCTCTTCTGGGCTAGAAGATAAGTTGGATGATGGCAGGGGCTGAGTCCCTCCCGCTCACAGCTATATCCTCTTTCTGTAGCACAGGGTCCTGTAATGGCTGAAAGACTTAGGAGATGGGTAAATACATATAAACCTAAAATTCAAAATTTTAACTCTAGACCACACTTTTTTTTTTTTTTTTTTTGACATGTAGGCTCAGCGGCCACGGCTCACGGGCCTAGCCGCTTCGCGGCATGAGGGATCTTCCCGGACAGGGGCACGAACCCGTGTTCTCTGCATCGGCAAGCGGACTCTCAACCACTGCGCCACCAGGGAAGCCCCTAGACCACACATCTTTAACTAGTGAACTAGGCTTACCTTGTGACTAAATTTCTAGAACAAAAACTCTTAGCTCATATGGAAATGAGAAACATAAATCTAATTCTAGAATGATTTCCATTGCTCCTGGGAGATTAAGGCATTTAGAAGCACAATTTTGGTATAAAAATATCATTATGTTAATGACCACTAATATAAATAATTCCTTAATTTGGGATGAGATAAAAACTACATTAAATTAGTCAATGCGTTGTTGTTAATATAAGAAGATCAAAGGGGCTCACATTCAGCATGGCGAGAAACACTCTTCCAGTAGATTTTTAGTCTCCCATTCAGAATAAATTTAGATAACCCAAGAGGGGTCAAATTCTTTGGAATTATCTTCACTTTTTTTTATAGTACAACAAATGCTGACTGTCTTGTGGGATCCCGATTTGTCAGTGTTGGAACAATGAAATATCCTTTGTTCTGAGCACAGAAAGATTACATGTAATTCTAATCATATCAGGCAAAAAGGATGGATAAAACTAGTCTGCGGACAGGCATTTGCTGTAAGCTGCATCACAATTTAGCATTTATTGCTGTGTACTATTGCCACTGCCATGTATTTGAAACCTAACAGAAACTAAAACAAAAGAAAGACATAGAAGTCTATTTTTATATATAATAGAAGTCAAATATAAAAATTGATAAAAAGTTCATGGAATTTAATTTACACTCTTTCTGGCAGCACAGATAAGATTATCTAGAACAAAGGTTATATCAAGTTCTAATTTAGAGGGAAACAAAAGATCTAGACTGTCAGTAGTGACCACCTTAATCTTTTAAAATGATGAAGTATTTATAATTATTATTTTTAATTATTTTTTTACTGGTGTATAGTTGCTTTACAATATTCTGTTAGTTTCTACTGTACAGCAAAGTGAATCAGCTATACATATACATATATCCTCTCGTTTTTGAACTTCCTTCCCATTTAGGTCACCATATAGCATTAAGCAGAGTTCCCTGTGCTATACAGTATGTTCTCATTAGTTACCTATTTTATATATAGTATCAATATTGTATATGTGTCAATCCCAATCTCCAAATTCCTCCCACACCCCTTCCCCCTTGGTATCCATACATTTGTATTTTTTAATTTTTATTGCACATTTGTTATAATACAGGCTAAATTTGTGACCCAAACGAGTTGTTCAATTTTGCGTTTAACATATATTTACAACATGGTGAGATAGCCTATATGATGTGTGTGACAGTTATCCATGTATTGTCTCACAACTGCAAATTCAAGCTTTGTATACCTGCTCTAAATAATAGACTCTTTGAACATTTTTTCCTTTACAGTGAGCATGATTTTAAGCTTCTTCGGTAGAGGGCGCTGGAGAAAGGTGGAAAGGGGTTTCTCCTTTTCAGGTTAGGATAAGTGTTATTTTGTTTTTTCTTGCTCTTGACATGCTGTCTGTCAAGAAGCAGGTGTGTGGGCACATTTAGTGTCACTCTGCCCCATCTGTGCACCCAGAACACCCAGTCCCTTGGTGACCATGCTGCCCCAGCCCAGAGGTTCTCTTCCCTGTTTGCTTGATGTCTGTAAACTAGCTTTGTCTCAGACAATACAAGAAACTTCTTCACTCTTCACTAGGTCTGAACCCTATCCTGGCCCGCTGGGTGGGGGGTGGGTAGCATGGAGGGAAGTATGTCCTTACTTAGGTACATTTTCTTAGCTCTAGGAAAAGACAGAGGAATGCTTCAGAGTACATTTTAGAGTTCTCTTTCATTTTTACAGTTATGATTCTGTCATAGCTTAATAACTCTTTATATTAAACTTCCTCTACTTCAGTTACTGTGTCTCTCTGTCTCCTGATTGGACCCAGACCAATACATAGCCCACATACACTATAATGAAGCACATTTAAAAATTTTGTAACATGTTTTATTTTCTTACTTTGTAAGTAATTACAATAGCTGATATGCATATATGTATATATATCATCATGTTTGATCAAGACTTCAGTTCAGAATAATGAACTTTATTTGCTCTAGGGAAAAAACATCATACGCATACCAGTCATAGGCTTTACTTCAGTGCCTCACAAAGAAAAGCTGTGGTTTTATATTTAAATAAGTATGCCATATTTTTCCACTGTGAGAATGCTATTTTGAAAAGCAAGTTATAAAAACTATCGCTTTCACTTAACTAATAGGTGACCTGAACGTCAGAGCCTTTGTAAAATGTACACATTGAAAACACTGAGATTCAATTCGTAAATCTGTGGCCTTCCGTTATTTCTGTCAAAGACAAGGAAGAAAGCACAACACAATTGTTTTCTTCAAAGTTATGAAAAGAGGTAAATTTTATTAAAATTTTATTAACACAATTGATTTACAATGTATTTTTAATTATTAGAGTGATATGACTGCCTGTTAGCTGTTGTACAACAATTGTTCTCTAACCAATCTGGGACTTGGCAGTGGCAGAAAGAGTTTAGATTGGATAGAAGTGGGATGCTAAACAGTAATGCTGACATAAAATCGGCTCTTAGAAATTGTACAAGAATAGAGTGATGGAAATCCAGCCAGACAGACAAAGCATTTCATCTGGAGAATACAACAGTGAATACTAGGCAATAATGCATCAAGACAGGTGGACAGAGAGGCAGGCCATCACACTCATGTCCAGAAAGACAAGCAAGAGTGTAAAGTTAGGTGTTAAGTAACTTTAAGTTAAGGCAGCTAAGTACTAAAGCAAAGAATCTAGACAGGATTACAGAAACACCAAGGAAATTGAAGAGGAATGGCATAATTCTTGCGTCAGGGCTAAAATTTTCAGAATCTAGGAGAATATGGTGGGACTAAAATCCTAGGTACATAGGGGAGATGGGCAGGAAATCCAAACCAGGACCCTGGCATGAGGTTAAACAAGGGCGGGCGACTCAGCTACTTGACATAGAATGTAGGATGGCTTCATCAAAAACAAATCTAGGAAGGAGAACTGTGACTGCAAGAAAAGAGTGAAGTTTCCAAGAAGTTACCTCAGTGTTGAAATGCTAATTTACTGGATTGGAGTCTTTAAATTCTATCTGATAAGAATCTTTCTTGATCCTCGTGCTGGATTTGTCAGGATGTCAGCATGAAATTAAATGTTCCTAGTTAAACTTATAAGAGATGACAGTGAATGTGGCAGAGGAATAGATCAGGGCATAAATCTTCATCACATAAATAATGAATTTATATTTTGAAGTCCACTAAGATTTAAAAATTCAGCTATGTTTATTTTCTTCATATATGGGCTAAGTCTTAAAATGTTAAATAGCAAAAAAAGAAAAAAGTTAAATAATACAAGACAATGAGATAAAAAGAAAAAAAAGGACTAATAATAAACGTTTGACTTTCATAAAGTTGATTATTTAATTTCTAAACATTATAAGATAGCACTATATTTTTAAAAATGTACTTTGTCAGGACAAAGAGGTATAGTGGAAATAAGAATAAGCCATGGATCTTGGCTTCACATCCCTGTCTTCCCCCGTATAATTGCATGAACTTGTGAAAATTACTTCATTTCTCCTTGCCATAATTTTTCTGTTAAAGATTTATCTTGTAAAAGAGAAGGGTTGTGTTCCAGTTATCTATTACTGTGGAACAAATGACCACAAAAGTTAGTGGTAAAAATCCTACAGTCATTCTACTGTATCTTATAAATTGTGTGGGTCAGGACATCCAGTAAAGATCAGCTGGATAATTCTGCTATTCCATGTGACATAATAGAAGTCACTTGATGATATTCAATTGTTAAACCATCTGGACTAGAAGGCAGAAATTGCTTGCTCACATATATGGTGACTTGGAGGGTATATCTGAAAGGCTGAGTTCAGTTGGAATTGTCAACAAAATGCCTAATTGTGGCCTCTTCCGTATGGCAGCCTCAAGGTTGAATTCTTACATGGTGGGTCCGTGTGCCAAGAGAAATTCTTCCAGTGAAGAAGGTGAAAGCTGCATGAAGTTTTATAATCTAGCACCACTTTTTCCCTACTCTGTTGGTTGAAGCAGACCCAACCAAGCTCATACTCAAGGTGGGACACCACAGACCTGAATACCCATGAGAGAAATTTCAAATAATTTGCTTCCATGTTTGAAACCACTTAAGTTAATGCCCTGACCACAAAATTACTGATCTTTCTTCCTCATGCAAGAACCACCAAAAGTCTCATCCTATTATTCTGTAAAGTTCAGGTTCAAGGTCCTGGATCTCGTCATTGAAATCATATCTAGCTACAGAAGAATCTCCTTGGCTTTTATGCCTTGGATAAAGTTGCTCTTAGTCTAAAGACTTATGAAATTAAGAGACAATTTATCTGCCCCCCGTCCACCTAATGTCCAAAGATGAGACAGACGTAAGATAGCTAGAATAAACACTCCTGTTCTACAAGGGGAAAAATGAGAGGCATGTAACAATCACTGTCCTGCAGCAGTTCTTAAATATAATCTGGTAGATGTGTTCATTTCCCTAATTAAGGCTCAGTCTTGATCTCTGAGTATAATTCTACATGGCTCTTGGTTTTGGACCTGCCCTCTGAAAACATCCTAGTCCATACACAGTAATGTAGCTTTTTCCATAAAATCTAGTTTCCTTAAAATCCAGTTTTCTTAGATTTTTTTCCCTGCTTAGAGAATTTGGGGCTTCTTAATTTTTTTTTCTATTCTTTCTGTCCCTCTCAATCTATGCTAATATAATTCCTTTAAAATCTTGTGAGTCTCTTGTGTATCAGTTCCTAATCTATCCCATTAGACAAAACCATATCCATGAATCTATTTAAGATAAATTATTCTCTAACTTTGTGATAAAAGAAATTTTCACATATTGGGCATGGGGAAGTCATTCTGGCTTATACATGAGTTAACTTAAATTTTATGCTAACAAGAATAGCCTACTTGTGGCCTCTCAAACATATATTATACATCTGTTTTAATTATTGAAGAAAAGGTCACATTGACCAGAAGTAAAGAATGTCCATGTTAAAAATAAAGATTAAATGTCTCCCTTCCTGGGATGCCAATGCTGGTACTTCTTCAATGATAAGACTCCCTTCCCAGGTGCCAAGTTCATACTGAGTTTGTGTATGTGCTGATCTTTCTGGGTTTTTTTGTTTGTTTGTTTTTGAAACCTTGAAGGAATGTATCCCTGACTTCTTTGATATTCTTTTTTCTGACAAGATATAAAACTGTTATGAAAACCATGCTTCTCCAGAGCAGTTCTTCAGAGTTATCTAGGAGGGTCTTCCAGGCCATAACTCTCAGTTTGGCTTCAATAAAATGCTTTTCTATTCCTATTATAGATTATTTATTGATTATTTTCATCAACATTGGTTTTCCTGTGAGATTGCTCTTTGACTATGCACTAAGCACTATTGTCTGTCTGAGGGCATCTATATGGCATGCCCTTTTTCTTTTTCTTTTTCTTTTTTTTTTTTTTTTGTGGTATGCAGGCCCTCTCACTGTTGTGGCCTCTCCTCTTGCAGAACACAGGCTCCGGACGTGCAGGCTCAGCAGCCATGGCTCACGGGCCTAGCCGCTCCGCGGCACGTGGGATCTTCCCAGACCGGGGCACGAACCCCTGTCCCCTGCATTGGCAGTCAGACTCTCAACCACTGCGCCACCAGGGAAGCCCCCTTTTTCTTTTTGTAACTAAGATATAGACTTAAATCCTTCTGAAGTCCTAACCAACGACCTTATGACCACAGCCTGGATTCGCTGAGGCTGTGTTCTCCTCAAAGTGCCCCAAATTTGATCTTTACCCTGAGACTGTCTCCTACTTTGAGGAGAACTTGCTGCCTGGAGAGACTGTCCAAAGTCTTTTACATTAACTCCATATTCTATAAACAGTTGATTATTTAGTCCATCTCTCTTTTCTCTCCTTTAGGTAGACAGCTGGAAGAAACCAGGAGGCACCTTCAAAATTTTGCCCAGAAATCATCTTAGCTCTATTATCAAGTTCATTAAGTATATTTTATATTTCTCAGGTTACGTCAAGTAGCAGTATTACCAAACTTTCTGCCAGCTCCCAGTATAGTATTTTTTTCAATCTCAGTTACTTCAAGGCTTTTCAGATTTTTCATGTTGTCTTGTCCGCAAACCAAAGTCACACATTTTAGATTTTGTAATGTTTTTGTAATGTTAACACCTCACTTCCAGTTACCACATTCTATTTATCTATTGCTACATTAAAGAAAAAAAACTGCCCAAACTTAATTGCCTAAAACAATTATTTTATTATATTTAATAATTTTATAAGAGTAATTTGGCAGCGTTCAAATGGGTGATTCTGCTTTTTCATGTGACTTTGATGGAAGTCACTCAGGGGTATTCAGATGGCAGATGGGCTGATATGGAGGATCCCAAACCAATTCCAGTCACATGATGCTTCATTGGGAGTGGCAGGAAGGCTAACCTTAGCTGAAATCATCAACTAGAATTTTTCCACGTGGCCTCTCCAGCATGGCAGCCACCTCAGCGTAGTGGAACTTCTCACAGGGTGCCTCAGAGCTTCTGGAGCAAGCCTTCTAGCTTTCACCTCTTGACGGGAGGAAGGAAAAGAATTTGTGGTCCTGGTTTGAAAATGCCAAAACTGGGAGAAATGATCATTAACATCTTTTTTTTTGTTTCTAAGGGGTCTGTTTCAAAGGCAACAATAACAACTTAGAATGAATATGAAATAAAAGGAAAAACATTTTAACTTTTTATGAGTTGTAAGCATCTAAACCTGCTGAAGCATTAAGTAGTCTATATCATTCATCTCACAAAAGATTTAATTCCAAAGATAACTGCAGGTGATAAAGACATATGTAGTTACATTGGATGGAAAATTTCTAAAAATATATAACTTTATATCTGTGTTTCTATAAAAATGGCTGTATTTCTTATCACCTCTTGTGAAATGCTGTATTTTCCATGAAAACCTATAAACAAACCTGAAAAGCATCATTTTTAAAGATGTATTTTCAACTATTTTGATAATATGAAAAATAGTACCACCTGAGAAGTTTTTAATGTAATTCATTATTTAAGATAAAGTTACCAAAATCAATAAATGATATTCTCCTCTTGATATGGTTCTATGTGGTACCTGAAGTAATAAAGCCATAGAGATTGGAATCATCTCAGCATCTTGACTAAATCCTTTCTGTCACAGATGAAAGAAGAGCCCTAGAGGGACTGTGAAGCTTGTCCAAGGTCTCTTATCTGGTTAATGGGTAGAGTCAGGAGCTCTTTCTATGACCATGGTGCTGATAGTTACAATAGTACCCTTGAGAGAAATAAGCTTCTCAAATTATATGACTATTCCCTTGCAGTTTATGCTTTCATTAATTTTCTTTAACAAATCTTCATTCATCTGTTGTACATAATTTTTAGACCCACCTTACTAAGTTTGAAATAAATTCTAATCAGGCTGAATTAGTAAAAATGAAGTTTCATCATTTTAAATAATAATAACAAGTAACATTGTAAGCATATTTCTAAAAATAGTGAGAAATTATAAAGAAAAAGTGTTTATTGCTTTATTTCTTTCATTCAGTAATTAAGGAATCACAGATTTTCTGCATGAGATGTTATTTTAAAGGCTATCTCCCTTTTGACTCAATTTGGAAATATTTTCTTAACCACTCTGAAATACAAGCATACCATGTAAGTTTGAATACTTCCAGTGATCTGTTGCTCATTGTTTCTGGGGGGGAAAGAAAAGAGAATATTTGGTATAACAACTGTAATTATTATTATATTCTACCTTATAAAAATATCTGTCTCTAAGTAATTTTTTAATCTATTTCTTTTGGTCTATGTGTCATCACGAAATATGTCAAAATCCTTTTTTAGATGAACATCTCCAAATATTTGAAGAAAAGTGTCAAGTTGTGACTAAATGTTTTATAATTTAAATATACAGTAGTCTCCCCTTATCCATGGGGAATGTGTTCCAAGACTCTCAGTGGATGCCTGAAACTTCTAGTCTTAATGATTCCTATGTATACTCTGCTTTTTCCTATACATACATACCTATGATAAAGTTTAATTTATAAATTAGGTGCAGTAAGAGAATATCCAAATTGCCAGCATCATTACTCTTGGGCTTTGGGGACATTATTAAGTAAAATATGGGTATATTTTACAAGCACTGTTATACCAAGACAGTTGATCGGATACCTGAGATGACTACTAAGTGACTTATGGGTGGGTAGAGTATACAGTGTGGATACTCTGGACTAAGGGATGATTCAAGTCCCAGGTGGGACCATCCTAGAGGGCACAAGATTTCATCCCACTACTTAGAATGATGTGCAATTTAAAACTTATTGCTTATTTCTGGAATTTTGTGTTTAATATTTTCTGACTATGGTTGACCTTGGGTAACTGAAATCACAGAAAGCGAAACCATAGATAAGGGGGGAATGCTGTAAACAATTTTCTCAATTAGAAAAGATTCTAAAATAGGATATATGCACATGGATGAGGATAAGCTAAACTGGGCACCCAGCTAAAAGGACAGTGTTATAGACCTCGTTTGTTTTGCTTCTGTCCCATTTCTCTGTATTCTTCTCATAGTGTGAATTTATCTGCTTGAATTTACTTTTTTATTTAAAATACCTTCATGCTGTGTCTGTAGTTATATAAAACTGACACATATATATGTATATATATGAAATTATTGTATTTGCTTGATATTGTACATAAAGAAGGCAATATTTTTTCATAACAAGTGTTGAAAAATAAGGACTTTTAAAATTCTCATGTTTAGATGATATGCCTCAAGATACCAAGATTTCACAACATTATAAATTACTGACTGGATGAAATTCTTCTGACTAAACAAACTGGGGGCAAACTTGCATTTGTAGGACCACACTTCTAATTACTTATGATTTTTTTAAATAAGTGGGTTTTCATTTTGATAGAAGGAAAGAAGTTTTGAACTGAACATAATAGAGGGCACCCACAAAACCTATATAATTATCAGTGAAAGTTTTTCCTTTGTGTAGATATGAGGTGTTTGCATTGCCTGCTCCCTTATTGCTACCAGCATTATGGAGTCATTCCCTTTATTAAGACTTTATAATACCAGCTGACCTTTGTCCTCATTACATCATCCAAGGAGGTCAAGAATATAGTGGATTGAAAGATGAGTTCAATTATAGTAATGCCCTCAGTTACTCTGTGTGTAGTGTGCTTTCCTAAGTCAATTGCATTCATCCTTGGTGTATATACTCGTTTTTTAAATTAATTTTTTTATTGGAGTATAGTTGATTTATAATGTTGTGTAGTTTCTGCTATACAGAAAAGTGAATCAGTTATACATATACGTATATCCACTCTTTTTTAGATTCTACTCCCATGTAAGTCATGACAGAGTATTGAGTAGAGCTCCCTGTGCTATGCAGTAGGTCCTTATTTGTTATCGATTTTATATATTATAGTATGTATACATCAATCCCAATCTCCCAATTTATTCCTTCCCCTGCTTCCCCCCTCAGCAACCATAAGTTTATTTTCTGTATCTGTGATTCTACTTCTGTTTTATAAATATGTTCATTTGTACCATTTTTTAGATTCCACATATAAGCGATATCATATATTTGGCTTTCTCTGTTTGACTTACTTTACTCAGTATGATAATCTCTAGGTCCATCCATGTTGCTGCAAATGGCATTATTTTGTTCTTTTTTATGACTGAGTAATATTCCATTGTATATACATACCACATCTTTACCCATTCCTCCATCGATGGACATTTAGGTTACTTCCATGTCCCGCCTATTGTAACTAGTGCTGAAATGAACATTGGGGTACATGTATCATTTTTTTTTTTAAGATTTTTTTTTATGTGGACCATTTTTAACATTTTTATTGAATTTGTTATAATATTGCTTCTTTTTTTTGTTTTGGTTTTTTGGCCACGAGGCATGTGGGATCCTAGCTCCCCAACTAGGGATCGAACCCTCACCCCCTGCATTGGAAGGCAAAGTCTCAACCACTGGACCACCAGGGAAGTCCCGCATGTATCATTTTGAATTATGGTTTTCTCCAGATATATGCCCAGGAGTGGGATTCCTGGATCATACGGTAATTCTATTAATCCCATTCCTCACAGGATTAAGAGGTATTATCTCACATGCTTCAGATGAATTTGTCATCTCACATTATGATAGTTCTTTAAGGATAAGGACTTTATTTTATATATCTTTGTAGCTAGTCAATGAATCTAGTTTATGAAAAGCAGATAATTCAAATCAATTAGTAAATTTAATGTTTTTAGATTATTTTAAAACATTTTAAAAATTTGTTGCCTAGAAGTGAACCTGTTACTCTATTTGAGAAACAGCCTCTGCATAAGACTATTGTATAATTATCTTCCTTAAAAAAACTCAAGTATATAATTTATTTCACTAACATAAGGATAATATGCATAGATAGTATTTTTGAGTTCATATTATACAAGTCATAGTTAACTAAAATTCTCAGATATTATTTCCATAATTATTTTTCATGTCTTTTTATCATCTAACTTTATCAGTTTTCTAAAAATTAAATTTAATACCACTATTCATTCCTGTGTAATTTTTGTCCTTGATATTTATAGTAATATGACTTACTGTTTGCTTTTATTCTCCACCAAATATTTACTAAGTTTTAAGTATTCCATTCAACATATTTTTTTTGGGGGGGGCACTTCTTAACATCTTTATTGGAGTATAATTCCTTTACAATGGTGTGTTAGTTCCTGCTTTATAACAAAGTAAATCAGTTATACATATACATATATCCCCATATGTCTTCCCTCTTGTGTCTCCCTCCCTCCCACCCTCCATATCCCACTGCTCTAGGTAAACAAAACACCGAGCTAATCTCCCTGTGCTATGCGGCTGCTCCCAAATAGCTGTCTATTTTACATTTTGTATATATGTCCATGTCACTCTCTCACCTTGTCCTACCTTACCCTTCCCCCTCCCCATATTCTCAAGTCCATTCTCTAGTAGGTCTGCGTCTTTATTCCCGTCTTGTCACTAGGTTCTTCATGACCATTTTCTTTTTTTTTCTAAGATTCTATATATATGTGTTAGCATATGGTATTTGTTTTTCTCTTTCTAACTTACTGCACTCTATATGACAGACTCTAGGTCCATCCACCTCATTACAAATAACTCAGTTTTGTTTCTTTTTATGGCTGAGTAATATTCCACTATATATATGTGCGACATCTTCTTTATCCATTCATCTGTCGATAGGTTGCTTCCAAGTCCTGGATATTGTAAATAGAGCTGCAGTGAAAATTTTGGTACATGAAACTTTTTGGATTATGGTTTTCTCAGGGTATATGCCCAGTAGTGAGATTGCTGGGTCGTATGATAGTTCTATTTTTAGTTTCTTAAGGAACCTCCATATTGTTTTCCATAGTGGCTGTGTCAATTTACATTCCCACCAACAGTGCAAGAATGTTCCCTTTTCTCCACACCCTCTCCAGCATTTATTGTTTGTAGATTTTTGATGATGGCCATTCGACAGGTATCAGGTGATATCTCATTGTAGTTTTGATTTGCATTTCTCTAATAATTAATGATGTCAAGCATTCTTTCTTGTGTTTGTTGACAATCTGTATATCTTCTTTGGAGAAATGTCTACTAAGGTCTTCGGCTCATTTTTGGATTGGGTTATTTGTCTTTTTGATATTGAGCTGCATGAGCTGCTTGTAAATTTTGGAGATTAATCCTTTGTCAGTTGCTTCATTGCAAATATTTTCTCCCCTTCTGAGGGTTGTCTTTTCGTCTTCTGTATGGTTTACTCTGCTGTGCAAAATTTTTTTAAGTTTCACTAGGTCCCATTTTTTTATTTCCATTTCTCTAGGAGGTGGGTCAAGAAGGATCTTGCTATGATTTATGTCATGGAGTGTTCTGCCTATGTTTTCCTCTAAGAGTTTAATAGTGTCTGCCCTTACATTTAGGTCTTTAATCCATTTTGAGTTTGTTTTTGTGTATGGTGTTAGGGAGTTTTCTAATTTAATTCTTTTACATATAGCTGTTCAATAGCTGTTCAGTTTTCCCAGCATCACTTATTGAAGAGGCTGTATTTTCTCCACTGGATGTTCTTGCCTCTTTTATCTAAGATAAGGTGAACATATGTGCGTGGGTTTATCTCTGGGTTTTCTATCCTGTTCCACTGATCTTTATTTCTGTTTTTGTGCCAGTACCATACTGTCTTGATTACTGTAGCTTTGTAGTATAGTCGGAAGTCAGGGAGCCTGAATCCTCCAGCTCTGTTTTTCTTTCTCTAGATTGCTGTGGCTTTTCGGAGCCTTTTGTGTTTCCATACAAATTGTGAGATTTTTTTGTTCTAGTTCTGTGAAAAATGCCCGTGTTAGTTTGATAGAGATCGCCTTGAATCTGTAGATTGCTTTGGGTAGTAGAGTCATTTTCACAATGTTGATTCTTCCAATCCAAAAACATGGTATATCTCTCCATCTATTTGTATCACCTTTAATTACTTTCATCAGTATCTTACAATTTTCTGCATACAGGTCTTTTGTCTCCTTATGTATGTTTATACCACTTTTTGTTACAGTGGTAAATGGGTGTGTTTTCTTAATTTCACTTTCAGATTTTCCATCATTAGTGTATAGGAATGCCAGAGATTTCTGTGCATTAATTTTGTATCCTGCTACTTTACCAAATTCATTGATTAGCCCTAGTAGTTTTCTGGTAGCATCTTTAGGATTCTGTATGCATAGTATCATGTCATCTGCAAACAGTCACTGCTTTACTTCTTCTTTTCTGAGTTGGATTCTTTTTATTTTTTCTTCTCTGATTGCTGTGGCTAAAACTTCCAAAACTGTGTGGAAAAATAATGGTAAGAGTGGGCAACCTTGTCTTGTTCCTGATCTTAGTGGAAATGGTTTCAGTTTTTCACCATTGAGGATGATGTTGGCTGTGGGTTTGTCATATATGGCCTTTATTATGTTGATGTAAGTTCCCTCTATGCCTACTTTCTGGAGGGTTTTTACCATAAATGGGTGTTGAATTTTGTTGAAAGCTTTCTCTACATCTATTGAGATGATCATAAGTTTTTTCTCCTTCAGTTTGTTAATATTGATCGATTTGCATATATGGAAGAATCCTTGCATTCCTGGGATAAACTCCACTTGATCATGGTCTATGATTCTTTTATGTGCTGTTGGACTCTCTTTGCCAGTATTTTGTTGAGGATTTTTGCATCTATGTTCATCAGTGCTATTGGCCTGATGTTTCTTTGTGACATCTTTGTCTGGTTTTGGTATCAGGGTGATGGTGGCCTTATAGAATGAGATGGGGAGTGTTCCTCCCTCTGCTATATTTTGGAAGAGTTTGAGAAGGATAGGTGTCAGCTCTTCTCTAAATGTTTGATAGAATTCACCTGTGAAGCCATCTAGTCCTTGGCTTTTGTTTGTTGGAAGATTTTTATTCACAGTTTCCATTTCAGTACTTGTGATTGGTCTGTTCATATTTTCTATTTTTTTCCTGGTTCAGTCTGGGAAGGTTGTGCATTTCTAAGAATTTTTCCATATATTCCAGGTTGCCCATTTAATTGGTATATACTTGCTTGTGGTAATCTCTCATGATCCTATGTATTTCTGCAGTGTCAGTTGTTATTTCTCCTTTTTCAATTCTAATTCTAGTCATTTGAGTCTTCTCCCTTTTTTTCTTGATGAGTCTGGCTAATGGTTTATCAATTTTGTTTATCTTCTCAATGAACCAGCTTTTACTTTTATTGATCTTTGCTAAAGTTTCCTTCATTTCTTTTTCATTTATTTCTCATTTGATCTTTTTGATTTCTTTCTTCCTGCTAACTTTGGGGTATTTTTGTTTTTCTTTCTCCAATTGCTTTAGTTGTAAATTTAGGTTGTTTATTTGAGATGTTTCTTGTTTCTTAAGGTAGGATTTTATTGCTATAAACTTCCCTCTTAGAACTGTTTTTGCTGCATCCCATAGGTTTTGGGTCATTTTGTTTTCATTGTCATTTGTTTCTAGGTGTTTTTGATTACCTCTTTGATTTCTTCATTGATCTCTTGGTTATTAAGTAGTGTATTGTTTAGCCTCCATGTGTTTGTATTTTCTACAGATTTTTTTCCTGTAATTGATATCTAGTCTCATAATATTTTTGTCAGAAAAGATACTTGATATGATTTCAATTTTCTTAAATTTACCAAGGCTTGATTTGTGACCCAGGATATGATCTATCCTGGAGAATGTTCCGTGAGCACTTGAGAAGATAATGTAATTTGCTGTTTTTGGATGGAATGTCCTATAAGTATCAATTAAGACCATCTTGTTTAATGTATCATTTAAAGCTTCTGTTTCCTTATTTATTTTCATTTTGGATGATCTGTCCTTTGGTGAAAGTGAGGTGTTAAAGTCCCCTACTATGATTGTGTTACTGTTAATTTCCTCTTTTATGGCTGTTAGTATTTGTCTTATGTATTGAGGTGCTCCTATGTCGGGTGCATAAAGATTTACAATTGTTATGTCTTCTTCTTGGATTGATCCCTTGGTCATTATGTAGTGTCCTTCTTTGCCTTTTGTAAGAGTCTTGGAGCATTTAATCCATTTACATTTAAGGTAATTATCGATATTTATGTTCTTATTACCATTTTCTTAATTGTTTTGGGTTTGTTTTTGTAGGTGTTTTCCTTTTCTTGTGTTTCCTGCCTAGAGAAGTTCCTTTAGCATTTGTTGTAAAGCTGGTTTGGTGGTGCTGAGTTCACTTAGTTTTTGCTTGTCTGTAAAGGTTTTAATTTCCTTGTCAAATCTGAATGACATCCTTTTGGGGTAGAGTATTCTTGGTTGTAGGTTTTTCCCCTTCATCATTTTAAACATGTCCTGCCACTCCCTTCTGGCTTGGAGAGTTTCTGTGGAAGATCAGCTGTTAAACTTATGGGGATCCCCTTGTATGTTATTTGTTGTTTTTCCCTTGTTGCTTTTAATATGTTTTCTTTGTACTTAATTTTTGATAGTTTGATTAATATGTGTCTTGGCGTGTTTCTCCTTGTATTTATCCTGTATGGGGCTCTCTGTGCTTCCTGCACTTGATTAACTATTTCCTTTCCGATATTAGGGAAATTTTCAACTATAATCTCTTCAAATATTTTCTCAGTCCCTTTCTTTTTCCCTTCTTATTCTGGGTCCCCTATAATTCGAATGTTGGTGCATTTAATGTTGTCCCAGAATTCTCTGTGACTGTCCTTAATTCTTTTATTTATTTTTTTCCTGTGGTATGCGGGTCTCTCACTGTTGTGGCCTCTCCCATTGCAGAGCACAGGCTCCAGACATGCAGGCTTAGTGGCCATGGTTCACGGGCCTAGCCACCCCGCGGCATGTGGAATTTCCCAGACTGGGGCATGGACCTGTGTCCCGTGCATCAGCAGGCTGACTCTCAGTCAGGCATGCCCTATCCTTAATTCTTTTCATTTTTATTTTCTTTATTCTGCTCCACAGTAGTTATTTTCACTATTTTATCTTCCAGGTCACTTATCGTTTCTTTGACCTCTGTTATTCTGCAATTGATCCTTTCTAGAGAATTTTTACTTTCATTTATTTTGTTGTTAATCACTGTTTGATTGCTCATTAGTTCTTCTAGGTCCTTGTTAAACTTTTCCTGTATTTTCTCCATTCTGTTTCTAATATTTTTGATCATCTTTACTATCATTATTCTGAATTCTTTTTCAGGTAGACTGCCTATTTCCTCTTCATTTGTCAGGTCTGGTGGATTTTCATCTTGTTCCTTCATCTGCTGTATGTTTCTCTGTCTTCTCATTTTGCTTAACTTACTGTGTTTGGGATCTCCTTTTCACAGGCTACAGGTTCGTAATTCCCGTTGTTTTTGGTGTCTGCCCCCAGTGGCTAAGGTTGTTTCAGTGGATTGTGTTGGCTTCCTGGTGGAGGGAACTAGTGCCTCTGTTCTGATGGATGAGGCTGGATCTTGTCTTTCTGGTGGGCAGGTCCACATCTTGTGGTGTGTTTTAGGGTGTCTGTGGCCTTATTATGATTTTAGACAGCCTCTCTGCTAATGGGTGGGGTTGTGTTCCTGTCTTGCTAGTTGTTTGGCATAGGGTGCCCAGTAACGTAGCTCGCTGGTTGTTGAGTGGAGCTGGGTTTTGGCATTGAGATGGAGATCTCTGGGAGATTTTCACCATTTGATATTACTTGGAGCTGGGAGGTCCCTTGTGCCTGCCATCTTGAATCTCCCCTTTCTCTATGATTTTGAGTACATTTCTGTAAACCCAGAGAGCCTTCTCAGCCAGGAGAAAACCAATCCCTCTGTCCTGAGTGTGAGCAGGAGTCAAAATTCCCTTGGTAGAGCACTGTCAGTCTCTGTGTGTTTTCACAAGATGTCTGAGGCGGCCCTGCTCTCTGCTCAAGGCAGCCTCACCTGGGAACCTCACCTTGTGGACTCCATTTATCTTTCAAAAGTTGAAGCCCAAACCTATTACCGACAGACAACCATATCTATTAGAGATAAGTGTTCTATTTCATTGGCCACATGTAAGTTTCTTTGAGTATTGCGTTTGCCTTTTGTGATATTGCTTTGTAAAGTACTATATCTATTAGGTATTCTAAAATAAATGTTTGATTCCAGAATATTGGATTTTTGTAAATGTTAGATTGGAGTGGAAAATAATACAGTAATTTGTGACTGACTTGGGACATGGGTTGCATAATTTCTCATTTTCTGTGCTTAGAAACTTAAGGATATGCATTTCTAGTTTAGCCTTTAAAATTTCACACAGAGCTTTCTCTTGTAAATGCAGGCTGAATACTTACCTTTCTTAAGCAATGCACAGTTGATGGATAGAAAAACTAGATATACTTATTGAATTTAAAGTATACCATCTTTAAAGTCTCTGTTATAAGTAAGTCTGGTATCAAATTCAATATATGAAGAAAACTTAAATATATGCCCAAGAAATTTAGCTGTATAATACATTTTTTTGGCTAGCTACATATTTTTATAAGTACTTTTCTTCAATGATACTTGCTGATTAGATTCCCAAGTAGCACTTACATTTCTGTTATTTTCCATTAGAGATGTATTTATACATTTCTCTACATCCATTAATATCTTATGACCTTACATAAATATTCTTCACTCTCTCACCACAAAATAAGTGCAAGATCATTTCACTGTTGTATCCCAACAATTCTATAATAATGATTCTATTACTAAGATAGCTCTCTTTCTTATAACTATGAGTCACTCTCAAATTTTCTCTTTTTATACAGTTACTATAAACTGATGGAAAAACAATTTACTACAAACTCTAATAGATGAGTAAAAATACTATAATTTTCAGGGAAACCATTCCTAAAGTGTATAACTGTTACTTTAGGATACATTTCTTTTCTACCATTATGATCATTATGTTTGCTTGATTTTATATATGTATTAAGAAACTGAAAAGGGTATGTCTTCCTTTTCACTTATTTTTATAAATTGGGAAGACACTGATCCTCTTTTAATGTCACTTCCTTTCTATATAATGGAAACGTTCATTTAGATCCATTAAAGGAATTAACTCCTGCTCAAATTTAGTTAGTTAGAAACTTTAGGAATGAAATTGCATTTTTATTTTCAGTTAAATATATTGGACTAGACAGAAAAAGTGAAAGGCAAGAAAGGAAGCCAGGCAGTTCTTGGCCCAATTAGTGATAATGGAAACTAGAACTTAAAGAATCACTTGAGTTCTCTAAATCTATCCTGACTTTTTTTTTGTATGTGTACTTCTACTTTTTTTTTGTATGTGTACCTGAAATACACTAATAACCATCCCTACTACTCATCTATAATTGTGCTACTCTGGGTAGTTTATTCCTCTGGTCCTTGAGACGCAACTCAGGCATTACTTTCTCCAAGAAGCTCTCTTATGACCTAAGGGCTTCTCTCATACCCAGTGTCTTTTCTGTTGTAACATTGTCTCAATCTATTGTAATAAATCATTCATTTTTCTGTTTTTGCCCCTATACCCATTAGACTATGAGCACCTGGAGAGCAGGATTGTAACATTTTTATAATCTTGTTTTTATCCCCTTCATTTTACTCAAACCCATGTTATTAAGGATTCCAGAGTTCCATGTATCTAACATAATTTATCCAGATCCACCATGCTTGATCTCAGTAGCATTTTGTTTTGCTGGTTTACTCCTTGAATGCCTTTCTTCTTTTGTATTCTGTGGTACTGAGTTCTTTTGCTGTTCTTTTACCATTTATATTGTCCTATTTATCTTCATTTTCTGTTTCTTCCTTCTTTAAAGGAGTTCAATTATTTCATTCATTAATTCAACATTCTATCAAACATTCTTCTATATCCTAAAGTTTAGGGGCACAAAATAATAATTAAAAGAAGGGTATCTTACGATTCTCTTCTCGTCCCTCTCTTTATGCTAACTCTATCTCCAGACACTCTTATGAGTGTTTTTGACTTCCAATATCATGCATATTTTAAGGACTTTGGGGCCAGATCTCAATTATGAAAATAAAGTGATCTATTTAAATTCCTGTTTAATATTTCTGCATATAAATCTCACAATAAAGATATCTAAAATTATTTTTTTTTCCAGAAGATACTCTATGTCTTACAGATAGAATGAAATGAAGAAAATTATTCATTACAAAAGGATTTTTTGTGTGTGAAAATAAGCTCAAATTGCATGGAAAGACTCTGTGTCATAATGCAAAGGACCTTGAACTTGCATTCTGGGCCTAACTCTGCAAGTTCTGTCAATAACTAACATGGTAACCCTGGAGACCTCTCAGAATTTTATTTTAATTGCCAGGAAAATATTTTACTTTTCTAAGATCTAAAAATGTCTTGTTTTCTGTGATTCTAAGGGCTGTGGTGCTGCTATTGTAATGACATTTGGAAGAAGAATGAAAATGAAGGCAAAAAAACTGAATCTAGATGAGTTTTTCCAGGCCTGTTCATCAGATTATCTTGACTTTGCATTGTTGCTTCCTCTTCCCTATGGTTTAATCTTTTAATATCCCGTCTTGAATTTCACACCTTTCCTCCACTCCAAACCCATTGGATAAAACACAGAAATAAGACTTGATCATATGCATGATTTCCAAGCATGGGTCTTATTGCTGAAAGAGCTTTTAGAGAATAATATGTCATTTTGCTTTACCATCATTTGATGTTGAAACTTACCAACATGTACGCAATCTTTTTTTTTTTTTTTTAACAGTCAAAATTAAACTGACTTTGAATTTTAAGTGTTTCCTCAGAAATAACTATGCTGGAAGCATTCAGCTCAGTGGAGGATTAGCAAATGTGTTATTGTGACAGAAAAAAAAAAAAAAAATATATATATGTATATTAACTGCAGATAAACCCAAATACATAATGTGCTATATAGTCTAGCAGTGGTGACCTCAAACATTAGTTTAAGACGTGGTGAACAGAAAGAAAGCAGTCATGCGAAGGGCAGGGAAAATTCAGCTGTAAGGAAACTGAAGAAAGTGGGAAATGGGATGAGAGAGTGGTTTAGAATCAGAAGAGCTGATAATCCATGGAAGGATGCTGGCCTGGATAGAATCACACATGTCTGGTTCTGGTCCTCTCTCCAGTGGGCCCTCCTCACTCTGAGTGCTCTGGCCAGGTGGTTAGGATTTTCTTTTATCTTTGAGAGATTTACAGTCTTTTTGAAGAAATGTAACATATGCTTTTATTACTATTTATATTTAGTCCTACTCTCATTCCGTCACTTTTAATCTAAAGAATTAGGAGATACATTTCTGATTTTGTAGAAAGAACACTAAATGAAGTCTGGGAATGAGAATCAATTCTATCATAAATTCCATCTCGGAGACTAAATTTCTGCACAGTAAAAGGGCTTATAGTTCTATGAACTATGGCAAAATTTATTTTATTTTTTGTTTGTTTTTATTTTTTTAATTTTTTCTTGCTCTTTTTGATCAACAGTAAATTTAAGACTCTTTTTTGCTGTTGTTTATCTTCTTTTGTTTGGTTTGGTCATTATAAAAATATAGTACCTATACTTCTGTGAAGCCAAATAAAACTCTGATATATATTTTGTATTAGTTTAGATATGCTATTATTGATTGGTACAGTATACAGCCTCACTCATGATAAACAGGGATTATATTAAAATGTCATTATTTTGCCATTCATATTTAATCAAATCTATTTATTTGTTAATCATAAAAAGGTAAATATTTTAAGTAATTAAGGATATCCAGTAAAAATTATACCTAATAATTTCCATCATGGATATTTTATTCAAATAAAATAGCATTATATAGAGAATTGGTCATGCAAAAATTAAACATTCATATGCAATATTTAGGGGGCTTTCCCACTAAAAAGTATTTTGAGATAGGCAAATGTTTGAGTAGTTAGGACCTTCATTTATAAAATGTATATGCTATGTTATTTTAAAAACAAAATAAATATTTAAGAAGATTATTCATAAATTCTGGTGAAATACCTTATAGAAAGGTGAAAAAAATGCTGAATTTGGAATAAAGAAAAATAAATAACCAGTGTTCTCATCATGGCTATTTCTCTTCCTAGCTAAAGGATTCTGAGAGGTTTATGACCTTTCAATTTCAAGTTTGATCATCTATTAAATTTGATAATAAGAATGGTACTAACCACATAATATTTTATTTTGGGATATTAGTTATATTAGTATATTAGTTACCCAAGTAATATGAAAACATTGAAGAGATTTATCATTGTAAAAATTAACAACATGTTCTTCCAATTTCCTACAAGTTCACAAATCAGTTTTTTTTTTCTCCTTATTCTTCTTCCATTGTGCTTTATAGCACTTTTTCGCAGAAATTACCACAAATAAAAATAAACATATCTTAGTGGTTTTGTGTAAGATGACAATGCTGGGTTTTTCTACTTACTTGCCTACTTGGAATATTTACTAAACTACTCTATTTGTTTTGCTTTTAAACAGAAATGGGAAAACAAAAGTAATTTCCCAATTCCCTGTTAATCAGTTTGTATATGCTAAAATAATGTTTCCAAAATATTTTTTTTTCTGCTTTTAAAAAAGTACATGGATAATGCATGGCAACAATTCTAGAAATTGCATGTCAGGTCTTTCAAGTAGCAGGTAACAAAGCTACCAACTGATATTTAACAAAAATATGGATGTGTTTCCATTTTGTGTTTGTATTTTAGCGTTTAATACTACAATTTTATATATTGAAGGTAATGTAATTTTTCATTTTCTTGAAAGAATCTCATCAATTTATTGTATAGACTTAAATTTTAATTATAATACATGAAAGTTCTTTAGACAATGTGCATTTTTAAAAGATTCTTTTAAAAAACCTACCTAGATAAAAGTTATCTGCATGTATAAAGGTACTTTAATATATGACACTCTATTTTCTATCACATAACCAAAAACTTAGAGCAGAATAAGTGAGAATACCTATATCTCTATCTATACAGACACATATAGAGACATGTATATAATCTGGTGCATACAATATATATTATGTAATATGTATAATGTGATATATATATATATTATATATATATATAACATCTATTAACTTACCACAAGCAGAAACTAATAATAGTAGAGATCCTAAAAAACAAGGCTAGCTTATTTGCTATTGCAATCAGCCCTTATAAACTTAAAGTGGTTAGTATGGACTTTGCTTACCTAAAGATTAATTATCTTGTTAAGTTGTACTTATATTACCATGTAAATATTAAGTCCTTATTAATGCAAATGGTTTTTGTGCCCTCTGTAAAGCTTTAATAAAACAATTTTTCTTATTTTGTTTAGTTATGAAAGTGAATTTAAGAAGGTAGTTAAATATATGTGTACTTGAGAGATTTAAGTTCGACCAGGCTAACCAAATCATTTATGTAACATTTTGCAAAGTAAGGGAACTCTACATAATGAACTAGTCAACATAAAGTTAAAATTCTCTTGTGATGCTTTAATTCTTGTTAAATGTCTTTCATGAGTTATAAAATCTGCCTAGCAGTTATGTAATACACTAACCTTTTTCTCATGGCCATATTATTGATGGTCAAAAATTCAAGAGAGACTAGAAGATGAAGGGATGAAAGACTAGAAAGATATAAAACAAAATACCTGGGGCCTGTACCTCTTGAGATTTGCATAACAATTGTGATGAATGGGATGACTAGACATAAAGTAAAAAGAATCAGAGATTCTTTTGAGGGTATTTTCAAACCAAAAAGAAAAAGAAAAAAAGGATAGAGAAAGGAAGAAAGAAAGAAAGGAAGGAAGGAAGGAAGGAAGGAAGGAAGGAAGGAAGGAAGAAAGAAAGAAAGGAAGGAAGGAAGGAAGGAAGGAAGAAAGAAAGAAAGAAAGAAAGAAAGAAAGAAAGAAAGGGAAAGAAAAAGAAGAAAGAAAGAAAGAAAGAAAGAAAGAAAGAAAGAAAGAAAGAAAGAAAGAAAGAAAGAAAGAAAGAAAGAAAGAGAAAGAGAAAGAAAGAAAGAAAGAAAAGAAGGAAGAAAGGAAGAAAAAGGAAGGAAGGAAGAAAAAGGAAGGAAGGAAGAAAGAAAGGAAGAAAAAGAAAGAAAGAAAGGAAGGAAGGAAGAAAGAGAAAGAAAGAGAAAGAAAGAGGAAAGAAAGGGAAAGAAGGAAGGAAAGAGAAAGAAAGAAGGAAAGAGAGAAGGAGGGGAGAGAGGAAGGAGAAAACGAGGGGTTTTCTTTTTGCTTACTAAAATATAAACAATTACACTTATTTAAAACTTCAAATGAGAAGTTGTCTCTAGAAAAGTTTTTCCTAAAGCAAATAAAGTCCTGATCAGAAAGCAAGGTAATGATTTCCTATCTAAAAAAAAAAAAGGTACAACTGAACTTATTTACAAAACAGAAGTAGAGTCATGGATGTAGAAATCAAACTTATGGTTACCAGAGGGTAAGGTGGGGAGGGATAAATTGGGAGATTGGGATTGACATATACACACTACTATATATAAAATAGATAACTATAAGAACCTGCTGGATAGCACAGAGAACTCTACTCAATACTCTGTAATGGCCTATATAGGAAAAGAATCTAAAAAAAAAAGGGGGGGGGAATATATGTATATGTATAACTGATTCACTTTGCTGTACACCTGAAACTAACACAATATTGTCGGTCAACTATACTCCAATAAAAATTAAAAACAAAAACAAACAAACAAAAAATCAGGGTAGTCACGCCTGCACTGGGTCTAGTTGATGGCTTTGTCAAGTGGGGATTTCCTAGGTAAATAAAATAAACTCCCTCTCAGGAAATATTAAGGAAGGCTTAGAAAACACACACACAAACAAACAGGGAGAGCAGAGATACACTTACATTTTTTGTGTTCTAAGATATATGCATGTGTATATATGGGTGATTAATACACACATATATAGGGATAGCTGATATCTCCATCAGCAGATATCTATATCATAAGTGTATATATACATGTATCTTATATGTCTGTAGCTCAACTACACATATTTGTAATCACGTTCAGTTTAATAGCTAGATCAAATCAGAAAAAAATGTATGTATACCAGATAAACATGACACATGAAAGCAGATGTCTGTTTAAATTACAAAAGAGCCGTTTTTTATTTTTATGTACGGTTCAGCATTACATTGTTTTCTTTCAGCCAATGGCATATTGGTCTGGCTGTGAGCCCAGGTCTCTCACATAATGATCAACCTGAGACTAGTACAGTACCATCTGGTCATGTCTCAGGTAGGAAATACATTAAAAATATCTACCAATTTATGCATTCATCCCAAAAGCATAAGAACACACAATGATATGACTTTTTCCAGTAATGGAGCTTCTTGCAAATAAATAATATTTTATTCAATTTTTGTAGAAGAATGAAAAAAATATACAAAATCTAGGAAACCGGTACAGAAGAATGACTTCTAACATGGTGTGAGAAATTTGAAAGTAATCACACATTTCTGAATATGGGGAGGGCCTAAACTAGTTACACAACTAAGGAGAGTATAAGGAAAGATAGAAGAGCACTTCTGGGCCAGGACTGTGGTGAATCTAAGAAATGTCATCAGGAAAGAATTCACAATCTCTGACTTTGATTACATAATAAAACAATGGAAAATGACATTTTCCTACTAAATTATTTTGTTTATGAATTTAGGCCTCTATATAATCTGCTTGTGCCTTTGTCTTTCTGTTATCTAGCCATATAAATAGGTATTTAATTATTTTTTTACTTCATGTGAGAATAAGCCTCATACTATGTGGTGATACTTTCTTCTTGTGTTCCATTGCTATAAATATCTCAGGTATTAAGTATTTGGTATTGGGATTTGCAGGAAGACAAGATTTTTGTTAACTTTACATATTGCTAAGTTAAGAGTCTACTTTATACATGATGAATTCATCCTATTCATTGAAGATTTGAGCATAATTTAGAACATTAGGTCTGTGTTCATAAAAGGTTGCTCATTTTCTTCATTTTATATTTTACCTTATTCATAAAGATGCTTTCATTAAGGATCTTCATTAGGATTTTTTTATGTTCTGCAAACTACATGTAGCTACTAAAAAGGTATGATGTACCTAGTAATATGGAACAAAGAAATCTTGTATGATGATCTTATAAATACTTCTTTTAACTATAATGTAAAAAATGTCCCCTGATATTATATTTTCTTTTTTAGAAAGGACACTAGGGTTTACAACATGATCAACACCACATTACTCTGTTATAGGTTAAAAAACTGTTACAAGTAGATTCTTTTGCTGCTTACTCTAATTAATTCCCTTAGAATTCATTGGAGGAAGTATGAGATAGAAATACCTCAGACAGAAATTCATCTTATGATAGGTCACGGTAGAGCAATATTTCAGGGCATTTAGATATGATTTTTTTTTAGTTTATTGTCTCTTTTATTTCCCAAACTGAGGTTTTTTGAAAATGTAAAAATGGTTTTCCAAAATTCATCCTAATACAAGTGTTTTTCAGAGTCTAAGTTTGAGTAAACTTTGACATTGGTGGAAACAATAGTCTATGTATATTTCTCTCTATTCAAACTTTTCTTTAACTCATCATTTTTCTAACTGATTTACAGTTCCTACTGCTGCTCCCTCCATTGGGACATTATATTTTGGATATAGACACCACCTAAAAAAATCTACTTCTCCAATTCTTACTTCAGTGTTTTCCTCAATTTTTCTAATGGACTTCAGAGCTGGAGGATGGTGACTTTAAATGCTAGTTCAGAACACTAGATCATGAAAGCTCAAACATAACCTTTTATTGTAAATTAGTAATAAGATTCCATCAAAGAATGATGAAATCATAAGATTCAGTAAAAAGATATATCTAGTTTTAGTATATATTTAAGGATGTCTTTATTAAGTAAAAGCTACAATTAAATGGTTTACCTGTCTTTGAAAAAAATATAAAAGCATTTGGTAATTACAAAACACAAAGATGCCAAAATTGAGGATTTACTGTTATAATTCCTACAGAGAGAGCACATTATTTTATAGTTGTTATCAATTGATTTGATTGTGAATATATTAAAACAGTACTTTTATGTTATTAGGTCATGAAATCTAAATATCATATATGGCTACATTTTCTGCACATATGCAGATATTTCAGGAGAGATACATGTTAAGTTTGACAAAAGATCTTAGAAAATTTCAATCCATTGTTAAGTACTTTCTGAGAAAATCTTACTGTCATCCCCAATTACTTCACAAACTGAGAGAACTTAGCATGTTTAACCATTAAGGGCCCCAGAATTGTGATTAACATTGCAGATAGAAATGGTAAAAAGCAATGTTATGCTAACAACTATATGCTTGTTCAAATGTTTAAATTAGAAATTTTAGCAAACTAGCTTTTTTAGCACTAGATTTAATCCCTTAAGGAAATGGCAGCTACAAAATACAGCTCTTTTTTCTCTTTTTAACAAGCTATATATGAGTCACTAGTTTAGAATAAAAATAGTTTGGGTGAGAAATATATATTTTGATGTTGTGATTTAAATTGATTTTTTGTTTTTGTTTTTTTTTGTGTAGTACGCGGGCCTCTCACTGTTGTGGCCTCTCCCGTTGCGTAGCACAGGCTCCGGACGCACAGGCTCAGCACCCATGGCTCACAGGCCCAGCCGCTCCACGGCATGTGGGATCTTCCCGGACCGGGGCACGAACCCGTGGCCCCTGCATCGGCAGACGGACTCTCAACCACTGCATCACCAGGGAAGCCCTCAATTGTTTTTTATAATTTATTCTCCACAATTCAGTCCATTGTGATATTTACTTAGAAATCTTTTATTAATTGAATAATATGCCTATTTGAAATATTGCACGTTTTATTCTAACGTAAGAACATAAAACAATTTCTATTCTGAGGCAAGAGCTCTCTCTCTCTCTCTCTCTCTCTCAATGTTTAGCAAAACTTACTAAGGCAAGGAGTGTTTTCCAGTCTCTGTTAATCTAGAAGGCAAATAACCAGAATTGTGCACTGTAGATCTATATTTTACTGCTGTAAAAGAGGGCTTACCATCATCCAAACAAATCACAGCATTGAATATCTTACATATTTTATACTGAATATTATTATATGTACATATCACTGTAAAATAGTGCTTTCATTCTGAGCTTGCATAGCTTGCAGTAAAACACATTATATTTAAAGGAAAATAAATTTAAAAGGAGGTTTAGTACAGTGCAATTACACGTACTGTAGCTTCTGTTTAAAGGGATTCACAGCTAAAATTTATTTTCATTATTGGCTTTCAATAGAGATTTGGATTTGTTGGGCACAGCCCTCTTTTGTATTTCTTTTATTTTACTTTGCTTTGGATGTTGGACAATTTTCTTATTTTTTATTTGTTGGCTAGGGTAATATTCAGTAATATTAGACCACTGAGGGAAAGAGAAGAAAATAGTTTGGGTTTTGTTTTGTTTTGTTTTGTCTTCTCTTGATTCTTTAAATTTCTTCTGATTCACAGAAAGAGGATTAAGCAGCCAAAATTAATAGAGGTATTCAGTTATTATTAACAGACGATACATATTTGTTTCCCAATATATAAGAAAAGTATGCTTGGAAATTATGGTGTCCTTTTGGCTTGTCATTAGTTACAGTGTGACACTTTGGTATAATATCTGACAATATTACTCAAGTGGATACCTTTCATTATAGATATGACACCAGGATATATTTTGAAGTGTGCAGCAGGTACTTTTTCTGTAATTATTGGAATAATCATTTCCCCCCTGTGTTGTTAAAGTGAATTACATCTGTTTATCTTCAAGTGTTGAAATAAACTTCTATTTGTTGGATGATTCTCACATGATCAGGATGTATTTTACTTATATATTCCTCATATATTTGATAATATTTTGTTAAGGATTTTGTATCTTATTCTATAAAAGATCTTGGTCTGTAGTTTCCTTTTCTTGTCATGACACAGATGCAAATGACTACAGCAGCGTGTCTGCTGTAATGGTGATTGCATGAGGCTAAGGCCAAGTTCCTCAGGTGTGAGTGTTCCCAGGGACACTTCAGACTTAGTGCAATTTGGAAGAGACAGTAGAGAAGTGGTGATGTGATAGTCCCACTGATATAAGTACACAAGGATGGGAACAATCAAAATCAGAAATTGTACATTGAGAGCTAAGTTACTTTTACCATAGCCATTTAGTATGGATTCACAGAATAGTTCCAGATGGGCTGAAAAACAAATTCCTTGTAAAAGGGCTCAAGTACCAAAGAATCATAGAACACCTATTTTGAATTAGTTTTGTTATATTTATTTAATTACTTGCTTAAATTTTTAATTTACAAATTCATTTATAACTTGTTTCTTTAATCTGAAATTCTTTGCCATCAGATATTTTCTTAGTGACCTCTTAGTAGGGTACCAGTTTTAACAAAATGGCACTTTCCCCCCAAAAGCCGTCTGTACCATTTAGTTTAAATTACTTTCTATCTGATCACTATAACGTCACTCTGTTTGAGTTTCTTCATTGAATTTATCATTCACCTGCCCAATTTTTTATTTGTTTATCTCTTCTTTGCCTCTAAAATGTGAGCGTGTGTGTGTGTACGTGTGTGTGTGTGTGTGTGTGTGTGTGTGAATATTTGTTTGTACATGTGCAGTGGATGAAATACATAATGATAGAGTGGATTAATCTAATTTAATTAAATTTAATGTAAAATGTGTAGCCTGTATGCTTCCAAGAAATCTTGAGGCTACTGAAATATTAGCCATACTTTACCAAACTAAAAGAGACCCTATTAAAATTATTGAGTGAGGGGGACTTCCCCAAATGGAAAGCATATTATATTAAGCATGAAAATATGTATAAAGCAATGTGATAATGATAACTTTGAAATACTGTTACCAGTGAAATGTTATTTATGCAAGTGTCATGTCAATTAACAACTCAAGGATCTGTTTTTAGCTGAGACCTTAGGATTTGACTCTACTAAGAGGATCAAGTAATAAAACTGCATTTTGTGATTTCAAGATGGAAACAGAGTTAATAAACACTCTTTATCAGACTGGAATGCTGATAATAGCACAGAAATAACATATAGACAAAGAACTCCGAAAACATTATGGAAAGAAAGAAGCAATCAGTGCTTTGGTGGTTAATAAAGGAAGTGAACATTTTCACCACTCATTGGATGAGAACATAACTCATAAAAAACAATTTATTAGAAATGATGCCTAAAGTTAACTTGTAATATTTACAGCATACTCAGAAATAGCAAATGGCATGACTAAGTGATTCTTGCAAATAATAATAATAAATTTTAAAAAGGCATCTCATTTTTGGACTTACTCTGTAGCAAAATACAAGAAAGAGGATCTACTACACCTAGAAGAAAGACATTTGGGGAATGGAGAATTTTTCATTAAATACTTTTGTTAGGGTATGCTATCATATTCTATCAACAGATCCTAGGTGAGGAGAAATTGAGATGTGCTTTCAGAACACCAAAGAATACTATTTATAATTATATACATTTATGATTGTCATTAGTATAATATGTGTATAATCAATTATACTGGATTATATATATCATGTCAATTATGTCATGTCAGCATATTTGAATGGGTACTTATAAAATTTTAAGAATTTAATTAATTTATATTTTTTGTAAGCACATTTGTTTGCTGTTCAAGCAGGACACTTAACAATACAATGTTCACACCCTAGAGACAGCAAAGTGACCAAATACAGGCTTAGGAAAGTATAAATAGAGTCTGCCAAAGTGATTTGTTGATGGCCTGTAACATATCATACACATTTTTTCTGTCAGATGGAAATGCAAAGTAGGTGTGTTATGACACCAAGATGTAAGTTTATTGCAATATTCACAGTTCTAACACAGTTTTTCTACGTTGTGCCCTTCCACATGGATTACATCTTCTTGGTTATTCAAATCAAGTATTTCATTAGATTAACCTTATCACATTTTGCTCATTATCTCATTTCTAATCTCCTTCCTCATGTTTCATTGCTATTTGTTCAACTGCATTCATTTTAGGCTTTCATTTCAATAGCAGTCAATTTGATCTTTTCTCTAATGCCCTGTTAGCATTACTTGTATGATTTCTCAGAATTCTTATATTCATTTTAAACATTTTCACTTCTCTTAACACATTTACAGTTTGATTAATTAAAGGTGCTCAAAATACAAAATACTGAAACGCATATGATTTTATATAAATTTTAACATTGTTTTGATTAAAATTTATGTTTCAAAAATGCGGTGAAATGTCTAGAGTTTTTTTTTTTTAAACATCTTTATTGGAGTATAATTGCTTTACAATGGTGTTGTTAGTTTCTGCTTTATAACAAACTGAATCAGCTATACATATACATATATCTCCATATCTCCACCCTCTTGCATCTCCCTCCCATCCTCCCTATCCCAACCCTCTAGGTGGACACAAAGCACTGAGCTGATTTCCCTGTGTTGTCCCTGTGTCCTCAAGTACATTCTCTATTTCTGCATCTTTATTCCTGTCCTGGCCCTAGGTTCTTCAGAACATTTTTTTTTTTTTTTTTTAGATTCCATATACATGTGTTAGCATACGGCACCTGTTTTTCTCTTTCTGACTTACTTCACTCTGTATGACAGTCTCTAGGTCCTCACTACAAATAACTCAATTTTGTTTCATTTAATGGCTGAGTAATATTCCACTTTATATATGTGCCACATCTTCTTTAACCATCATCTGTTGATGGACACTTAGGTTGCTTCCATGTCTTGGCTATTGTACATAGAGTTGCAATGAACATTTTGGTACATGATTCTTTCTGAATTATGGTTTTCTCAGGGTTTATGCCCAGTAGTGGGATTTCTGGGTCATATGGTAGTTCTATTTTTAGTTTTTTGAGGAACCTCCGTACTGTTCTCCATAGTGGCTGTATCAGTTTACATTCCCACCAACAATGCAGGAAGGTTCCCTTTGCTCCACACCCTCACCAGCATTTATTGTTTGTGGATTTTTTGATGATGGCCATTCTGACCAGTGTGAGGTGATGCTTCATTGTAGTTTTGATTTGCATTTTTCTAATGATTAATGATGTTGAGCATCCTTTCATGTGTTCGTTGGCAATCTGTATATCTTCTTTGGGTAAATGTCTATTTAGGTCTTCTGTCTATTTTTGGATTGAGCTGTTTGTTTTTTTTCTTATTGAGCTGCATTAGCTGTTTGTAAATTTTGGAGATTAATCCTTTGTCAGTTGCTTCATTTGCAAATATTTTCTCCCATTGTGAGCTGCTGTCTTTTGGTCTTGTTTATGGTTTCCTTTGCTGTGCAAAAGCTTTTAAGTTACATTAGGTCTCATTTGTATATTTTTGTTTTAATTTCCATTTCTCTAGGAGGTGAGTCAAAAAGGATCTTGCTGTGATTTATGTCATAGAGTGTTCTCTCTATGTTTTCCTCTAAGAGTTTTATAGGGTCTGGCCTTACATTTAGGTCTTCTATCCATTTTGAGCTTATTTTTGTGTATAGTGTTAGGGAGTGTTCTAATTTCATTCTTTTACATGTAGCTGTCCAGTTTAGCAGCACCATTTATTGAAGAAGCTGTCTTTTCTCCATTGTATATTCTTGCCTCCTTTACCAAAATTAAGGTGACTATATGTGTGTGGGTTTATCCCTGGGCTTTCTATCTGGTTCCATTGATCTATATTTCTGTTTTTGTGTCAGTACCATACTGTCTTGACTACTGTAGCTTTTTAGTATAGTCTGAAGTAAGGGAGCCTGATTCCTCCAGCTCCATTTTTCTTTCTCAAGATTGCTTTGGCTATTCGGGGTCTTCTGTGTTTCCATACACATTGTGAAATTTTTTGTTCTAGTTCTGTGAAAAATGCCATTGGTAGTATGATAGGGATTGCATTGACTCTGTAGGTAGCTTTGGATAGTATAGTCATTTTCAAAATATTGATTCTTCCAATCCAAGAACATGATATATCTCTCCATCTATTTGCATCATCTTTAATTTATTTCATCAATGTCTTATAGTTTTCTGCATACAGGTCTTTTGTCTCTTTATGTAGGTTTATTCCTAGGTATTTTATTCTTTTTGTTGCAGTGGTAAATGGAAGTGTTTCCTTAATTTTTATTTCAGATTTTTCATCATTGGTGTATAGAAATGAAAAAGATTTCTGTGCATTAATTTTTGTATCCTGCTACTTTACCAAATTCATTGACGAGGTCTAGTAGTTTTCTGGTAGCATCTTTAGGATTCTCTATGTACAATATCATGTCATCTGCAAGCAGTGATAGCTTTCCTTCCTGTTTTCTGTTTTGGATTCCTTTTATTTCTTTTTCTTCTCTGATTGCTATGGCTAAAACTTCCAAAGCTATGTTGAATAATAATGGTGTGAATGGACAGGCTTGTCTTGTTCCTGATCTTAGAAGAAATGTTTTCAGTTTTTCACCATTGAGAACGATGTTGGTTGTGGGTTTGTCATATATGACCTTTATTGTGTTGAGGCAAGTTCCCTCTATGCCAACTTTCTGGAGGGTTTTTATCATAAATGGGTATTGAATTTTGTCAAAAGTTTTTCTGCATCTATTGAGATGATCATATGTTTTTTCTCCTTCAATTTGTTAATATGGTGTATCACATTCATTGATTTGTATATCTTGAAGAATCTTTGCATTCCTGGGATAAACTCCACTTGAACATGGTATATGATCCTTTAAATGTGCTGTTGGATTCTGTTTGCTAATATTTTGTAGAGGATAATTGTATCTATATTCATCAATGTTATTGGCCTGTAGTTTTCTTTCTTTGTGGCATCTTTGTTGGTTTTGGTATGAGGGTGATGGTGGCCTTGTAGAATGAGTTGAGGAGTGGTCCTCCCTCTGCTATATTTTGGAAGAGTTTGAGAAGGATAGGTTTTAGCTCTTCTCTAAATGTTTGATAGATTTCGCCTGTGAAGCCATCTGGTCCTGGGCTTTTGTTTGTTGGAAGATTTTTAATCACAGTCACAATTTCAGTGCTTGTAATTGATCTGTTTATTTATTTATTTATTTGCGGTATGTGGGCCCTGATTGGTCTCAACCACTGTGCCACCAGGGAAGCCCTGATTGGTCTGTTTATATTTTCTGTTTCTTCCTGGTTCAGTCTCGGAAGGTTTGTTTTTCTTAGAATTTGTCCATTTCAGGCTTCCCTGGTGGCACAGTGGTTGAGAGTCTGCCTCCCGATGCAGGGGACATGGGTTCGTGCCCTGGTCCAGGATGATCCCACATCCCACGGAGCGGCTGGGCCCATGAACCATGGCTGCTGAGCCTGCGCGTCCGGAGCCTGTGCTCCACAATGGGAGAGGCCACAACAGTGAGAGGCCCGCATACCGCAAAAAAAAAAAAAAAAAAAAAAAAAAAAAAAAATCTCCAGAATTTGTCCATTTCTTCCAAGTTTTATTGGCATATAGTTGCTTGTAGTAATCTCACATGATCCTTTGTATTTCTGCAGTGTCAGTTGTTACTTCTCTTTTTTTGTTTCTAATTCTATTGATTTGAGTTTCTCCATATTTTATTAATGAGTGTGGCTAATGGTTTGACAATTTTATTTTCTCAAAGAACCAGATGTTCGTTTTACTGATCTTTGCTATTGCCTCCTTCATTTCTTTTTCATATATTTCTGATATGATCTTTATGATTTCTTTCCTTCTGCTAACTTTGGGGGTTTCTTCATTCTTCTTTCTCTAATTGCTTTAGGTGTAAGGTTATGTTGTTTATTTGAGATGTTTCTTGTTTCTTGAGGTAGGATTGTATTGCTATAAACTTCCCTCTTAGAACTGCTTTTGCTGCATCCCATAGGTTTTGGGTCGGCGTGTTTTCATTGTCATTTGTTTCTAGGTGTGTTTTGATTTCTTCTTTGATTTCTTCAGTGATCTCTTGGTTATTTAATAGTGTATTGTTTAGCTGCCATGTGTTTGTATTTTTTACAGATATTTTCCTGTAATTGATGCCTAGTTCATAGTGTTGTGGTCGGAGAAGATACTTGATACTCTTTCAATTTTCTTTAATTTACCAAGGTTTGATTTGTGACCCAAGATATGATCTATCCTGGAGAATGTTCCATGAGCACTTGAGAAGAAAGTGTAATCTGCTATTTTTGGATGGAATGTCCTATGAATATCAATTAAGTCCATCTTGTTTAATGTTTCATTTAGAGCTTGTGTTTCCCTATTTATTTTCATTTTGGATGGTCTCTCCTTTGGTGAAAGTGAGGTGTTAAAATTCCCTCCTATGATTTTGATAAAGTTGATTTCCCCTTTTATGGATGTTAGCATTTGCCTTATGTATTAAGGTCCTCCTATGTTGAGTGCATAAATATTTACAATTGTTATATCTTCCTGCATTGATCCCTTGATCATTATTTAGCGTCTTTCCTTTTCTCTTTTTAACAGTCTTTATTTTAAAGTCTATTTTGTCTGATATGAGAGTTGCTACTATAGCATTCTTTTGATTTCCTTTTTCATGGAATACCGTTTTCAATCCCCTCACTTTCAGTCTGTATGTGTCCCTAGGTCTGAAGTGGGTCTCTTTTTGACAGCATATATAAGGGTCTTGTTTTTGTATCCATTCAGCCAATCTGTCTTTTGGTTGGAGAATTTATTCATTTACATTTAAGGGAGCTATCAATATGTATATTTCTATTACCATCTTCTTAATTGTTTTGGGTTTGTTCTTGTGGGTCTTTTCCTTCTCTTGTGTTTCCTGCCTGGAGAAGTTCCTTTAGCATTTTTTGTAAAGCTGGTTTGGTAGTGCTGAATTCTCTTAGCTTTTGCTTGTCTGTAAAGGTTTAATTTCTCCATCAAATCTCAATGAGATCCTTGCTGTGTAGAGTAACCTTGGATGTAGGATTTTCCCTTTCATCATTTTAAATATGTCTTGCCACTCCTTTCTGGCTTGCTGAATTTCTGCTGTAAGATCAGCTGTTAACCTTATGGGGATTCTCTTGTATGTTATTCATTGCTTTTCACTTGCTACTTTCAATATTTTTTCTTTGTATTTAATATTTGATAGTTTGCTTAATATGTGTCTTGGCATGTTTCTCCTTGGATTTATCTTGTATGGGACTCTTTGCACAGCCTGGACTTGACTATTTCCTTTCCCATATTAGGGAAGTTTTCAACTATAATCACTTCAAATATTTTCTCATCTCTTTCTGTTTCCCTTCTTCTTCTGGGACCCCTAAAATTTGAATGTTGGTATGTTTAATGTTGTCCCAGAGATCTCTGAGACTGTCCTCAATTCTTTTCATTCATTTTTGTTTATTCTGCTCTGCAGTAGTTATTTCCATTATTTTATCTTCCAGGTCACTTATCTGTTCTTCTGCTTCAGTTATTCTGCTATTGTTTCTTTCTAGAGAATTTTTAATATCATTTATTGTGTCACTCATCATTGTATTTTTGCTCTTTAGTTCTTCTAGGTCCTTGTTTAACGTTTCTTGTATTTTCTCCATTCTTTTTCCAATATTTTGGATCAACTTTCCTATCATTACTCTGAATTCATTTTCAGGTAGACTGACTATTTCCTCTTTATTTGTTTGTTCTGGTGTGTTTTTACCTTGCTCTTTCATCATCTGTGTTTCTCATTTTACTTAACTTACTGTGTTTGGGGTCTCCTGTTCACAGGCTACATGTTCGTAGTTTCCATTGTTTTTGGAGTCTTCCCCTAGTGACTAAGTGTGGTTCAGTGGGTTGTGTAGGCTTCCTGGTAGAGGGGACTAGTGGCTCTGTTCTGGTGGATGAGGCTGGCTCTTGTCTTTCTGGTGACCAGGACCGTGCCTGCTGGTGTGTTTTGGAGTGTGTGTGACCTTATTGTGATTTTAGGTGGCCTCTCTGCCAATGGGTGGGGTTGTGTTCCTGTCTTGCTAGGTGTCTAGCATAGGGTGTCCAACACTGTAGCTTGCTGGTCATTGAGTGGAGGTGGGTCTTTGTCTTCCGATGGAGATCTCTGGGAGAGCTTTCACCATTTGATATTACATGGAGCTGGGAGTTCTCTGGTGGGCCAGTGTCATGAACTCAGCTCTCCCACCTCATAGGTCAGGCCTGACACCCGACCAGAGCATGAAGACCCTGTAAACCATACGGCTCAGAAGAAAAAGGAGAAAGAAAGAAAGAAAAAAGAAGAAAGAAAGCAAGAAAGCAAGCCAGAAAGCAAGAAAGCAAGAAAGCAAGAAAGCAAGAAAGAAAGAAAGAAAGAAAGAAAGAAAGAAAGAAAGAAAGAAAGAAAGAAAGAAAGAAAGAAAAGAACATAAATTAAAGTAAAATAAAGTTATTAAAATAATTTTTTTAAAAATTATTAAAAATTAAAAAGTAATTTAAAAAAGAAAATAAAAGAAAAGGAAGAAAGAAAGAAGAGAGCAACAAAAACAAAAAGAAGTCCACCAGTGATAACAAGTGTTAAAAACTATGCTAAAAGCAAAACTAAACAAAAAAAAACAGACAGACAGAACCCTAGGACAAATGGTATAAGCAAAGGTATACAGAAAAAATCACACAAAGAAGCATACACATGTACACTCACAAAAAGAGAAAAATAAAAAAATATATATCTATATATAAAAATAAAAAGGAAGAGAGTGACCAAATCAATAAACAAATCTACCAATAATAATAAACTCTAAATACTAAACTAAGATAAATATAAAACCAGAAACAAATTAGATGCAGAAAGCAAACCCCAAGTCTACAGTTGGTCCCAAAGTCCACTGCCTCAATTTTGGGATGATTCAATGTCTATTCAGGTATTCCACAGATGCAGGGTACATCAAGTTGATTGTGTAGATTTAATCCGCTGTTCCTCAGGCTGCTGGGAGAAATTTCCCTTTTTCGTCTTTGTTTGCGCAGCTCCTGGAGTTCATCTTTGGATTCAGCCCCGTCTCTGGATGTAGGTCACCTGAGGGTGCCTGTTTTTCATTCAGACAGGACAGGGTTAAAGTAGCAGCTGAATAGGGGGCTCTGGCTCACTCATGCCAGGGGGAGGGAGGAGTATGGAATGCGGAGCGAGCCTGCAGTGGCAGAGGCCAGCATAACATTGCAACAACCTGAGACATGCCTGTGTTCTCCTGGGGAAATTGTCCCTGGATCATGGGACCCAGGCAGTGGCGGGCTGCACAGGCTCCTGGGAGGGGAGGTGTGATAGTGTGACCTGTACTTGCACACAGGTGTCTTGGTGGCTGCAGTAGTAGCCTTAGCGTTTCATGCCTATCTCTGATGTCTATGCTGATAGCTGCAGCTTGCACCCATTTCTGGAGCTTGTTTAGGCGGTGCTCTGAATCCTCTCTCCTTATTCACCCCATAACAATGGTCTCTTTGCTCTTAGTTACTTCCAGTCTTTTTCTCTGATTCCCTCTGGGCTAGCTTGGTGCACTAGTCCCCCTTCAGGCTGTGTTCATGCAGCCAACCCCAGTCTTCTCTCTGGGATCTGACCTCCAAAGCCCGAGCCTCAGCTCCCAGCCCTCACCCGCCCCAGCGGGTGAGTAGACAAGCCTCTCAGTCTGGTGAGTGCTGATTGGCACTGACCCTCTGTGCAGGAATCTCTCCACTTTGCCTTCTACACCCCTGTTGCTGTGCTCCCCTCCTCCGCCCCCCCCCCATCTCCACCAGTGAAGGGGCTTCCTAGTGTGTGAAGACTTTTCTTCCTTCACAGCTCCCTCCCAGAGGTGCAGGTCCTTTCCCTATTCTTCTGTCTCTGTTTTTTCTTTTGCCCTACCAAGGTATGTGGGGTGTTTCTTGCCTTTTGGGAAGTCTGAGGTCTTCTGCCAGTGTTCAATAGGTGTTCTGTAGGAGTTGTTCCACATGTAGATGTATTTTTGATGTATTTGTGGGGAGGAAGGTGATCTCCATGTCTTACTTCTCTGCCATCTTGAAGGTCTCCCTATAGTTCTTATAAATAATTATACCTGTTAATGTTTTTAGTATTTATCAATTACTAGGATTATTTTTATATGATCTATGGATGTTTGCTTATTGATTGGTTAAAGTGATTGCTTGAAAATCATTCTAAACTGAACATAGAGAAACTCATCTACACATTAGCAGGATAAATTCATCATTTTTTCATTGGTAGCTATTATTATAATCATCATGATTACCAACACAAAATAGTGTGTATTTGTTCTTAAAAGGTGATTTTTACAAGTCAACCAAACTCCTGATAATGATTTCCACCTCGTAGGTGCAGATAAATTTTACATACTTCATTGGGTCATAACATTTCGATTCTGAAGAAACCAGGAATACTATTTCCTTAAAAAAAAACTCTTGGTAAGGATTATTTATGGCTGATTGTAGTACCCACTTTCAGAAGTGAACAAACCTTGCTTTCTATCTAGAATAGGGATAATGTTTTTGTTGCTAAATTACCTCTTTATGTAACTATGGAAATCAACTCCCACATGGATTAAGGAGCAGCTTTAACTTGGTAGATATGAAGAAATAAAATCATGTTTGAAAGGATTCATATAACAATAGCAATCTCTTCTGTGCTTTACAAAGATTCACAGGCAACAGATTCAGCTTTAGATGATGAGAAGAATTGAATTTGAAGCTAAATTATATCTGTTATGAATCCTTATTATGAAAAATAAAGTAAAATAAAGTTCCACTAAAGGCTTAAGTTATCCTCAGAATGAAGTTTACTGCATCAAAGATGTTTTGCCGTTAAAATAAACCTTTGTGCGAGTTAGGAGAATTGAGGCAAAATTCTAATTTTGTTACCAGATGATCTGGAATAAGTTAGCTACCTCATTTTGAATGGAGGTATTAAATGAAAATGTCTTTTTACTCTGAAAATCTGTGTACTTCTGTAGTAAATTCTCTCAGATATGTAAGAATTTTTGAATGACAGTTTTAATTTCTAAAAGTGATACAATAAGAAAACTCAAACATTCTCTCATTGACTGCTAAGGGCTTTATCTTGAACTGGTAGTAAATTGGAGAGTCTAGCCCAAGCAGCGTTCTGTCATGCAACAACCTCTGACACGCTCATCATTCTTCCATTGGGTTTAATGAGGTGCACAAAGACAATGTATGACTCATGAGATGCTTATAAACCTTAAACATGGACTTAAGTGAATTTTGTGTACCTAGGGAACTTGGGTAAATGAGGAATTTTGTTATGTGCTTAGAAATCTTTACCCTTTCATAAAGCGTTTGAAAAAGTGACGTTGGCAAATGGGGTCAGAAGAAAATTATAGAAAAACGCCTTCTCTATAGATTATTTAATCAGTCTTTATAAATTATATTTAATAATAAACATCGGTCCTGCAACTTTGTTGACTTGCAACCCAGTAGACAAAGTAAAGTATCTATTATTTTAGACCTTGGAGGGAATTATCACCTAAATATAGATGGAGCCCTTCTCATCAATGGCTACAGTCAGTTACTATTGTAAAAGTTATATAATACAACATCCTTAAAAATGGCATTGCTCAACTGCTAGTCTAAAATGAGCAGAAGTAAAGAGAATAGATGCAATTGGAGTCTGATGATAACCTGTAGTAGGGGAGTCATGGAGTTACCACATCTCTGCACTTCCTGTTCAGAATCTTTATGTTCAGCACCATGGATAGGCTTAGCTCTCTCAGTCCCAAACTTCCAGAGTATGCTTAATAAACATATTATATTCCTTCATTTGGCACCATATTGTATGTCTATAAATTCTTCCAGTATCTAAACAACTTCCTATGAAACACTCCAATTTTGTTAGCAAGTTTTAAATCACCTAAGCCCATAAAGTATCAATCTAACTTATTATAATGGACTGACTGCTGGTCCTTAAGAGTTTTTTGCTAAATGTGTGAAAAACTTCTATATATAATCCAATAGACTTTTTAAGATGCAATTTAATCATGAAGCTATTGTAAAATACAAATATTTAGAAATATTCCAAAACACATGTAAAATGGAGTCCAAATGACTATATTGTGTTCAAAAGTCAAATATAAAATTCAAATTCCATCAGAATACTGTGAGCATATAGAATTTACTTTTAAACAGTCCATTAACTATTTGCTTGGGGGTAATTTGCCTTAGGAAAAGGGGAAAACTCAACAACCCATTTTGTGCCAAAATTAATTCTAACAGTAATACATTTTGTGCTCCACTGACTTTCAATTTATTACCAGTGGAGCTTGGTTGATTGTTTTGATCTTCAGTTTATTGGTAATGAAGTAGGATTAACTGTGCCACCACCTTTCAGTAACATAAATGTTACTTCATTGAGCTGGTGCCTTAGTGCAAAGCACGACAAGAAAATAATGTCTGTCTTTGCTTAAAATCATAATACTTTTGAGTGTGGTAGAATGTTTAATATCAAACTTGTCTCCATGCATATTTATTTTTGTAATTTCAACTTTTACGAAGTAAAATGTGTTAGTCTAAGGAGCTGCCATTGCAATTTGATTACAATAACACCAGACAGCAGTGGGGATAGGTCCTAAGGTATTAGATATTAGACTGTAGGTAGGTTTACACCCAAAGCACTACATAGCCTTTAAAAAGAGGTAATATTAAACTTCAAACAATACACTCAAGGACTATTTTAAAAACAACTTGCTAAAATAAAGATAAATCTAATGATACATATATCATTCCTTAATAGGGCTCAATTTTTTTACATGTAATTTATTTTTGGATTTGAAAAATAGTTTTCAGTGTCAAATAAAGGATTATTTTAACATTTTTTATTAGTTTGTTTGGATTTTTGCTTTATTTCTTATTACCGTATTTTCAATACCAGTTTTCTGGCAATTTCCCAATAAGTACAGAGATGTTTTGTGTTTTTTTTTGTCTCAAAAAAAAAAAGGAGGGTCTGCATTCTTTTTGCCTCATATATATACATCCTAATCTGGCTCTTTTACATTTAATTTAATGTAGACTCTCTTTCAAAATTACTTTCACCAGATGATATTTTTTAGGTTGATTGTCTAGAAAGCACTAATATTTCACATATTCTAGTATATGATTTTTGCCTTTCTTTGAAGAATTTCTAGAAGGACTTTAGGGTTAAGATGGCACAATGTTAGCCATGTCTTATGTGAACATTGAGAGGCCAGACATAACAAGACGTAGAGGGGATATTTGTAAGGGAAAACAAGAATCTATACTCTCCTCTAAAAATCTTGCTTGGGAAAATGCTTGGATGGTGTTTTCATTCACTAGGATAGGTATATGGACTAGAGGCAAGGCAAGCAGTTTTTGAAGTACAATAATGGATTCTTTCTGATATTTTGTATTTGAAGTGCATCTGTGAATTCCAAGTAGTGACATATCATAGTAGTTATGCATATTTGTTTAAAGATCATGCAGGAGATCTGACATAGTTATATGGATCTGAGAATAATCATCAACATATAGGTAATAGTTGATTCTGCATTAAGTCTAATGGTGAATTACAGGGTTCTTCTAACATTTTAGAAACAGACTAAGAAAGTGGACTGGAGATTGATATCCACTACATGGAAGAGGCAAAAATGCTGGTGTCATGAAAACCAAGGATGAAGAACTTTACAAGAAGGAGAGGAATTAATGGTGGCCCATTCTGCAGAGTACTCCAAAATGAAAAAGGAAAAGAAAAGAACAACCAAAAAAATGTTGCCCATTGTGCTCAGCAATGAGGAAGTTCCTTGTGAGTTCAGTGAGGGCCATTTCTGTGGGGTGTTGTAGGCAGAAGCCAGATCACAGAGGTAGTCTATGTTGAAGTGGACAAGTTGATGAGAGATTACAGTGGTTTGCTTGTGAGTAGACTACAGAGAATACAGAATCATAGTGAGGTATTAAAAGTTGAGCAAGATACTTAAGCACATTATAGCAGTGTTGGTGTGTGGTAAGGGTTTAATATACATTAACTATGACTATCTGTACTGTGAAACACTCTTTCCACATTCCTGATATTTTCATGTATAAATGAACAATTAGTGTCTCTTTTGGTGTCCATTTGTGGAAGGAGGAACAACTTACTTGATTGGTGAGTTCTGTAACAGAATTCAGAAAAAAAAATGATTTTTTATGTAATATCCCTTTCTCTTCATATCTGTAACATTAATCTAGTGTAGGCCTTCATAATCTCTGTTTGAGATTAATCTGAAAATCTCCTTATCATTTTACAGCTTTCAGGTTCAATCTTGGTTATTATATCCTGCCCACTATCACAAAGGCCAAGAGATCTTTATAATATGAAAACCTTAACTTGTCACTTTGTTCCTGTTAAATTATTTATTGGTGAATAACAAACTACCCCAAAACCTAGTGACCTAAAACATAGCCATTTTTATAATGTTTTATGATTGTATTGGTCCAGAATTCCAGGCGAGAATGAGATGAATTATTCCTCTTTTACATTTAACATTGAGAGAGTTCATTGTGAGCTGTTCAGGGACAGATGTTCTGGTCTGGAGGATCCATGGCAGCTTCACTCACATGTCTGGTGCCTGGGCAGGGATGGTCGAAAGACTGGGCTGAGCTGAGATAATCAAGCATAGTACCTATGAGGGGCCTCCTGCAGTCAGACTTCTTACAGGGAGACTCGGGGCTCCCATAGAGTGTGTTCCAAGGAATTTGAAGTGGATTCTGGCAGTCTCTTAGTGTATGTACCCAGCACCTGACATATCGTTTCTGCCATATTCCTACAAAGAACAGTCTAGGCTCAAAAGGAGTAAAATTAATGGACTCCACTTCTCAAAAGGGAGAAGTGGCAAACAATTTGAACCATCTTTAATTTACCACATCACTCTTCTGCTCAAAATCTCTTCTCTATATACTTATTTTTTTAATTAAGTAATTAATTTATATTTATTTTTCGTTGCATTGGGTCTTTGTTGCTGTTCATGGGCTTTCTCTAGTTGCAGTGAGTGGGGACCACTCTTTGTTGAGGTGCAGAGCTTCTCATTGTGGTGGGTTCTCTTGTTGTGGAGCACGGGCTCTAGGTGTGTGGGCTTCAGTAGTTGTGGCACACAGGCTCAGCAGTTGTGGCTCGTGGGCTCTAGAGCACAGGCTCAATAGTTGTGGCGCCCAGGCTTAGTTGCCCCGCGGCATGTGGGATATTCCCGGGCCAGGGCTTGAACCTGTGACCCCTGCATTGGCAGGTGGGCTCCCCATCACTGTGCCACCAGGGAAACCGTCTATATATCTTTTTAAAGGCATTTAAGATTATTATCTGACTGCTTTGTTTCATCCATGAATTTATTAAAGTTTATATTTCAGAAAACATGAAGTTGTCTAATTGTATTGAGCAAACAGGTATTATTCTAAGCACTTCACATATATTGACACACACTATTCTCCTAATAATCCGTGATATAGTTTCTTTCTAACAAATAAAGAAACCGAAACATAGAGGATTAGCTTTTCTTAAGTTTTCAGTTAGGTGTGGAGTTGTGTTTGAACCTAGAATATGTGGTCCCAAAGTCCTTTCTTCTAACCATTAACATTGGCTTCTAGATTGTTTCTTTTCCCTGGGTAAACATCTGTTTTACTTTTTATTGGCTTATCCATGTGGCAAAAATTGAAGTGTTTTTTTTTCAATACGAGCTCAGTTAATACCTCCTCTGAGAAGCTTCTTTAGTACTTTTGCACATGCATCCACTTTAGCAATGATTATATTCCTTGATGATTTGTTTTTTCCGGTTTTCACACTAGAGGGCAGTGCATGCATCCTCTAATTTTACAACCTAAGTCTTAGCACAGTGCCAGGCACATGATTGATGCTCTGTAATTACTTTATGGAAAAAAAAATTATGGCTAGAAGTGTCTCAGTGAATTAGTTTTTCCTTCACATTGTACCTTGTGGGCTTACACTGAAGCCTGAACAAGTTTTATGTCATTATGTTCATACTAGAACATATTTTAAAAATATAAGGAGAGGGACAAATATTCTCCTTGGGTCTGAATCCTAATATATACATTTTATAATCTTAAGATTTTTTTCCCATGCTAATAGTACTTAAAGGGTTCAATTTTCAATGGAATGTTTTATTTTAGGAGCTCTCACTTTGTGTGAGATTATAAATGTCGTACATTTCTAGCTAAGGTTTCACAGTGAGACATTGACTATATAAATATTCAGTGGCATTGGAGAATACTAAGAATATTATTGCAGTTAGTGTAGCTATCTGGAGAATGAGCTAAGAAAATACATATTTAATTAAAACTAAAATTGCAGGGCATATTATATGTAGGAAAGAAATGATATACATGTATGGTATTCATTTAATGCTTAATGAGAGCATCTGGTCATATTCTAGATTTTAAATTTAGACTGCAGAATAGGGAAAGGCCTTCTTTCCCACAGGCTACAATAGAAAGTCAAAGCTTAAGTGATATAATGAGTAGATTTATGCTATTCAATTGTGGTGACTCTAAACCTTAATATAAAATTATACTGCGGAGGATGAGAGGTGCTCACAGAAAACAGGAACCAATATTTATCTGGTAATCAAGGAGCTGTGCAAGAAAGAACAATGAATGTATAATAAACACAAACCATTGCCAGATAAATTATTTGGTCAGTAATCCTTCAGAAGGAAATAGAGCCTTTAAAAGAGTTTGATACGAACACAAAGAGAGAGAGTGTTAGAATTATATTTTCAAAGGAGTGATTTTCAATGACTTGAATGAGGCTAACTGGGTATCAGTACAACATTATGTAAACATATCTTCGTCAGAATGAGCTCAACAGAAATGCTTAGGAAGATCCAAATGGTACTTTTGAAATAGTATACCACCTAATTAGTGTTGAGGCATGGTTAAAATCAAAATGGCAAACAAAATGTAAAACAATTTTTCAATTATTATGAGATTAAAAAATGTTTAATTATTTGCTAAAGAAGTCCAAAAAAAGGATACAGCAGAAATGGATATGAATTAATGGTGATGATCCTTACATTGGTAAAGAAGGTGATGTTACACAAAGAAAAAGGTGAATCCAAAGTGCTTCTGTAAATATTTATATTAATGCAGAATAATTTTTCACTGGGCTCTGACTGGAAATGCTGTTATCTTATATTTTGTATAGTATTAGGTCAATGAATAAATCACAGAAGACATTTCAAGTAATCATGAAATAATCTTAATAACCAAGAACTAGAATAATCAAGGGAAAGGCATTAATTTTATTCTTTGGTCTTTTATCAGCCATCTCTCTCTTTGAACTCTAGATGCAAAGGTTACAAAGATTAATTTTATAAATATAAAAATTGTCTAGTTAAATAGTGCTTATGGTGTGCTAAACAACTGAACTATATAATTACATCTTTGTTAACCTGAACTCACTTGGACCAATTATTACCCATATCTTTTACTTCTAAATCTAGTGTAGGTTAGGAACTGTTTGTATGAAAGAAAGATTCTGTAATGTACACTCCAAATTACATGTTAGTGTGCCTGTGTTTTGCCAATTGTTTATTCTGAACAAAAATAAATGGTTCCTGCATTTTGGAAAGTCCATCAAAATTTAACATTTAAAGGTATTATTTTGGTTTCTTGAATCAAAGTATATTTGGCTAGGTACTATTCAATATAAACAAAATTGATGTACAATAATTATTTCTTTTACCCCCCCCCTTTAGATTGAAAATAATTAAAGCAGACTCTTTAAATAAAATCATACCTTTTCTTTTTTCTTTAACAGGGACAAAAATAAATGGATAAGGAAACACTGCGTCATGCTCACAGACCATGTGTGTGTGTGTGTGTGTGTGTGTGTGTGTATATATATATATATATATTTAATTGATGCTATATCCCCAACACCTATTCACAATAGTAGGTGCTCAGTAAATATTTATTGAATGTTTGAGTGAATACATGGCAGAGGCAAGTGATGCTGGCTAAATCGTATGAAACTGCTTTAGAAGTTTATGCTTAATGAGAATCTAGCAGTTTGAAACGAGGTCCCAAAATACCCGGCTTTTGCCTCGAATGGCTGGCTCTCCCTGGCCGCCTGAAGGTGAGATTTACCTTTGTGAATTCTCAACAGAAATAGCTTCTAACTCTAAGAAACTAGACTTGTTCGGAAGACTGATTACTACTTAAGATTAATCACTGGTGAAATTATTTAGTGACCAAGACTTTTTCTTGCAATACGAAGTTAGTTTCATGAGTCAAGTGTTTAATTACAGAGTCTAGTCTATGGATTCTGCTCACATCCATTTCTACATTAGCATGTAGGGGATGAAGTTCTTCAATCCAGGATCTTGGGTGTTGTCTTGGACAGGAAATAGATGAGCACACTCCATATTTGTCCGCTTGACCAAGTCCCTGTCAAAAGACATATACTTTTTCTACATCTGTAGTAGCTTCAAGTCTGGCATGGGAAATTTTCTATTTCTTTAAGACTACATATTTCCAAGGGTGTAAATTTAATGCTGCTGTTCCAGTTTAACTTTCAATTGCAGATATCATTTCTTTCATTTCTAATATATGGGGATAGGTGATGTATTGATTCCTCACAATTACTACAAGAATTATTTTAAATTTTGTTGTAGTTTCTGAACCCATTTGAGAATCTGATAAAAAAAATTGATACTCTTACTAAGAAAAATTACATCTACATAAGAATTATATATACTGTAATTATATATAAACATTCCTTTCTCATTTCACTGAGAAGTTTGTTGATTCTTTATTAAAGATTTACAAAGCAGCAAGTATGCAAACAGTCTCCTGGATAGACCCAAGTTATACAAACTAAAGACTATATCACATAAATTCATTTTCTCTTGGTATAACGTAAATTATCTTAGATTTGATATAACATGTTCTCCTGATGGTGGTTTACAAATTATGTATGCTCATAAATGAGCAGGTCTCCTTCTCCAGGCAAATGATCAAGAATTCCCCTTAACCCATTGAGATGGAAGCATTCCAGAGGATCCCTGGTACAGGGACTTGGAGATAAGAGACAATATTACATAGTTTGACTAACTCCTGCATTTAGGTTCAAATAACTTTCTCAGTTATCTCTATCACCCAGGAAATCTTACAGTGCCTGAGTCTTAGCAAGTCACTTACTAGGTAGAAGGTAAGTCCAACCCACTTGTTTGCTGCAGGGTCTGATCCATTATCAGTTCAATGATGAAGAAGAAAGAAGAATTTAAAGATGAAGAGGAAACATTGTTCAGTAGGAATATCATCTGTTACTACCAGGTCAACTATAAGACAAATAAGCCCACCACAGTTCTAACTAAAGGTAGTACCAGGAACTAAGTGAGGAAAGTCTGACCTATAAATAAAACTATTTTTTACATAAAAAGTGTTTATTTTTCTTTACTGATATTATTAAAATATTATTGGTAATAATAAAAACAAAATGCAACCATTTTTAGAGTTTTTATGAAGCAATCACAAAGGAAGATATCCGTGAATTATTACATGAATGCAAAAATTCATCTCATTCGCTAAAACTTGCTCTCTTCTCCTGAGCCTCTCAACTTAGCAGAGCTCTACTTAGTGAGAAGTTCCCTGTATATACATCATTTTATTTTCCATGGTCTTCCTAAATTGGAACATAATTTCATTTCATGGTCTCCTGTGTGCATTTGACCGTGTCACCTTTCCCAACATATATGTCACCCTTAAGAAAACAATTATTATCCAAAGTAACACTAATAACCAGTACCACCACCTACAAAAGACTGATTTTTTAACCTGGTGCAGGACAAAGTTAAATGAATAAAAGTTGTGGTCAACAGTATACTTACAACATAAGCCAGTTTGTTTATTCCATCAAGCCTACGCAGTAGACTCTGGGCCAGGAGACCTTAGTATTAAGGCTTGCAGCACTGCCTTAACACACAGAGCTATCTCTGTTAGGTGGGTGGAACAGGGAAATCTCTTAGCATAGCAAATCATAGCAATGATGCTTATTTTTTTTTTTTACCCTTCAGAAAGTAAATAATGAGTGTCAAATACTTTTTCTATGACTACTATATTTATATTATAGAAGCAGTATAACCAGTATGTTGTTACGGAATACTTTTCCTGAATATGTTTTTAGGATTTGCCAATTTGGATATCTTTTTCATTTAAATTGAAATCATGTTGGAATGAGAATTTTTAAAGGAATCTGAAAATTCTAGTGATCCATGTTTTAAAGAAAAAGACACAAACAATTATTTAATGAAGTTGAATACTTTACACAATTAATATAATGAACATATATCAATAACACTTGGAAAAAAATTTTAACTGTTATTAGCATCAGTAATATCAATAGTTAATCCTCTTTCATTGCCTATTGTTTCATCAGTTTGTCATTTGAAAAGTCATTTTTTTAAACTAAACACTTGTTCACCCTTAGGGTTTGCTGCATGCAAGGAATTGAGGGCCAATTTCCATTTGGGCAACCAATTTTGAGACCTATCAAAGGGCGAAAGGCAAAAGTTCCATGTCCCAAAAGTGTCTGAGAAATTAAGTTGTGAAAGAAAGTACTAATCTTTATCTTTGCTTCTGGAGCTTAGGTGGGAAATTTCCTTCAATCAGCACCTAGTGAAATCTACCCTAGAGGCTGGGAAATGATACCACCACACATACTACATGGATGTTGCTCTAGGTTGGCTGCCCCTGATGCATTTGGAAGAAGGATGTATCTGCCATCTCTGTGGCGACTACCACCGTTGCTGCCATGGTGGATCTGACAGCAGAGTCTTCATTCATTTCCTGGACACTCATGAATTGGCTCAAAAAGTAATCCATGGCACTTCCAGCATCTATATTAAAAACAAGGTTCCGTCTGGTAAGGTGAAAGATTTCCTAAATATAGGATGGAGATTCAGATGCTGGGCAGAAAAACTAAAACAATAGATGTTCTTATAACTTTTAATTCGCAATAGTCTCGACTGTGTCACTTTTCCTTTATTCTTCATAGTGAGAGTTTGTTGCCAGCATTATCAAATTTCAGTTGATTTTCTTTAAGATGTGTAGATAATTTTGTGAGCCTGATAAGCTATTGACAATCTATCACCTCCTAAATCTTGTCCGATCAAGATTTAAAGAAGTGAAAAAATGAGTGCAGTGTACAGCATGGCAGAAATGGGCAAAAGGGAATAGCCAAGGCTGTAATTTTAGGTAAAGGTATGAATTACACAATCCTGTTGTTAAACCCCTGATAACAGCTATTTTATATGTGATCAGACTTGTCTGGTTTTAAGAATTACCTTGGGAACTTGTTATAAATAAAGGATATATATAAATAAGGATCAGCCCAGATCATGTGAATTAGTCACTCTTAGTCCTTGACAGGTTTAAGATGTTCATGAAGGTTCTTGTGCTCAGATTAGTTTGGGAAATTCAAGGAAATTCGATCTTATTTGTTGACATTAGATTCTAAATTGCAGTCAGTTAATCTAAACTGCCCCAGTGAGTCCTCAGTTTCATGGGTTGTCTGTGATAACTAGGTAACTGCTGTTTAAAGAGACTAAGCCCTGCCCTTTGGCTGGCACCTAGGAATTCTTGACCTGAACTTCTTTTATTTACTAAATAATTCTCTAGGATTTCCATTAACTCTTCTGGCCTTTAAGATACAGTGAAAAAATAACTTACTATGTCAGAGTTATAGCTTGTAAATTCCCTCCTGTCCTAACAGCTTTTTAAATCCCTCAACCATGAAAGCATGGTATATGATATACATCTGTTTAATAAGACATTTTTTCTGATTTTTCTGCCTATATCATTTATTTTAAAGTGTTCTCTTTCTATTGATCCAGATACTTGGGACAGATCCATTTTAAAAGTCACTATAATAAAAGAAGCAGTTAACACTTTAGGTCTTTTCTATATACATATAGAAAATAAGATGCATTTCTTATGAAAAATGTACTTTTGTGTTAATGTACTTTCTGTTAAAGTGATCTACTTGACTTTCCAAAACTATAGACTTTTTATCTACAATTGGGAGGAAATGTGTATTTTGGACTTAGTTATCTGACCTCTTTAGGACTAAGGGACATGTGTGTGATGTTTAATGTAGGCTTCAGGGTATGTGTCTGTGTGTGTGTGATATGTGGTGTGTATGTATGTGTGTTATCTGTGCTGTTAGGGTAGGTTTGTGGTAATCTGTGTGTATGTGTGTGTGTGTAGTGTATAGATAGAGATAAAGATATGTGGATATGTTATGTGTGTATGTTTGTGTGTATCTACATATTTTTATTAAAGATTTTAGACCATCTTTACTTTTGGCACCCTCAGGAAGAATACCATGATCTATCCAGTGTCCTTTTTGATATTAATAGATCCCCCAGGTACTTAAAAAACGTCCACCTCTTGCTGGCACAGATAAGCATTTCTGAATTCTTTGTGCTTCTTTATTCTTCAATATCTGGATTCTCTTTGAGAATAAATTGAATCAAGGGAAATGATGTAAAGATATTGGAATAAATCAATTAGTCTTTACAAAACTAAATGCCTGAAAAGGCCTCAAATGTTTATTTTTAGTCTATTTCCATACTTCAAGGAAGGAGTGTCTCTAAATTTCCTGTTGGATGCCTTTCTTTTCCCATTGTTTTTCTTGCATTGGGACATTTATTTAGTTAATTCTGGCTGTGATATTTCCATTTTGTGACACATAGCTATTTTCTCCCTTTATAAACATTTCTCCACAATAACTACCTAGTTAAACACTTAAATGAATCTCAAATTGTTTTGGTTTATTACTAGCTTTCCTCATTTCTCTCAAATAAAACAACAAACTTCATGAAAGGAGAGAAATTTTCACATATATTTCTTTTTAAGTTTCCTAGGCTTAAAACCTGGGTGCTAGGTACAAAGTGTGTGTTCAATGAATAATTACTGATTTCAATGATAAGATTTGGATCATGAAGTTTTTTGATATATGTGTGAGGTCCACCTTTGACCTGAACTGATAGAAATGTGGGGGAGTCTCATAAAAGAGCTTGAGAAAGAAACTGCCTTCTTCTCATTCATTGCATATTTTTGTCTTAGGAGAGACATCTCCTAAGGTATATATCTTCTCCCAAAAAACTCTAAACAAGAGGAAGAAAGGTGTTTTCATGAAGTGGATGGAATATTGGGAATAAAAGGTAACAAGTGGAAGAAAAATCTATAATGAGAAAGATGAATCCAAAAAGGAAGTAAAAGGAATATAAGTGAGAGAATTATTAAAGATTGAACCATATATTAGAAGGAGTAGAGAGTATAATAAGGAATAAAGTGGAAGATCTAGTATTTAAAAACATGGGTTAGTTAAATTCAGTAGAAAGAGCCTAAAAAGTATTATATAGTCTCATATAAATTCTTCAGTCTGGATATTATATAAATTGTGAATAGAAAATAAAAATCAGTTTCAATTGGAATCTCTCACTGAGTTCAAGGGTATATAATAAGTTCTATCTTCTTATATAATGGTGACATGGACCAATCGAAAATTGACCTTGCTGTGACATAGGGGGAGATAGGATGGCTCGTTAAAAAAGTTCCAGTTAGAATACATTCACTCATTGCAGAAGATACTGTGAGACCACAACGACTCTGAGCACCCTCTTTAGGTCCCCTACTCTCCTCTATTCTCCATACATGTGATACAAAGGAGCTGAGGGACCCAGGAGAGCTGAGATTCAATGTCATTATCACTGTATTTAACATATGATAGCATTCCTGAAAGAAGAGTGTACAGAAATAGAAATAGGTTGTCTTAGGAATGGAAGTAGGAGAATGGGAAGATTGGAAATTGTCTAATTGTCTCTCTCCCTACTTTTAATCTGCCTGGTATAAGCATAATCTTAAAAATTTTGTACTTTCTAGTCCAGACACCATTTTTCAGTAACAGGTAAGACCAAATTGGTTTAGGGTAGTAAGCACTGTAAGTTTCAGGAACACTGAAATATTTTAGTAGAATTTATTGTTTTACTTACTATCTTTGCATTTATAATCTATGACACACTTATTAAACTTTAGGCATTTTCTTGTTTTAAACCCAAATTGGTTACTAATGAAATTTCTCTCCTTAGCCTTCTTTAAAAGATGTCTAAGATTTAGTAAACACAAAGAAGGCATCTGTGGAGAAAGGAGAACAGAACACACCTATTCAGGACCAGAAGAAAAACATAATAATTGTGGTAGGTGGAATTCTAAGATGGCTCCCATGATTCTTGAGCTCTTGTGTATACATTCTATATAACGTTCGTTATTTAACTTAGAATATAATGGAATATCACTCTTATGGTTAGTTTATACTATATGACAAAGAAGAAATTTTTCAAATGTGATTAAAATTCCTAATCAGTTCATCTTAAAGTAATCATAGAAGAAGCTCCTAGATGTGCCTGCATTAATCAGGTGACCAGGTGATGGCACTTTAAAAGAGGATTCAGAAATCAGAGAGAGAGAGGTTTTCTCTTGATGGTCTTGAAGAGGCAAACAGCCATGTTATGAACTAACTGCTTAGGGACAGGGTACATGGAAAGGACCCTAGGACAGTCTCTAGGAGTGAGAAAACTTTGATCAACAGCCAGCATGAAAATCAGAAATTCAGTTCTACAGCTGCAAAGAACCAAATTCTGTCCAAAAATCAGTGAGCTTGGAAGAGGATACTGAGCATCCTTTTTATGATTACTGTTAGAAATTATGCACCATTTTCCATTATTTTACTTTTAATCTATCTTTTTCTTTATACTTAATTGCTTTATTTGGGTCTTGCTATTTTATTTAGTCTGTCAATATTTGCCTTTAGATCAGAGTGCTTTATATGGTCACCTTACCTTTGATAAAGGAGGCAAGAATACACAATGGAGAAAAGACGGCCTCTTCAATAAGTGGTGCTGGGAAAACTGGACAGGTACATGTAAAAGAATGAAATTAGAGCACTCCCTAACAGCATGCACAAAAATAAACTCAGAATGGATTAAAGACTTAAATGTGAGTCCAGACACTATAAAACTCTTAGAGGAAAACATAGGCAGAACATTCTATGACATAAATCACAGCAAGATCCTTTTTGACCCACCTCCTAAAGAAATGGAAATAAAAACAAAAATAAACAAATGGGACCTAATGAAACTTCAAAGTTTTTGCACAGCAAGGAAAACTATAAACAAGACAAAAAGACAACCCACAGAATGGGAGAAAATATTTGTAAATGAAGCAACTGACAAAGGGTTAATCTCCAAAATATACAAGCAGTTCCTACAGCTCAATATCAAAAAACAAACAACCCAATCCAAAAACGGGCAGAAGACATAAATAGACATTTCTCCAAAGAAGATATACAGATTGCCAACACACACATGAAAGGGTGCTCAACATCACTGATCATTAGAGAAATGCAAGTCAAAACTACACTGAGGTATCACCTCACACTGGTCAGAATGGCCATCATCAAAAATTCCACAAACAATAAATGCTGGTGAGGGTGTGGAGCAAAGGGAACCTTCCTGCATTGTTGGTGGGAATGTAAACTGATACAGCCACTATGGAGAACAGTATGGAGGTTCCTTAAAAAACTCAAAATAGAACTACCATACGACCCGGCAATCCCATTACTGGGCATATACCCTGAGAAAACCATAATTCAAAAAGAGTCATGTACCAAAATGTTCATTGCAGTTCTGTTTACAATAGACAGGATATGAAAGCAACCTAAGTGTCCATTGACAGGTGAATGGATAAAGAAGATGTGGCACATATATACAATAGAATATTACTTAGCCATGAAAAGAAATGAAATTGAGTTATTTGTAGTGAGGTGAAGTAACTCAGAAAGAGAAAAACAAATACCATATGCTAACACATATATATGGAATCTTAAAAAAAAAAAAAAAGTTCTGAGGAACATAAGTGCAGGACAGGAATAAAGACACAGACATAGAGAATGGACTTGAGGACACAGGGAGGGGGAAGGGTAAGCTGGGATGAAGTGAGAGAGTGGCATGGACATGTATACACTACCAAATGTAAAATAGATAGCTAGTGGGAAGCAGCCGCATAGCACAGGGAGATCAGCTCGGTGCTTGGTGTCTACCTAGAGGGGTGAGATAGGGAGGGTTAGAGGGAGACACAAGAGGGAGGAGATATGGAGATATATGTATATGTATAGCTGATTCACTTTGTAATACAGCAGAAACTATCACACCATCGTAAAGTAGTTATACTCCAATAAAGATGTTAAAAAATACATACATACATACATAAATTTTAAAAATAGCCAATTTTATAATTGATTTTGTAATGTGTGAAGCTTCATTATGCCCATAATTAAATCACGCAGTTGAATATTTTTTAAAAAAATCAGAGTATTTGTACCATTTATATTGTGTCCTTAACCAGTAATGATGGGGTGCAAGACTCTAATCTTACAATATTTTTATTTATTTCATCTGTTAATTTCTTCCCTTTTGTTCTATTTTGTTGTTTTGTTAATTGTGGTAAAATATTTTTATTTCACCATAACATAAATTTGCTATCTTAATCTTTGTTAAGCATATTCACATTGCTGTGCAACCAATTTCCCAAACTTTTTCATCTTGTAAAACTGTAATCTTATACTCATTAAAAACAACTCCTCATTTCCCTCTCCCCACAGCCTCTGTTCCACAAATTCCAGCTATCTAATTCCCTCTGAACTTCGATTTCTTTTTTCTCAAATCAAATTTTCACCTTCTTGTACATGAACCCAAAATTGCTCCCAAGCAGAAACCTAGGGTAACTGGAGTACTTCCTTTTTTTGTCTTCATTCTCTTAGGAATCACAGTCCTGGGTTGCTGTTGGTTTTGTTTGTTTGGTCTAATATCTGAAAACCTTTCTTTTATATATTTTATCCAGTTTTTCAATTTTCTATTAAGACAAGCAAATCCATCTCCACTTATTCCATCATGGTCAGATGCAAGAGCTCACCTTGAGTTTGTTTTTAAGGTTTTAACCGGTACTATGTCTTGGTGCTAATGGCCGCCATAAACAAATAAATTGATAATTTATTTAAATTTTGACAGTTGCTAAGCATATCGTCTCTTACAAAACACTTAGAAGCAGAAAGCAGAATGTGATTGCTAGAGACTAGGAGGAGAGAGAAATGGGGAACTGTACTTCAACTGCTATAAAGTTTCAGCTGTACGAAATGAATAAGTTCTGGAGATCTATTGTACTACATTATGTCTATAATTAACAATACTGTATTGTGCACTTGAAACGTTTTTAAGACGGTAGATCTCATGTTAAGCATTCTTACCACAGTTATAAAAAAAATTAAATAAATTTAAAGATGGAAAGATGGCTCTTGAGCATTTTGGAGGGTTTCTAAAGGAACAGGATTTGAATTAAGCATGTAAATATGAATGTTAAGTAGGAAGTATAGGAAATATTAAACAAACTTTCCACTTTCTGAGAAAGATGATTAGAATGAGTAAAGTCATAAAGGTATGTGGTAGATAGGGGGCTCTATATTAATATGATTAGGCTATAATATGTGATTATAACAAATCAACCATAAATTTTCAGTGACTTAACCCTATAAAGGGTTATTTATTGACTGTGTCAGTTTGGTTTAGAACTGGGGATCTTCCTCCATGTTGTGGAAATGTCTCTAAAGCAAGCAGCCTCTAAGGTCATCAGAGAATGGGGAGAAATAACAGAAATAATACAGAATGTTTTAAGGGTCCTGGAAGAGGTTTTTTAAAAAAGTATATATATATATATATATATATATATATATATATATATATATGAAATTTTAAGCATTTTACACACCCACATAGATCACTAGATTTATCTATCATCTACATATCTATGTCTATCTATCTAATACCTATCTATCTAGAGAGATTATTATAAAGCTAGGCACTTAGATACTGAGGTGGAAGTGAGATAAAACAGTGAAAAATCAGAATAGGATATTGATTCTTGGAACTGACGTTGGAGTGTAAAAACTCACAAATGACAGACAAACAACATGGAGAAACAAAATAATTTCAGATTGTGACAAGTTTGATAAAATAGAGATGGAGGAAATAAGTGTGCTTCTTTGTGCAGGTAATAATTGGGTATAGCTTGTGAAGAGAGTTCCGGAAGTATAATAAGGCTAAATTGCAAAAAATGTGGTCAGATTAGATGAGGTTTACCCAGAAAAGGGGGAAATAATCTGAGATAAACAGGGTGGTAGATGGAAACCAGATTAAGCAGAGTCTGTGAAACCTGTTAAAGAGCTAAGATTTTATTCTAAGAATAATGAGAACGTGGAAGAATTTTAAGTATTATAGTAGTACACTCTGATTGACATCAAATTGCCAAAAACACAAGTGGCTGAGACTAGAGAATAGGCAGTGAAGAGCAAGAAAAATACGTAAATTTTAATTATACTTGGAGACTGAACTGAAAGGATTTACTAATATATTTGGTGTGGTTCCTGAAGAAAAGTAGGAATCAAAAAGAATTCATAGGTTTGGGATATGAAGAACTAATTAGGGGATAATATTTTTAATAAGATTAGGGAGACTGAGAAAGGCAGAATTTTATAGAGAAAACCCAGAATTTTCTTTATGATAAGTTTAAGTTTAGTGGACAGTTCTATCTGATAGGACCCTTTTAGTTGCAAGCGACAGAAACCCATATAAAACGACCTGCATTTTTTTCCTATGATAACATTTTTCTAGTTTGCTCAGGTTCAACTGCTGCCACTTATATGGACAGTGTTCCTTCTTACCTTACAGTACAACCCTAGAAGAGGAGATCTAGGTAAAAATTAATGATAAATAGAAACAACAGGAAGTAATTGCTGATGTAAAGGGAGCCAACAAATGTATAAGACCAAAAGAAGAAAAGCCAACAATACTTTGTATGTTATTAGATGATATAGTATCTTTGCAGATGTCGGTAAGGGTGAAGCTGTTGGCCTTCAGAAATCTCCCTTTATTTGAAGCTGAATGTCCAGTATGGGTCCTAGTGTCTATAAGAAGCACTTTAAAAATTCTGTTTGCTTTTAGTTGTCTAAGTCATTTGTACAGAGAATTAATTTGAATTGTTCTATTTACAGTCCTTATTAATCTTAATTTCTACTAGGCAAATATATTTCACATAATAATCAATATTTATTTGGATTGATAATGGTTTTAGACCCACCATGATATAGAACTTTTGGTCTACCTCTTCCCTTAAAAAGCAATGATTTTACTATTATTTTAAGAGAGAGAAATTATGTTCTCATTTCCCTCTTTTTTATATCACCCATGTAACATTTTGCAGTAAATTATTCAACAGTCTTTTTTCCCCATCTTATGAATAAATTTACCAAAACTAATCTAACTGTCAAATTTTCAACACATTTTATTGTTACTCATCAAACCCATTCTTTGCAGTTATTATAAACCAAGTCAAATAAGGTTCACAGCTTCTCAACCTGGAATTACTGATGTGATGTATCTCAATGACATTCATATTTCCTTGTGAATGAACACTTGGAGTACTTCCAATGTTGTTTTTCTCCTTTGGTCCTCATTTTACAGGTTTCATCTAGTATGGGAAACCCTTTTGGGATGCAATATGCAGGAACTGTTTCTTCTCAAATATGTGCAAAAGACTTTTTTCATCAATGAAATAACAGACCACTGTGTGACTACTAATCTGAGTGATGATCTGTCTATTGTGAAACATGCCCAGATATTTGTTGTGAGCCATTGTTATCATAATATTGCAATTCTTAACTGCTGTAAACCAAGTTATTTTGGATTCAGGATAACAGTGAAGGGGAAGAATCTTCAGCAAATGTTAATCAATGTCAGTTTAGGTATGACATGATGGGCTAATATATTTACCATTGATAGTCTTAGGCCCTTATATCCCATTCTTATTTTGACCTCTTGCCATTTGAATGTTATAACAGCTATACATTTTTCTATTTTTGTTTTTCTTTTCTTCCCACTTAGCATGCCTTCTCCCTGATTTATAGTAAAAGGATTCCTCTTTTACTCTGGGACACTTCTCAAGACCACATGGGACAGTAAATACAATGACAGTATTGACCACCATGAAGAAGAATACATGATCCAAACCAGGTCACAATGATCAGTGAGGGTACCTATAGGAAGCTCTTTGGCATATTCAAATTCAAGTATTGTGGATGTCTACTATCTATATATCACTATCCTGGGAATTCAACATCATCCTAATCTGTTTTAGATAGGGTAAGGATATGGAGAAAAAAATTTTTTTTTTCTGAAATTGCCTTAAAACTTGAAAGATCAAGAGACATGTTCTAGTTCTTGGTTTAAGCCATACCTGAAAACAGTCACCTCCCAAGGTTTTACCTCATTTACTCAGTGTACAATAATGGAAAGGGCACATGTTTTATTTACGCAAGGCTTTAATACGTGTAAGGGGTATAGCACCACAGAGGAAAGAGAGGGGAGGCAATTAGAGAGAAATCAACAAACTGCCAAACACTGCCCAGCAGAGTCCTTTCTCAACCCAACAGGATGCTCTTTGTCTTTGGATTGTGATCCACTGAGATCAGTGAGACATATCTCAGTTTCAGGCAAGCAGGCACCCTGCCCCAAATTTACTGAACTCTCTGATTACCTAGCTAGATCCGGCTGTGTAACCAGGAAAAAGAAGGAACCACCAATCTATACCTCTGTAAACAACGTAGGAAATCTAGCACAGAGTGCCACCAAGGGAACTTCAAATTTTTAATGGCAATTTTGTGCTCCAAAATTTATACTCAAGATACAATCAATAAATATTCAATGATAACACCATATTTGTTGAATAAACCAACATTGGTCAAAATGTTTTAATAGCGATTTGCAAAAAATTGGCACAGGCCTAGTTGTCCTATGAAAACCACATTTGCTTTTAATGACAAGAGACACTGAGGAAAAAAGACTTATTGGCTTATAATGGACAATAAGAAAGGTCTTTCAGGACAAAGAGACAGCATGACAATCATCCTGGGCAAATACTATGGTTTAAAATAATGAATAAACAAACCACAAATAGTTAAACCTCAGCTAAAGAAGGAAGATGGAACAGAGAATGCACATTGACCCAAGAGGAGTTAATAGGTAAGATCTTCCAGAAGGTTGCTAATGTAGCTCATGGACAGTGGTGCAGGATCTTGTGAAAGCACAAGGAATAAACTTATGGGAGAATTATGTTCCACGTCATGAAGTCTATGGAAATTTCTAAATGGAAATTATGCTCAGGTGCTCTCTAACTGCCTAAGTCTCATGGATAAAGGCAAAAGAGTTTCATCAAATAGTGTAGTAAGTAAGTTGAGATTAGAAAGCTATTTAACTTACTAGGATTTTACTGATGGGAAAAGATGGGCATTACTTAAAGACAAAACACAATGGGAACACTGGCAGTACAATCTTGCAGTATGAAATGAAGCATATTGATATGCCCTCAAGAGCACTGGAATCTACAATAAACTTGGCCTACAATAAAGCTTGGCCTTTGATTTATACTGCAATTCTATTGATTTATTTTTTAAATTATTTTAATCTAATGTGACCATTGTCTGTAACCACTATTATGTGTAATACTAGCATAATTGATAAGTCATACTAGAATATTTTTTTAAAACCTATGACAATACAGGTAGATATTGATGATTACACACAAAAAGAACTATGTATAACCTGGTTTGGATCACCTTTTCTCCTTTGTGGTGGTAAATACGAGTTATTAAGTTTACTGTACCACCTTATTTAGGGGGTTTCCAAAAGTAAAAGAAGAATAATTTTGCTAGAAATTAGGGGGAAGAGATTTTAGACAGGTGGACACTTTTTATACATTACAACATTCAAAATAAAGTTCTGGCAGAAAATAGGTTAAAGAAGCCTAGAACTTAAGGCTGAAAAATGTATAGCTGGACTTCCGTAATCTCGGGTTCTGAATCTGCAGATTCAACTAACCACAGATCAAAATTATTCAGGAAAAAAATTCCTGAAAGTTCCTAAAAGCAAAATTTGAATTTGCAATATACCCAGCAATGATTCACATAGAATTTACAATGTATTTATAACTATTTACAGAGTAATTACATTGCATTAGGTATTATAAGTAATCTAGAGATTATTTAAAGTATACAAAAGAATGTGTGTTAGGTTTATGCAAGTAATGTGCCATTTTATATAAGAGACTTGAGTATCCACAGATTTTGGCGGATAATGGAACCAACTCCCCAGGGGTAACAGGGATGGCTGTATATATTTGTGTGTGTGTGTGTGTGTGTGTGTGTATAATAAGCCTAAAGTTACAAAAATATAAGAGACCAGGTGAGATCACACAGGAAAGAAGTACAGCCCAAAAGAAAGAAAGTGTTCTGGATCTAGAAGTTTCTGCAGCAGAGGAACTAGCAGAGTAATTTGTACTCAACATCCAACACCTTTATATACCTTAGAAATCTCCAGACATCTGGCTTCTTGTTAGATTATAAACTCAAATTCATGAAAAATGTTTAAGTGAAAAGAAAGCAAACTGGTAAAATTGTACTAACTTATGACTTTTCATTTCCTGACCCAGACTATAGTCAAGATTTAATAGCCAAGGTGTGTTGTGAGGAAATGTTTTATTACTATTTTCCTCCAAGAACAAAATCGTGAAAACATATCACCTATGTTCTCCTATGCTCTCTAATAGGGTAAATAATTAAAATATAGCTTTAATAAGGCAAACTACAATAGTCCAAAGGAAGTTAACAGTTTATTTAAATGGGTCATCAGTGAGGACATAAATGATTATAAAATACTATCTAGTTTACATGACTCAGTTTTTTTTTTTTCTTTGCATTTTCAAAAGAGAATTACAGCCTAAATAGACATACGGACAAGGAAATTATAATGAAATATACATTTGCACATCATCTTTAATATTAACATAATTGAATACATTACAACTATATATGTCTTTAAGTCTACATTAAGATGTTGATAGTGACCAATTATATTTAAAAAATAATATATGGGTTTCCATTTCTGATTTTTATAAAATATTTTTTAAAAGATTATTGACTTTTTTTTTTTTTTTTTTTTTTTTTGCTGTACGCTGCTGTGGTCTCTCCTGTTGCGGAACACAGGCTCCGGACTCACAGGCTCAGCGGCTATGGCGGCTATGGCTCCCTGGCCTAGCTGCTCTGTGGCACGTGGGATCCTCCCGGACCGGCGCATGAACCTGTGTCCCCGGCATCGGCAGGCAGACTCTCAACCACTGCGCCACCAGGGAAGCCCAGATTATTGACTTTTAATACAAAATAAAAAGAAATCAAACAGTAAAAATAAATGGAAAAAAGTGACATTCCTAGAATAGTTTTACAATATGTGGACAATGACGCTAAAAACCTTAGATAAAGAAGTATATTCTATTTTATTTTGGTTTCAATGAGAGAAGAGAGTAAAGCAATATTTCACCACTTTACGGTAATATCTAAGAAATCTTGTCTCTAGCAGTAAATACATAATTCATCAGGATTTTAGTTTATAAAAAAATGGCTCTTACCTAGAAACAAATAATTTTACTGTTAATTTAGATTTCCTAAATGCTAGGTAATCTTGAAATTAAAATGGTTGAATGTAGTGTCTACATTTGCTTAATAGTTAAAAAGGAGATGAAACATTTAGCTTAATATTACTTTTTATTTCCAAAACCAGAAAGGGACCTAGTGAAATAAAATGAAAAATATTTTGAAAGCTTTACTGTAGAAGTCCAACAATTCTAATAAGAGATCTAAAAAAATTGTCAACATTTAATGTGATCTAGGTATTGAAAAACACACATAACATCCAAAGTTAAATCTTCAAGTTTACTGAGATAAATATTGTAATCATTGTTTTCTGTTCATTTCTTCTTTTTAAAGTAAGAAAGCATAAATTAATTGAAGTAACAATATAATCCTTTGCAAAAAAATTAAAAATTACTTCTGAAAGTCTGTTTAATAATTCAATTGTCAAAAATTTTTAAAGGTGTGAATCAAACACTTTCTCTCTCTCTCCCTCTCTCTCCTATATATATATATATATATATATATATATATATATATATATATATATATATAAACAAAGTCTTCCTTTACTTTCAAAGTTATAATCTTCAAATTACCAAATTCTGTTCAGTAGTTTCTGCTAGCTGCATTAAACAGCAAATCATCAAATTAGGAAAGTGACTGTTCTTATATCATGGATTCATGGATTCTCTTTGTTCACTTTTGAGTCCCTAACAATGTACCTAGGTCTGTGCTTGGACAGTGGATAAACTGGCAGATGCAATTATCTTTTAAAGAAAAAAAAGAATAAAAAGTATGAAATTCTTAGAAAGTCGTGTGACAGTAAGCTATGATGGAGTATGTCATATGACCCATTCTCAACTTTTTGTATGTGGGCATAAGATCAAATTCATGAGTCACACTTGAGCTGATCCTGAATGGTGGATAGAATTTGGTTAGGCACAGAGAAGTGGTAGTATAATCGAGGTATTAACACAGATCTATATTAGAGAATATATTTATCTTATTACTGTTGAAGCTAAAAAAAGTTAAAGTATATTGGGCCCCAATTTGGGAAACTGGGACTAGTGAGAGATAGTGCTACGTTTAGAACCTGGAAACATCCATTCAAAGGCCAAGGTCCTGTAAGACTAAAGCATTCTCTTGACTTTGAGGTAGTCTTAATTAAAAATCCAGGACATGAGTGCAAGAGTGTTGTCTGTGCACATGTGTGCAGGGCATCTAGCTATCGTTTCATGAATGTGTATGCATGTATGTGTGTGCAGGTGTATATTATTGTGTGTGTCTGTGTGCATGTAGGTGTGTGTGTATGGCTTTTAGGATGAAGGAAAATCTTATCACTTTTACACAAGACATTTAATGTTCATAATGCCAAAAGCTAAAATGAAAAATTAAAACACTTGGGAATACCTATTTTATATATGTAATCATGTGATATCTTTTATCTTATTTTAAATGGATTTTTCATGGTGCAAGACACCCCGAGTGGAAAATTGTTGTGTATTTAGACAGGTGGGTATGGGACTTGGCCTTCAGTTAACACATCTTGAAAAGAAAATTCCTGCTTTCTGAATATGGAGACTTTGAAAGATATTTCCAGTACTTATCCATTTAGGATGCTTCCTTTCAGAAGGTGGGTCTATGATCTGTCAAATGGGAGACTTGTGTGATTCCAAATATTGCCTTTGTCACTTGGCCAAATAGGGAAAATACAGTGACTATATCCCTAATATCCTTCTAAAAGTGCATAATATCTCATATAGATGTTATAAAATAAAAGAATACAAAACCCACATATATATGTAATTACCCCTTCAGTAGTCTGTTTAATGCTAATGTGAACATGTCTCCTATCATCTCGTCTTAGTTGATGGTTATGTTATAGTCCTAAAGGAAGTATGCCCAAAGTATATTATTTAGAAAGAGATGCAAAATCCATCTTGCTTTTCTGGCCTTTGACTTCATCCAGCCACTATTTCAGAACGCTTTAAGGCTTTGTGGTAAGTAAACTAATATATAGAAGTATTTTTGTTGTTCATTCTTTTCTCTGCCAAGATCCCTACATACTGTACAAAGAAGGTCAGTTAAACACAGATGGATAAACAGATTGAAATAAAAAGTATATAATTACCACTATTAACATACTCTTCTCATCAAAAAAATAAGAACAGAAGAACACAATTATAATACAAGTGATAATTTGTTGAAGACAAGATGACCAGGTTGAAACATACATAATTTTATTAAAGTTCTAACCATTTGCAAATGCCATTCTGAGCACACTCTGTATAAATTTTAACTATCTTGTAGAGTACATAGCTAACATGCACAATTAGATCAGCATGCATGCAAACACTTCCCTAGAGGTCTACACATTTAAAAAGTTGTTAAGAAGTACAAGCCAGTCTTATGCTGAACTCTTTAAGGTTTACATGCATTAACTTTGCACTTCAAAGAAAAAATACTAAACAGCTATCAAGGCCAAACTCTGAAGGATAGTAAAAGTATATTTAGAAGTATTAATCACTCAGGTTTTTCATCTCTCTGTCATTACAAATATGTTTTCAACTTATTGTATTTATTATAGATTAGAATCTAAATGTTAAATGTTTTATTTGGTGGTGAGCACACAGCATGACTTTCATAATCACAGTAATGTTTGTTGATGGAATAAGTGGTCATGAGATGTCTGATGTTAGCGGATTGCAGGATTTCACCTTGCCTTTGATATCACTGACATTCATTTAATTTTTTATAGCACCCGTACTGAGATAAAACTCACATACCATAAAATTCTTCCTTTAAAGTATATAATTAAATGTTTTTTAGTAGATTCATAAAGTTGTGCAACCATCACTATTATCTAGTTTTAGAACATTTTCATCACCCTCAAAAGAAACCATACATCCATTAGTAGTCAGTCCAGCATTTGTCTTTCCCACCTGGCCTTGGAGACAAACAGGTACTTTCAGACTCTTTAAATTTGCCTGCTCTGGATATTTAATTTACAAGGAGTCATATAATAGGTGGTCTTTTGTGATTGTATTATTTTACCTAGTATAACGTTTTCAAGGTTCATCCATGTTGAAGCACATATCAATACTTCAGTCCTTTTTAAACTGAATAATATTCCATTGGACAGATATACCACATTATGTTTATCCACTCATCTATTGATGGACGTTTGTGTTATGCCCAGTTTTTAGCTGAATCTTTCTATGAACATTGATGTGCATGGTTTTTGTGTGGACCTATGTTTTTATATCTCTTGGGTATATACCCAGGAGTGGAATTGCTGAATCATATGATTAGTGTGTGTTTAACATTTTGAGAGACTGCTAAACTTTTCCAAAGCAGCTGCACTATTTTGTGATTCTATCCACAACGTATGAATGTTCCAATTTCTTCACACTCTCTCCAATGCTTATTATAGTCAGCCTTTTTATTTTAGTCATGTTTCTGGGTTAGAGTGGTATCTCATTTTGGTATTGATTTCTATTTCTCTAATGACTAATGACATTGGCCATATTTTCATATGCTTATTTTTAGATAAAAAGCTTGTTATATACAAGTAATTTCCAGAAAATTTCAAAGACTAGAGGGATTGATTATACTATGATTATAGATAGATAGATAGATAGGTAGATATAAACTTCCATTTATTTATTTTTCCCTTTTGGGTATAATTCAGAATATTAGTTATTACATTTGAAGTCTTGAAGAATGAAACATTTTTCTGAATAATGTTTCCTACTTTGTTTATTGGTTGAGTTTAAAGAATATACTATTTTTATAATTACTGCCTTTTTCTTGCAGACAAATTTTCATGACAGATAGCTTAGCATTTCAATAAGGTCGCTGAACTTTTGAATTTTTTTTTTGGAAAATTACAATACTCAAGTTGAATGATTTTAGAAAAAGGGATAGTTTTGATGGATTAATTAATATCATTTATACATTTTTATCTATATGTAATCCAAGGTCACAGTTGTTAGTACAGATCCTCTAATCCTATTCTAAGATTACTATTTAATTTCCAGAGAGTTCACATTACAATTATGAAAATTTAAATTTGAAGATTTACCAGGCTGTAAAACATTCAGTTTTACTTCTGGTTTACTTGTACTTTAGTTGCGCTTTACTTGTGTGTTACTAAATCTTTTCTTTTTCTTTAAAAACAAACATTTGTTTTTAATTTAATTTTATCTTATTTTACTTTTGTTATTTTTGTTTGTGTTGGGTCTCTGTTGCTGCATGCGGGCTTTCTCTAATTGTGGCGAGTGGGTGGCTACTCTTTGCTGCGGTGCATGGACTTCTCATTGTGGTGGCTTCTCTTGTTGAGGAGCAGGGGCTCTAAGTGCACGGGCTTCAGTAGTTGAAGCATGCGGGCTCAGTAGTTGTGGCTTGCGGTCTTAGTTGCTCCATGGCATGTGGGATCTTCCCAGACCAGAGATTGAATCCATGTCCCCTGCATTAGCAGATGGATTCCTAACCACTGAACCACCAGGGAAGTCCTCTTTTTCTTTTTTTAACTCTCCTTCCTTGTCTATGCCTGCTAGAACTCCAAAAACAAAAGTAGAAAATAAAAATTAAAATATTCTCATCTTGTAGTAGAGAAAAAAAAAATCAACTCTTTCTACCACCACTTCTCAAGGTCTGGGACTCTGCATATTAAAAGCAAAACATATCAAAACAAAATAACGCTTATCCTTTGCTCCCTAAGAAATGGGAAATGTGCTCCAGCTCTCACTGTTTCTCCACAATTTCTGCAAAGGAAAGAGAGGATTATAGAGATGGTTGATGGCCTTTCCTTTTAAAAAGCACAGATGGCCACAGTTAATTGTTTTTAAATAAAAATTTAGTTTTGTCATTATTTACATTCCACTCTTTTGTTTTTATTTTACATTTTTCTTAAACAACAAAAAGCTTATATTCAGATCTATGATCAGTTTTTTAATTATTAATGAGAAATTAAGATAGATTTACATATTAACATCTGGATGATAATTCACTTCTGCCTTATTTCTGCCCCACTTTGAATTTTCAAATCTCCACATTAAGAACAAGAGAAAAACTCTCTTGCATGAATAAGTTTATGGCAAAGTGATCTGGAATGGGTAACAGTATTGTACTCTCTCAAATGTTCATTTTGATAAAGATCATCACTATCTTGAAAATGTAAATACATAGGAACCAAAGGATGACATAAGGAGAGAAATTATAAATGGCCTAGCAAGCAGGGAGATCAATCTTTCTCTCTAAACTGATCCAGTGGGAAAAATTCAACTCCATGTATATCCAGATTAGGAATTCTTAACTCTACATTCACAAATGTGTTTGGTTAATTTTCCATCATACTGATAGTATATGTAAATCTTAATCTCATGGCCATTTTCTCTCCGATAAAGGCTCAGAAGTTTCAACATTTTTCAAATTATGAAATTTACAATGGTTCAGAAACATTACAAAGATTGAGAACCACTGTTCTGGGAGAATAACCCTTGTTGTCAGGAGAGAGAATAGAGAAATTCTCTTTAGGAGCAAAATACATCAAGAATGCAAGTAAGAAAACTCTAAATTGTAAGTTTCAATTATTAGTAGAATCTATTGACTTTACTTTTCACTCCTGGGATACATTTTATTGAATTGGAAGATTGATTTAGTAAAAAATATATATATATATATATGAGTTGTTTTAAAATGATACTTATTTATAAAATGAAAGAATAAATCTCATCAATATAATTATGTGATGGTAGGTACTAATTTTAACTGAGTTGATGACACTATTCAAGCAGAGGATGGATGAAGAACACATATGAGGAGTATAGGTGGTGTTCTGATTTTGGAGGACAGTTACACTAACTGACCTACAGGGCCCACTCTAACTCCAAGATACTCAGTAACCCCAAGAATGTAAAGGAGCATTGTGAGAAACTGTTACAATGGATACATCTTATAGTATGTGTCTCAAAAGTTTTCAGCAAAGAGTCCCCATTCAAGATAAATGAACAGATAAATAAGTAACTAGCAAAATTGATCTTATGCCATTTTAAATTTATGATCTCTTTATTAAGAAGGCAGGCAATGTTGCTGGCAAAGGTCCAAAAATTGCAAACCTCATAAACGTTCACCTTTAGGACATTTCTAAATGTTGAATTCACACTGAAGAATGTGTATGTTCACAATGAGTATTTGAAAAATAAAATGAGCAATACTCTGAATTTTTGAAAGGCTTTTGATGTTCCAAACTTTTTATCAGATTCCATGCCCCCAGCTTTGCTTGAGTTCATCCATTATTCAAAAGGGACAGCCTTGCTGCCTCTCCATAGAGGATCTGGTCATTTCTTACAGTTCAAGACTTTTGTTCTCTTCACTCACCTTCTCTGAGGGCTGTTTATCTTTATTTCCCAAAGCTTCCACTCCTTCCCCTTCTAATTAATCTACAGTTCTTTTTCTTTAAGTCAACATGCTGTTTTCCCAACACTTTACTTCCTATGTGTTCTCTATTCTACCTTTTGTACAGTTTGGTATTCCTCTTAGATCTATAATTAAAATAACTTTTGAAATCACATCGCCCAAAAAAAGTATTCTCCAACAAACTGAATAAATGCTGATGACTCTCCACTAGTGTTTCTCTTTTGAGTTAACACCCCATTAAACTTTTCTCTTATCATTCCACATAATTAAACTTTGTGCTAATCAAGCTATATCACACTACCCTATTGCCATAAAAAAGAAGTCTCATTCACCTTCTATGTGAAAACCATCTTTATACACTTATCCAGTGATTTTCTTATACTTTCAGCAAAACTTCTCTAGTTCTTTATGACATTCCTGATATTATCTCTTTTAAAGCCACTTCTCTAATGATACATTTAACTAAACTCTTTTAGTGTTTGGTAGGGATTTTCAAAGCAATACAGACACTTTGGTGTATTAAATGTAATATATCCTAGAATGTAGTATGTCCAGTATAGTTTACCCCCAAACAGAGTAGAATTAATCTATCCCATCCTTCACCTCTGATATATATTTCTAATGATCCATCGTGTGTCACAGTTGGCTACTGTGTTGGTCATAGTGCATTATTGACCTATACTCAGTTTACTAGTAACTAAGTCTTTTTTTACTTGGAGATCATAGAAGATTTTTTTGTATTTTGTACCCTTTATCTAAACTATTTATTATTCCTTCCACACAGGTTTCAGTGATTTACAAACTTGGTGAGCATGTAATTCACATCTTACTGAGTCACTAAAATGTTGAATAAGCAGGGTTAATAACCGAGTACTGTGGCACACTTCAGGAATGTCATTTGGGTCAGCAATTTTTAGTCTTTTTAAGATCATGAAACACAGTAAGAACTACACTTTACATTGTAACCCAGGATATTTAAATATCAAATTAAGTTTAATAGCTGAATTTTTCCTACTATGAAGTAACCACTCTGATATTTTCTGTTTTGTTTTATTCTCTTTCACTTTGTGTAAATTACTGATTGTTGCTTACACTATTATTTATCCAGTGCTATGTGAGAAAACACCCTCAAATTTCATTTTTTCCCTACTCGTCTATCTGTGGATCAGCTAGGATTCTGTTGATGTGCTTGGGCTTAGCTGGGCTTGATTCCAAGATCTGTGATGGGTCTAATCAGCTCCACGTGCCTCTGTAACTTCTTAGACCAGTGGGCTAAACTGGCAGTGTTCTATTCATAATAAAGAAAAAAAAAAAAAAACACAAAATACATGTTCAGTAGAAAAGTGGAATAACCTAGGTACATTCTTCTCATAGTGGTGTCAGAAACATAAAAAAACAAAGCCCAACTGCACAAAGCATGCTTCAATGACTTTGCTTGTTTTTTATCTGCTATCATTTCATTGGTCAAAAGTCACATTGTTGGGGCTTCCCTGGTGGTGCAGTGGTTGAGAGTCCGCCTGCCGATGCAGTGGACACGGGTTCGTGCCCCGGTCCGGGAAGATCCCACATGTCGTAGAGCAGCTGGGCCCGTGAGCCATGGACGCTGAGCCTGCGCATCCGGAGCCTGTGCTCCGCAACGGGAGAGGCCACAACAGCGAGAGGCCCGCGTACAGTAAACAAAAACAAAAAACAAAAAAAAAGTTACATTGTTGAAACTAAAACCTATAGTGTGGAGATATATTTTACCCACCACGAGCCCGTGGCAAACCATGTGGCTAAGCCCAACATCATGGAGAGAAGTAGAGTCCTACAATGGAGGTGTCATAGAAGGAATATACCATCTCTATCAAAACACTTTCAGAACCCAATTATGGACTGCCACCCGAGGCTCTAAGCTGATATTGATCAAAACTCTTTAAATATATTCATTCCTCATATTACTAATCCACTTGATCATTTTTGTATTTGATCATAGTATTCCATTGACATGAAGCAACAGTATATGATTTTTTTGAGGTCTAGATTCTCAAAATCATATTTTCTGGAGGCACTAACACCACCAATAAATAGAAATTAGGTCAACTTAACATATAATCGGGGTGCTGGGAAGATGGCGGAAGAGTAAGACGCGGAGATCACCTTCCTCCCCATAGATACACCAGAAATACATCTACACGTGGAACAACTCCTACAGAACACCTACTGAATGCTGGCAGAAGACCTCAGACCTCCCAAAAGGCAAGAAACTCCCCACGTACCTGGGTAGGACAAAAGAAAAAAACAGAGACAAAAGAATAGGGATGGCACCTGCACCAGTGGGAGGGAGCTGTGAAGGAGGAAAGGTCTCCACACACTAGGAAGCCCCTTCGCGGGCGGAGACTGCGGGAAGCGGAGCGGGGAGCTTCGAAGCCGCGGAAGAGAGCACAGTAACAGGGATGCGGAGGGCAAAGCAGAGAGATTCCCGCACAGAGGATCAGGGCCAACCAGCACTCACCAGCCCGAGAGGCTTGTCTGCTTACCCGCCAGGGTGGGCGGAGCTGGGAGCTGAGGCTCGGGCTTCGGTCGGAGGGCAGGGAGAGGACTGGGGGTGGCGGCTCGAACACAGCCTGAAGGGGTTAGTGCACCACGGCTAGCCGGGAGGGAGTCTGGGGAAAAGTCTGCACCTGCCAAAGAGGCAAGAGACTTTTTCTTCCCTCTTTGTTTCCTGATACGCAAGGAGAAGGGTTTAAGAGCGCTGCTTAAAGGAACTCCAGAGACGGGCGTGAGCCACGGCTAAAAGCACGGACCTCAGAGGCGGGTGCGAGCCGTGGCTAAAAGCGCGGACCCCAGAGACGGGCGGGAGACGCTAAGGCTGCTGCTGCCGCCACCAAGGGGCCTGTGTGCGAGCACAGGTCACTATCCACACCCATTTTCCGGGGAGCCTGTGCAGCCCGCCACTGCCAGGGTCCCGGGATCCAGGGACAACTTCCCAGGGAGAACTCAAGGCGGGCCTCAGGCTGGTGCAACGTTATGCCGGCCTCTGCCGCCGCAGGCCCGCCCCACACGCCGTGCCCCTCCCTCCCCCCGGCCTGAGTGCGCCAGAGCCCCCAAATCAGCGGCTCCTTTAACCCCATCCTGTCTGAGCGAAGAAGAGGCACCCTCAGGCGACCTACACGCAGAGGCAGGGCCAAATCCAAAGCTGAGCCCCTGTGAGCTGTGAGAACAAAGAAGAGAAAGGGAAATCTCTCCCAGCAGCCTCAGAAACAGCGGATTAAAGCTTCACAATCAACTTGATGTACCCTGCATCTGTGGAATACCTGAATAGACAACGGATCATCCCAAATTGAGGAGGTGGACTTTGAGAGCAAGTTATTTGATTTTTTCCCCTTTTCCTCTTTTTGTGAATGTGTATGTGTATGCTTCTGTGTGAGATCTTGTCTGTATAGCTTTGCTTCCACCATTTGTCCTAGGGTGCTATCCGTCCATTGTTTTTTTTCTTTTATTTTTATTTCTTAATAATTAATTTTAATAACTCTATTATACTTTATCTTCTTTCTTTCTTTCTTTCTTTCTTTCTTTCTTTCTTTCTTTCTTCTTTCTTTCTTCCTTTCTTCCTTTCTTTCCTTCCTTCTATCCTTTAGACAACGAATCATCCCAAATTCAGGAGGTGGACTTTGAGAGCAAGATTTATGATTTTTTCCCCTTTTCCTCTTTTTGTGAGGGTATCTGTGTATGCTTCTGTGTAAGAGTTTGTCTGTATAGCTTTGCTGCCACCATTTGTCCTAAGGTTCTATCCGTCCCTTTTTTTTTCCTAAATAATTATTTTTTAATTCAATAACTTTATTATATTTTATTTTACTGTATCCTCTTTCTTTCTGTCTTTTTTCCTTCCTTGCCTCCTTCCTTCCTTCCTTCCTCCCTCCGTCCCTCTTTTCTTTCCTTCTTGCCTTCTTTTCTTCTCTTTCTTTCTTCCTTCCTTCCTTCCTTCTTTCCTTCCTTCCTTCCTTCCCTCCTTTCTTTCCTTCTTTCTTTCTTTCTTTCTTTCTTTCTTTCTTTCTTTCTTTCTTTCTTTCTTTCTTTCTTTCTTTCTTTCTTTCTTTCTTTCTTCCTTTCTTTCTTTCTTTCTTTCTTTCCTCCTTCCAACTTCTACTAATTTTCTCTAATTTCTCTCCCTTTTATTCTGAGCCATGTGGATAAAGGCTCTTGCTGCTCCAGCCAGGAGTCAGGGCTCTGCCTCTGAGGTGGGAGAGCCAACTTCAGGACACTGGTCAACAAGAGACCTCCCAGCTCCACATAATATCAAATGGCGAAAATCTCCCAGAGACCTCCATCTTAACACCAGTACCCAGCTTCACTCAACGACCAGCAAGCTACAGTGCTGGACAACCTATGCCAAACAACTAGCAAAACAGGAACACAACCCCACCCATTAGCAGAGAGGCTGCCTAAAATCATAAGTTCACAGACACCCCAAAACACACCACCAGACGTGGACCTGCCCACTAGAGAGACAAGATCTAAGCTCATCCACCACAACACAGGCACTAGTCTCCTCCACCAGGAAGCCTACACAACCCACTGAACCAACCTTAGCCACTAGAGACAGACATCAAAAACAGCGGGAACTACGAACCTGCAGCCTGCAAAAAGGAGACCCCAAACACAGTAAGATAAGCAAAATGAGAAGACAGAAAAACACACAGCAGATGAAGGAGCAAGATAAAAATGCACCAGACCTAACAAATGAAGAGGAAGTAGGCAGTCTACCTGGAAAAGAATTCAGAATAATGATAGTAAAGATGATCCAAAATCTTGGAAATAGAATGGACAAAATGCAAGAAACATTTAACAAGGACCTAGAAGAACTAAAGATGAAACAAGCAATGATGAACAACACAATAAATGAAATTAAAAGTACTCTAGAAGGGATCAATAGCAGAATAACTGAGGCAGAAGAACGGATAAGTGACCTGGAAGATAAAATAGTGGAAATAACTACTGCAGGGCAGAATAAAGAAAAAAGAATGAAAAGAACTGAGGACAGTCTCAGAGACCTCTGGGACAACATTAAACACACCAACGTTCGAATTATAGGCATTCCAGAAGAAGAAGAGAAAAAGAAAGGGACTGAGAAAATATTTGAAGAGATTATAGTTGAAAACTTCCCTAATACGGGAAAGGAAATAGTTAATCAAGTCCAGGAAGCACAGAGAGTCCCATACAGGATAAATCCAAGGAGAAACACACCAAGACACATATTAATCAAACTGTCAAAAATTAAATACAAAGAAAACACATGAAAAGCAGCAAGGGAAAAACAACAAATAACACATAAGGGAATCCCCATAAGGTTAACAGCTGATCTCTCAGCACAAACCCTGCAAGCCAGAAGGGAGTGGCAGGATATACTGAAAGTGATGAAGGAGAAAAACCTGCAACCAAGATTACTCTACCCAGCAAGGATCTCATTCAGATCTGATGGAGAAATTAAAACCTTTACAGACAAGCAAAAGCTGAGAGAGTTCAGCACCACTAAACCAGATTTACAGCAAATGCTAAAGGAACTTCTCTAGACAAGAAACACAAGAGAAGGAAAAGACCTATAATAACGAACCCAAAACAATTTAGAAAATGGGAATAGGAACATACATATCGATAATTACCTTAAATGTAAATGGACTAAATGCTCCCACCAAAAGACACAGATTGGCTGAATGGATACAAAAACAAGACCCATATATATGCTGTCTACAAGAGACCCACTTCAGACCTGGAGACACATACAGACTGAAAGTAAGGGGATGGAAAAAGATATTCCATGCAAATGGAAACCAAAAGAAAGCTGGAGTAGCAATTCTCATATCAGACAAAATAGGCTTTAAAATAAAGCCTATTAGAAGAGACAAAAAAGGACACTACATAATGATCAAGGGATTGATCCAAGAAGATATAACAATTGTAAATATTTATGCACCCAACATAGGAGCACCTCAATACATAGGCAAACACTAACAGTCATAAAAGGGGAAATCGACAGTAACACATTCATATTAGGGGACTTCAACACCCCACTTTCACCAATGGACAGATCATCCAAAATGAAAATAAATAAGGAAACACAAGCTTTAAATGATACATTAAACAAGATGGACTTAATTGACATTTATAGGACATTCCATCCAAAAACAACAGAATACACATTTTTCTCAAGTGCTCATGGAACATTCTCCAGGATAGATCATATCTTGGGTCACAAATCAAGCCTAGGTAAATTTAAGAAAATTGAAATTGTTTCAAGTATCTTTTCTGACCACAACGCCATGAGACTAGATATCAATTACAGGAAAAGATCTATAAAAAATACAAACACATGGAGGCTAAACAATACACTACTTAATAACGAAGTGATCACTGAAGAAATCAAAGAGGAAATAAAAAAAAACTACCTAGAAACAAATGACAATGGAGACACAACAACCCAAAACCTACGGGATGCATCAAAAGCAGTTCTAAGAGGGAAGTTTATAGCAATACAAGCACACCTTAAGAAGCAGGAAACATCTCGAATAAACAAGCTAACCTTGCACCACAAGCAATTAGAGAAAGAAGAACAAAAAAACCCCAAAGCTAGCAGAAGGAAAGAAATCATAAAAATCAGAGCAGAAATAAATGAAAAAGAAATGAAGGAAACAATAGCAAAGATCAATAAAACTAAAAGCTTGTCCTTTGAGAAGATAAACAAAATAGATAAACCATTATCCAGACTCATCAAGAAAAAAAGGGAGAAGACTCAAATCAATAGAATTAGAAATGAAAAAGGAGAAGTAACAACTGACACTGCAGAAATAAAAAAGATCATGAGAGATTACTACAAGCAACTCTATGCCAATAAAATGGACAACCTGGAAGAAATGGACAAATTCTTAGAAATGCACAAACTGCCAAAACTGAATCAGGAAGAAATAGAAAATATGAACAGACCAATCACAAGCACTGAAATTGAAACTGTGATAAAAAATCTTCCAACAAACAAAAGCCCAGGACCAGATGGCTTCACAGGCGAATTCTATCAAACATTTAGAGAAGAGCTAACACCTATCCTTCTCAAACTCTTCCAAAATATAGCAGAGGGAGGAACACTCCCAAATTCCTTCTACGAGGCCACCATCACCTTGATACCAAAACCAGACAAGGATGTCACAAAGAAAGAAAACTACGGGCCAATATCACTGATGAACATAGATGCAAAAATCCTCAACAAAATACTAGCAAACAGAATCCAACAGCACATTAAAAGGATCATACACCATGATCAAGTGGGGTTTATCCCAGGAATGCAAGGATTCTTCAATATACACAAATCTATCAATGTGATAAACCATATTAACAAATTGAAGGATAAAAACCATATGATCATCTCAATAGATGCAGAGAAAGCTTTTGACAAAATTCAACACCCATTTATGATAAAAACCCTGCAGAAAGTAGGCATAGAGGGAAATTTCCTCAACATAATAAAGGCCATATATGACAAGCCCACAGCCAACATCATCCTCAATGGTGAAAAACTGAAAGCATTTCCACTAAGATCAGGAAGAAGACAAGGTTGCCCACTCTCACCACTCTTATTCAACAAGTTTTGGAAGTTTTAGCCACAGCAATCAGAGAAGAAAAGGAAATAAAAGGAATTCAGATCGGAAAAGAAGAAGTAAAGCTGTCACTGTTTGCAGATGACATGATACTATACATAGAGAATCCTAAAGATGCTACCAGAAAACTACTAGAGCTAATCAATGAATTTGGTAAAGTAGCAGGATACAAAATTAATTCACAGAAATCTCTGGCATTCCTATATACTAGTGATGAAAAATCTGAAAGTGAATCAAGAAAACACTCCCATTTACCGTTGCAACAAAAAGAATAAAATATCTAGGAATAAACCTACCTAAGGAGAAAAAAGACCTGTATGCAGAAAATTATAAGACACTGATGAAAGAAATTAAAGATGATACAAATAGATGGAGAGATATACCATGTTCTTGGATTGGAAGAATCAACATTGTGAAAATGACTCTACTACCCAAAGCAATCTATAGATTCAATGCAATCCCTATCAAACTACCACTGGCATTTTTCACAGAACTAGAACAAAAAATTTCACAATTTGTATGGAAACACAAACGACCCTGAATAGCCAAAGCAATCTTGAGAACGAAAAATGGAGCTGGAGGAATCAGGCTCCCTGACTTCAGACTATACTACAAAGCTACAGTAATCAAGACAGTATGGTATTGGCACAAAAACAGAAAGATAGATCAATGGAACAGGATAGAAAGCCCAGAGATAAACCCATGCACATATGGACACCTTATCTTTGATAAAGGTGGCAGGAATATACTGTGGAGAAAGGACAGCCTCTTCAATAAGTGGTGCTGGGAAAACTGGACAGATACATGTAAAAGTATGGGATTAGATCACTCCCTAACACCATACACAAAAATAAGCTCAAACTGGATTAAAGACCTAAATGTAAGGCCAGAAACTATCAAACTCTTAGAGGAAAACATAGGCAGAACACTCTATGACATAAATCACAGCAAGATCCTTTCTGACCCACCTCCTAGAGAAATGGAAATAAAAACAAAAATAAACAAATGGGACCTAATGAAACTTCAAAGCTTTTGCACAGCAAAGGAAACCATAAACAAGACCAAAAGACAACCCTCAGAATGGGAGAAAATATTTGCAAATGAAGCAACTGGCAAAGGATTAATCTCCAAAATTTACAAGCAGCTCATGCAGCTCAATTAAAAAACAAAACAAACAAACAAACAAAAAATCCAAAAATGGGCAGAAGACCTAAATAGACATTTCTCCAAAGAAGATATACAGACTGCCAACAAACACATGAAAGAATGCTCAACTTCATTTATCATTAGGGAAATGAAAATCAAAACTACAATGAGATATCATCTCACACCAGTCAGAATGGCCATCATCAAAAAATCTAGAAAGAATAAATGCTGGAGAGGGTGTGGAGAAAAGGAACACTCTTGCACTGCTGGTGGGAATGTGAATTGGTTCAGCCACTATGGAGAACAATATGGAGGTTCCTTAAAAAACTACAAACAGAACTACCATATGACCCAGCAATCCCACTACTGGGCATATACCCTGAGAAAACCATAATTAAAAAAGAGTCATGTACCAAAATGTTCAGTGCAGCTCTATTTACAATAACTCAGAGATGGAAACAACCTAAGTGCCCATCATCAGATGAATGGATAAACAAGATGTGGCAAATATATACAATGGAATATTACTCAGCCATAAAAGGAAATGAAATTGAGCTATTTGTAATGAGGTGGATAGACCTAGAGTCTGTCATACAGAGTGAAGTAAGTCAGAAAGAAAAAGACAAATACCGTATGCTAACACATATATATGGAATTTAAGAAGAAAAAAATGTCATGAAGAACCTAGGGTTAAGACAGGAATAAAGGCACAGACCTACTGGAGAACGGACTTGAGGATATGGGGAGGGGGAAGGGTGAGCTGTGACAGGGCGAGAGAGGGACATGGACTATATACACTAACAAACGTAAGGTAGATAGCTAGTGGGAAGCAGCCGCATGGCACAGGGATATCGGCACGGTGCTTTGTGACTGCCTGGAGCTGTGGGATAGAGAGGGTGGGAGGGAGGGAGACGCAAGAAGCAAGAGATATGGGAACATATGTATATGTATAACTGATTCACTTTGTTATAAAGCAGAAACTAACACACCATTGTAAAGCAATTATACCCCAATAAAGATGTTAAAAAAAAAAAAGCACACACAACTTTTCCTAGCTCCTAAAAGATGTAATTTTTAAAAATTATGAGCTTGTATTCTTTTGTTGTTCTTATTATTGTTTTTAAAAATATAATCTCTGTGGTCTAAGTTATCAACTAGTAATTCAGCAATTCAGATGTATAAATACATCCTAAATTTAAAAATCTGTTTAAAATAAAATAAAATTTCAAGCAGAATTAAAACAAACAAAAAATCATATAATCAGGTGAAATATTTTATAATTTACTAATCAACTATTCTCATCTAGTTATTTATAAGATCTCACGTGAATTATCCATTCTATAATTGTGTTCAGAAATAATATTTGACATTTGAGACTATAGATTGATCTTTATACTGAATGAAACGTATATTAAATCCCCCCTTTCCACATTTACTGTTTTAGACATAATATTTTACTTCTTTTTGTTTTGTGTATCCCTTAAGTACGTAGTATTGTGGCTATAGATGATTTTACTACTTTGATCTTTTAACCTTCCTACTAGCCTTATAAATGGTCGACTTATACCTTTACTATATATTTGCCTTTACCAATGATATTTTCTTTTTGTAATATTCACATTTCTAGTTGTCACCTCTTTTTTCATAGAGAAGACCCTTTATCATGTTTTGTAAAGCTGGTTTAGTGGGGCTGAACTCTTTTAGCTTTTGCTTGTCTGTAAATCTTTTGATCTCTCCATCAAATCTGAATGAAAGCTTTGCCTTAGTTGTAGGTTTTTCCCTTTCATCACTTTAAATATATTGTGCCACTGTCTCTGGCCTGTAGGGCTTCTGCTGAAAAGTCAGCTGATAGACTTATAGGAGTCCCTGTAATGTTACTTGTTGCTTTTCCCTTGCCGCTCATTAGGTTTATTAATATGAAAAATTTTACTAATTAACTAATATTAAAAGCATCCATACAAGTGTGAAATATACATGGCTATGTTGCACCATTCTTGAATGTGCTTCTATATTGTTTACTCATGTTTTATTTCAGATCACTGCATTGATATTTATAAATTAACATCATTCTGTTTGATTTTCTTTAATTACAGATGCCCCGTTATTCTTTCTTTTCAATGTTTCACTTACTTTCCTAAAAATCATTTATAATATTTTTCTTTTTTATATGCTCTGAAACAATTAAGTAACACTAAATTAACTATTCTGGTTAATGGTGTTGCTGAATTCCTTTGTGGGAGTTCTTGAGCTTGTGGCACTGGTTTGGGGCAGGCGGTGTGTCTTTTTAACATATTTCATAGAAGTTGGAATAGTTTTGATAAAATGTATTATTTTGAAACTTATGATTTCACTGGGTTTTAAAATTATATTTTTATGTAATTGCATAATATGAAGATATATCTATATATCTCCTTTTCCTAATATCTTTCTTTATATTTTGTTAATTTTCATTATTTTTATTTTCTTGACTTGTGTTAAATATGTTTAATTAATTTAAAAAAAAGAATTTTTTAAAATTTTGTTCTTGTGGTTTTTTTTCCAATTAAATCCTATTTTTACCAAGTTCTTTTCCTTGTTTTCTTTTGGTTTAAATTATAATTGTTTTCCTGTCTTTTATAGTTAGATATCTGCTATATTTTATTCAATTTTTAAATTTAAGGTTATGAGTTTTTCTCTGAGTACCCTTTAAGTGGTACAAAATATTGATTCCATAGGTCTTTAATGTTTCTTTTTAATGATCATTGATAGAAATGTTGCAAATATTTGTTTTAAAAACTTACCTGTGTTTAGTTATGCATTTGTGTGTAAAGAACTTTAGAAAGTTTTAGTTTTGGCTCTATTATTTATCTAAATATTTTTGATAGAAACATCCCTTAGAAAATATCATTGAATTTTGACTTCAATTTTTCTAGAAAGATTTCGTTTTCTATGGAATTTCTATTTATTTGAGTTGCAAGTTTAACTGACATATATTTTCTAACATTACCTTATCAAGCCTAGACAACTTAGTAATATCTCTACATCTCAGTTTCCTCATCTGATAAATGGAAATACTAAAGGTAACCATCATATAGTTAAATGAGAATAAACAATAACATATACACGAATATGTATATGTATTCTCTGTCTATTAAATATCTTCAAAAAATATCTGTCATTTAGCCATCATTTGATAAATGCTCCAGTTATTGTTGCTGTCATTATGATCATCAACTGTGTCTTTATTGTATAGTCTGAATGTTGATTAAAATATTTGAGCTAATGATTAATTTTCTGTGGTTTAGAGCATCTCAATTATTAAGAAAATGATCAGATGATTTGAGTTAATTTTTACAATTATGTATTTTTTTAAAAAACCTGAGATTCCACATTTTCAAAATTTCTCCAGTTATTTGTGCATTTGAATTGCATATTTTGAATTTTTAAGGAATTTTCAATTTCATATTTTTATTCTTACAAAATAGCACTGTAAAGAACACAAGTCACACTTTCTTTTTCTGAATTTGATGTTTTTAAGACATGAGTAACTTACTTGTTTTAATCTCCTTCTGCCAAAACTGTCACAATGCATAAAACCTAGTGTTATAAAATTAACATCTTTCCCAAATGTAAGCTTTTTGTTTCAAAAGAACTATTTACCTTGGATGATCATTTCATAGCTCTAAGACAATTTCAAATCAGTTATGTTACTCAGATAAATGGCAACATATCAAATATTTCTTCAGGTATTCAACAAGCCTCCTGTTTACAGATAGCTCCCTAAGGATTGGTTTTATAAAGCACTGAATAATCTTCAAGAATATGACAAAGTCACATAACAACAAAAATTGAGAAGACAACTTGGCTCAGAAAAACAACCAAAAAATTTTAGAAGGTAAGAATTTCAGAGGAAGAACATATAATCCCAATGCATGACAAAATGTTTAGTTCTGTCTTGGACAGTCTAACTCAGAAATATGTTAAAGGGAAATGAAATTTACCAAAGTCTAACAAAAGAATGTTTCATGCTTTGAAACTACCTAGATATTTCAGTTTTAGGAAATAATTTGGACATTAAAATTAATATCTGAATATTGTAAAGTATGGTGTAAATGAAACTGAATAAGGCTTTTTATTATGAATTTGTTGCATATGTTGAAAGGGACTTTTATTGGGCTAAACTGCACACATTGTCAGAAAATTTAGACTTGAAAAAAAGATAACTGAATAGCCTTTGCTATTTTGATACATAATGTAAAATTTTTAATAAACAGGGAAATACTATTCATGTGTTTTTAAGTTCAACTTGGAAATAAGTGCTGAGAATTCCACACAAAAAGATGTTTAACTTCAAAAAATATCAGCTTAAAAGATAAAGATACCTTTGCACATCCATTTAAATTCCACGGCAAAAATGCTCCAGTTGAGAAAACTACCATTCCCAATGATATAATTATAATGACTTCAACGGTATATTGTCTGTAGGGCCAAATTCTGTGGAGCTCTGAGACCAAAAGATATGTAATGTGTAATTATGGGACTTTAGGATCTAGGAAAATAGAGCACCCCAATTGGCTTTTTTTTTTCTATGTTGGTATTATATTTTTAGCAAGATATTGAAAATCTCAGGTTGGTCCAGAGGAGGGTGCTATAGAAGGTAATGTTTTACAATATGAGGAAAAACAAAAGAACACAAAAGTTTGAGAAATGTTTTAAATGGGGACGTTAAATGTTGTCTTAATAAATCTCATCAAGTAATTTTACATCTGTAAAAGAGAAAGTAGATTTTACATAAAATAATTGAGTTTTTACATAAATGGATGGGAATTAGAGAGTAGCAATTTTTAGTTTTATGTAATGCCACTAATAAATGTAGGTAAAACAAAATATTGGGTTTTCTGCAAACAAAGGGTTCAACCAGACACAAGGTGAATGAGATTCCTAGGTTAGGATGAAAGTTGGAATAGATTATTGAATGTGGGCAGGCATGCATTTATTCATTTGTTTTTCTATCAACAAATAGCATCTGAATATAACTGCTTTCCCTTCTGCTCTGAAGATTGTATAATTCTTCTAAATATTTTACGTGTAGAAGAGAAAGTAGCAGTCTGAATCATATTAAAAGGAAACAAAGTAATGAAGTAATTATCTAGAACATTTGCTCTACGTTACTGTTTTTATTTTTATGTGTTTCATATTATTTTATCTTTTAAAAGACGTTCCCAGAATAAGAACCCTTGTTTTCCTACTCCATGAGATGCTTTTAAAATTCTAAGGGAACTTAGTCATTTTAAATAAGCAATAGGATTAGCAGTATAAGAGTACCTTGAATAGTGTTATTAAACACACAGCCTTGGATGCCAAAAGCTGGCACAAACTCAATATCTAAAAGTGTGTGACCTAAAAGATGAGCAGGTAGCACAGTGAGAAATACAATTGCCAAGCTGGCAGATGCAAATTATTATTACTATCATTACTAACTGTTAGAACACTTGATGTCTCTGAAGTAGTTTTCAATTCTTTATTAGTTTTTTTTTTCATTCATGACTTTAAGTGGGTCTTTATTATTATTGAACCAATGAGAAAACCATCACAGAAGAGTCAATAATTTATCACATCCTACAGCAAATGAGCCACAGAAGAAAGATTTAGACAATAATTTTATTCCCTCTGCTTTTAAAAGCCTTACCTTATTTTGGTTGGTGAGACCACTGGGTATAACTAGATAGAAGAATAATTATTATGCAGTGCAAAGAAACTTATTTCAACTAAGGGTGAATCCACAAAGCATAACATATAATGTATAATTCCTGGAGTACATAGGAACTTTGGTCTCACTATTGTACAAAAAATTGTTTGACTGTCACAATGTTTTTGAAAAATTCAAAAAAACTTAGAGTTCAACTTCCCACCCTTTCAAACAGAATTTTGAATAAACATAGACTCAAATTTTGGTTAAACGTAGTAAATAAGATACAGAAACTGGCATGGAATGATTACTAAGATATTACAGGGACTTTTAGCAGATCTATTGATTTTGGATTAGTTTTATCTTTTTTATCTTTTTTGTTGAAAGCTTGAACTATCACCAGCTGTGTGACTTTAGGTTTAAGTTCTTAGTATCTCTTTTTCTTGGTTTTCGTACCAAAAACTAGAGAATGATGGCTATACACCACAGTGTTTTTTCTATGTGAGAATTAAATTAAATAATTTATTTAAATCACTATGCAGGGTAGCAAACTCACTGTAATCACTTTGTAATGTGTAATATGTAAACACATTGTAATCACTTAAGGCATTATTTTAATCATTATTTTGTGTCTGTTTTTAAAATAGAATTTCTTGTTCTAAAATTTTTAATTGATACTAAATAGTTTTTCAGTATAAATAAAGTGCTTTATAACCATGTGTGATAGGCAGAAATACCAAAATGGTCCCTGAGAGGTACACACACATTATTTTCAAAGTGTGTAAATATGATGAGTTATCACTCCTGTGATCATGTTATTTTATATGGGTTTGTTGATTTTAAGATAATATAATTATACTGGGTTATATGAGTAGGTCAAATGTAATTACAAGAATCCCCCAAAGCAGAGAGTTTCTTCTGGCAGCTTCTTCTGAAGCAGTAAGAAAAAATTGAAGTGTGAGAAGAGCTCAGTATGACCTTGCTGCTTTGGAGATGGAAGAGCCATGTAAGAAGGAAGATGGCAGAGTCTAAGGGTAAAAAGTAGATTCTAGCTGACAGCCAGCCAGGAAACAGGGACCTCAGTCTTACAACTGCATGGAAATGGACTCTACCAACAACCTGCATGAATTTGGAAGCAAATTCTTCCCAGGGACTCTAGATAAGAACCTCATTCAGTCAATATATTGATTTCAATCTTGTAATACCTGGAACAGATTACCCAGTTGAGCTCACTCAGACTTCCTACTCAAAGAAACTGTGAGTTAATAAATGTAACATTTTAAATTGCTAAGTTTGTGGTAATATGGTACACAGCAATAGAAATTGAATACAATATCCTATTTTGTTAAAATACAGCTTTTTTGACACCAAAAAACTGAAGATCAAATAGATTTAATATAAATATTTAAGTTGCTAGTTGTATACTCATAATATTCATCTAAGTTTAATAATATTAAAATTTAGAGTGCAAAGAGACTTTAAGAAACATATAATCTAGAATGAAGAAAATGTGTCTACAAAGAATAAAGAATTTTCCTTTGCTTGGTGATTTCTACATTATCAGATCTATAACCATAGGCCACTAAAGGATCATTCGTAGGGATCTAAAATATATGTTCATCGAATATCATCAATAGCTGAAATAATTATATTATGTGACTGTTTATAGGTGTTTTCTTTCTATTGTTCACATAGAATTTAAGTGAATTAATTGTATATTTTTGTCATTAACATTCTTGCTCAACCTGTGCTGAATATACCAAACACTGATATGGAGTAAAAGATCTCAGAGCTACAAACTGAAACCCTACATTATGCCATTTATTTACTGGGCAGTTGGTGGCATAAATAGAATTCTAGATTTTCTACTTCCAAACTCCCATACACTATACGATAGTCTACTATTCTGTAGTGCCTCCTTTGTCCACATTCTATATTACGGAGCAGGATTGATGTCTGCTTTATTATCTTTGCACTTTGCTTAATGAAACATAATGATTGGTTAGGGACATCCTATCAATCTTCTTAGCCATGCAATTGATTGCTGTCAAAGCAAAAGTTGTACCAGACAAAGTTAAACAGGAAAGGAAGACTTTATTTAAGACTATTGAAATTTAAGAGAGAGATTGAACTCAACTCCACTAAAACAAAAGGCCTAAGAGTTTAAAGAGCTAGAATGGGGGAATTGTAGGCCATCTGTATTTGTCTTATGCACTTTATACAAAGAAAAAATAAACTTCACGTAGCTTTATGAAAGGAGGCAGTTTTACAACTTGGAGAAAGGCAAACTTGGAAGTTAGGCTCCTACCTTCCCACAGAGACTGGGAGATAGGGGCACTATCTTCCTCGATGATTATATTTTAAAGGATGGCTCCCAGAACCTTGAGAAGGTCACTACTGGGTTGTAGGATGGGCAAGAGGCTTTGAAAAATATCTACAAAGGATAGAGAAAAAAATTTCAAGTGTTCTAAATTAAATTATCTGAGGAAAAATGTTCAGGGGTCTCAAGTCAGTAAGAAGCCTGTCTTCAGTGTGGTCAAACTAAGGAGAACACTATGAGCATTTTGATCATCGCTATCACTTTTGACCCACTGTGCCTTTTAAAAGTACGTAATTTCTCAAACAATTTGTATAAAGTATATACACAAGTAATGCAGTTTTGCATGGTCCAAATCAGCCAAAGTAAAATTTAACAATAGACAAAACTGTGGAGTGCCGTGTTAATTAAGACAAAACAAAACAAAACTCTTCTACTTTGGAATCAATCAACTTTTCTGCAAGTTCTTTACATAAGAGTTCTGATAAGTAAACAAAACACAAAAATTTTGTCCTTATAAAGTTTCTTTCTGCAATAATGTTTTTTTTTTTTTTTTTGTGCAACATTTAAACTAAAAAATATGGAATATTCCTCTATGGATTCCATGGTAGGACTACAGAAAGGAAATCTTTTTTAATGGACTTCACTCTTACCATTATAATTCAAATGTTTTAAAAGTTAGTTTCAGATACTTCAGGGACTACCATTTTTATTGACCTAATTTTTCTGGAGTTTAGTTAAACACAAGCACATGAAAACCTAGAGAATCATAATGAACTGGATGAAGGAAGAGGAGATGATAAAACACAACATGGAGAGTTTACTTCAGGGGTAATTGTTTCCAAAAAGACTGAGTAACAATTGTCTTGCTTCAATCCTAATTACCCAATTATTTACTACTTTATAATAATGTGCCAGAAACTTCTACTTTGAATCACCAGATAAAAAGGCAAACAGACTTGGTTTTGAGCTCCAGTATTCCCTCTTATAAGCTAACATTAAGCCTTTAGACCTCTTTAGACCTTAAGTTCTTTGTCTGTAAAATGGGAGTAACAATAATTACATCATGTTTGTCTTAATGATTGAATGAGATGATGTTTTCAATTGCTTAAAATAGTTCCAGCATATATTAAGTGCTAATTAATAGCAATTATAATTATTTGAAAACCTTAAGAGTATGGTTTGTAAGGAGTAATTATAGAGTAATCATAGACTCTTATCCAAAGCAGACATCCTCTTTATAACTTTCCCTGCTGGTGTCTGCCTCCTGCCATTTCCTCTCAACCTCTGCTAGATCACCTCTAGGACAATGATGTCCACTATTTCACAAGACTGTGCATTTCATTCCAACTCTACTTTCCAAAACTTCTTTCTTAGTTACTGTCATAGTTACTGCTTGTCATAGTTACTAGTTCTACCTCTTGCTCTAAGTCTATATAAAGGAGATAGAGCATAGGTTAATTTAAGATAAACTTGCATTGTTTGACAAACTTGTTTGTAAACATAAACTTTATATCTCAGAGTTTTCAAATACTATACAACTTAAAAAAATGTTTAAATAAACCAAACCCCACATCGAAACTTTGCTTGTCACTTCAGTATCTCGGCAGTGATGTTTAGCCACACAAAGTCACCCTGGATTTACTAAGGTAGATGACGAGTCCTGCAATGATGATTGGATGTTGATGTCTCAGATCCCCAAGCACCAGGGATTTTATTTCTGAGATATGACAAAAAGTGTTGAATGTCAAAATGTTCTAAAGACAATGTCATTGTTCCATCCAGCTTAGGAGAGATACTTTCAGAATCCCAGCAGCACCAATCTTGTCACTATTCATCCACATCTACCAACTTTTGATTTGGACAGTGGTAATAACAGAGTAATCTAAACTTTGTGTTTCTATGATTCACTGAAAGACAGTAAAAAAATAAGCTAATACTCAGACTGAATCATCATGAGTTTGTGTATAGAAAAAAAAAAAAACAAGATTGTTTATTTCACCATACTTTCATTCATTAAAACAAGCATTTGTGATAGGCTTCAAACAGTGAAGAAACTCATACTAAGTGAAGTAAACCAGACAAAGATAAATATCATAGATACCGCTTATATGAGGAATCTAAAAAAAAAAAGATATAAATTAACTTATTTCCAAAACAGAAAGAGATTCACAGACATAGAAAACAAAATTATGGTTACCAAAAGGAAAAAAGGGGTGAGGGAGGGATAAATTAGGAGTTTAGGGTTAACATACACACATTACTATATATAAAATAGATAACCAACAAGGATGTACTGTAAACCTACAAGGGAAGAGAATCTGAAGAAGAATATGTATATGTATATAAATATATATATACACACACACACATATATATACTATATATTATTAATATAGTGTGCTGTACACCTGAAACTAAAACTATATTGTAAATCAACTATACTTCAATTAAAAAAAAATAAAAATAGTGAAGAAACTCATCCAGAATGAGAGGTTTAACTTTGGTCTGTATTTTTCACTTCATCCCATCTTTGTGACTTTGATAATTCAGAATTTTTTTTATTAAATTAACTTTGCTAACATTTTCTTAAAAACATAGAACTTAGTCTACTCAAGATCATCTCGCCAGGTTGAACTTTATACATAACATCATCATCCCCTAAGTCTTTATAATAACAAATCTTTCAGGTTCTTTACCCATGTAACTGCACTATCTGGCCCTGCCTTCCTGTCACTTTCCTCTCAGAAAGTCACCTTTGGCCTTCTGTGGTCATGTCCCATGCCTCCTTTTAGTTTCTTCCATGCATCTGGCACCCAGTTAGTTATGTTTATGCATCCAATAGGCTTCCTTAACAATATTTATAACAAATGTGATAATTTTGTTAATTCCTGTCTTTCTTACTAAACGTCAATCTTTGGACTGAATCTGATGTTTTAATACATTGTATCTTTAGTGCCTACCATACTGTGTGTATGTAAATAAATGTATCCAGCTATATCTAGCCTCTGTTCTTCCAAAGGAGAACAATTACTATGTTGTATGATCATTTAAGTTGCATATTGCATTCATAGCTCACACTTGTTGAACACCTACTGTATGCCAAATCTGTGTTATTACATAATTATGTTCTGCCCTTCATATCCTAGTAGTTTAGAAATTAAGCTATGGAGTCTGGATTCACTGCTTGCAGACTATATATCCTTGGGCAAATTACTGCACTGCCAACTACTTTAGCTTCCTTATCTGGAAAACAGAGATCATATTAACTAAATCAAATAATTGTTGTAAAACAAGTAATACACATAAATTAGAAGACTGACACATAGTAAGCACACAACATATGTTAGTTTTTAAAATTATTATCATGAATAAACCTAACATGTGGTAGAAACTGTGATAGATCCTCGGTGTACAAGAATAGTAATGCATAGTCCCAGACTTAACAATTGTATAATATAGTTAGATAAAAATAAAATATAATAAAAATGATTGCATGCTGAAATAAAAATATATACAAGTGAGTATGGAGAACAAGAAAGAAAAAAAATTAAGGACTTGTTCTTTCATGGGGATTTCTCATTTTTTGTTGCATTTTGTATCCCCCTTTTAAAAATAATTTTTAAAATTGAAATCTGGATACCTACAGAAAAGTATGCAAATGATAAGCATGCAGCTCAGGGAATTTTTACAAAAGGAAACATTGTAGGAACCACCACTCACCTCCAGAAACAGAACACCATCAGCATGCAGAGTCTCCCTCAGAGGAAACCACTAAGATGACTTCTATTTCCTTAGACTAGATGTTACTCTTTCTGAACTCAATATAATGTAATCCAGCAGTTAGGACTCTTCTTTCCCCTGGTTTATTGCATTTAAAATTGCATTTGTGAGATTACTTCATATCAGTCCATGTGGCAGTTAGCTGTTCATTCTCATTGCTGAATCATGTTGCATTTTAGATCTATTCTACAATTTATTTGTTCACTCTGCTGTTAATGAAAACTTCATTTTTCCATTCTGGTTTATAGTATGAATAGTGCTGCTTAGATGTGTCTCTATATAAGGACCACATCTGTCAGTATTTCTGTTGCAGTCACAGACACATTTAGATTTAATAGCCAATACCAAAATCTTCCAAAGTAGTTGTCCCGATTTACATGCTTACCTGCAGTATATGAGAGTTCTAGATGCTCCAGTTCTCACCAGCACTTGATATATTTCATAGCACATTTGAATGTCTCTATATAAAATATTTCATGGACTTTGTCTCATCATGACTTGTGATATTGCTGATAGTTTTTAAGATACCTTCTTAAATCAACTCCTTTATAGTTAAGCATATTAATCGGTTACATTACGCTTTACTTCAGATTGAAAAAAAATGGTAATCTCACATAATGTGAAACACTGAGAGAGATATAATTTCCAAGCCCCCAGAGATGAGTCAGCTGAACCTGAGGCTAAAATGACAAGCACATCAGTGAATGATAAACCAGCTGCCAGACCTCTTTATATGCAAGTCATTCACTGAGATATCAAAACGTGGAAAATATAATGCTCCTACCAACATCTCTTGCTGAATTAATGCCCAGGTGAGTTTTTCTGAAATAGTGCAGTTGTATCTTAGCAAAAACAAGAAGCAGTAAAGCATCCTACTTATTAGTATCCAATTTGCCACAGCAGCAGTCAAGCGCTTCATTTTCTCCCAATGGTGATGGGAAGGGAAAGGTAGGGATAGAGAAATTTAAATTAAATTCATCGTGCAGTGAACATTTGGAATTCAATTTTGACAGCTCTAATTATACCTACCTTGCCATCACAAGTTCATTAAGTGAGTGTAAAGGATTAAAAACTACACATTTATTTTAAAAATTATGCCATGCTTTTTCTGCTGCTGATCTAATCTCTCTTCCTCCAATTTAATGCTTTTATAATGGAGATGTTTGGGATTTTGGAAGGAGAAGATCTATTATTTCTTGAATAAACACACAAACACACAAATACGTAAACATACAATTGGAAAGTCATGTTACTTTTTGAAGTGTGATCAGCATAAAATGTCAAATTCAGATAACTACCAATGATTTTTCAATCTCCATGAGCTATCCAGTATTAAAACAAATCATTTGCCTTTCTTAGGTCCTAAACATGTCTAAATTGTAATTGCTGATAAAATTATTAATTATGCAAAGTCACATTTTGTCATCATTTTTTGCAAACTCGAGAACAGTATCTTGGAAACTAAGTTACTTCTCTGCTCATGAATGGAAGAAATATATCACTCCCTTTATATGCCTACAACTTCTTCAGTCTTGAAGTTGGCATGAATCTTATGGTAATATTTATCTGTTTACCAACATATTGCAATAAGGTTTATACCTAACATGAAGTATCCTGGTGAGTTAACTTCTTACTATGACCACAATTGTGGGTTTGAAAACATTAGAAAAATACATATATAGGCCACTTTTGGCATAACAAAAAAGCAGAGGACTTGTTTTCTCCTAAGCATTTACCTCATATCATTTGTCTGGCATAAAATAACAAAGGGCTGTGTGAAATTGCACTATGCTTCTGTGAAAGATTTCAGCATTTTAACTTAGGAAAAATATTCAAAATTTTAATTAACATAGGAAATGTCAAGCTCTGTGGTTTCGTTCTTAAAGAAGAAAGTGTATATATATATGGCAAATATCTGTTTTTCTTATGTAATGAATCCAATTAAACATTTTGGTATGTAAATCCTTTAAGGAAACTTTAGCGCTTTCAGATAACTTTCATAGATGACAGATAAGAGTGCCTTATAGCTCCTCTGTTACCTCAAAGGATAAATTCATTGTTCTCAATATTTAACTGAAAGCCAAGGGAATAACTAGGCATTACGGGAAACTGACCATTACTATGTGTACTAGAAAATTATCCAAATCTTACTGTCTAAAATTTTTTCTCTAAATTGAAACAAGCATAGTTGAAAGGTAGAGGGATGTTTGTACATGTATATGTGTCTGCACTTGTACACGAGTGTTTATGTGGAGTAGATGGAAAAAAACCCCACATTTCTGAAAGTGTTTTAGCATGTGTCAATGACATCAGAACAGAGAAAATCTTCACAAACATCTAAAATCTAGCAATCTTCTATAAGAATTTATACAATGGCTTTGTATCCAATATGATTCATTATTCCTGACAGTTAAGGAAATAAGAACGTGTAAATGACATTTGTTTATGATAGGTGTGGTAACATTTTGGTGGTTACACAATTCAGCTCAACTCTGAAATTAGATCTAGCAATATGGCAACCTGGTATGTTACCAAAATTTTTGTCCAGAAGTTAGAAGATCTGGGTCTCAGTGTGGTTTTTATTAAAATCATCAGCTTTTTGGCCTTTGGTCCTTTGCTTCTGCAACTTATTATTAAGTTGAAGATTTTACATCAAACTGTTTATAAAACACCCTCTAGCTCTAGGATTCTTAGAATGCACTTAATAAGTGTTGAAGACTTCTAATATACTCCAAAATTTTGTGCAATGCCATATGGAGGGTATAGAGGAAGTAGAGTCACAATCTATGCTCCTAAGGAGCTTAAACATCCAATTATGTTTATGATGATGTTGTGTTGGACAATTTATTAAAAGAGTTAGTCTATGAATCTAAAGATGATTTAGGAATTAACTAATTGCTTTCACTTATATTTCCCTTTTGTGTATGATCCAGAGTGATATAAAATAAAAACTATGCTTAAATTTAAAAAATCCAATTATGTTTGGTTCAATAAGTGTTAAGAATCATCTCTCTGCCAGACATGGTACAATGGCAAATTTGAAGCAATGAATAACACAGAGCCAGTCTCTGCCTCCACTGAACTTGTGGAAGGGACAGATGATTAAATTCATACTTGTGACCACTTTTGAATAGTATTATGATAGAGGAAATGCATAGAGCTTCACGAACACATATTTCAGGAGACCTGAGGAGTGTAGACGGTCAAAGAATACCTCTGGAAACTATAACCTTTTGACTAAAACGTAAAGACTAAATAGGTGTTAGTTATGCCAACAGGAGGAAAATACCATTCCAGTTAGAAGTGAAACACATGAACAAATACCAGTTCGTAAGAGAGAACACTGATCATTTAAAGAAATAAGGTTAGCAGATTGCAGACTGTGAGATGAAAGTAGACAAGATTAACAGTTTCAAAACATCAGTGAAAAATCTAAGCTGGCATGTTCTAGGTGCTAATTTGGTCAGTACAATTCCAAATATTGGAGAAGAGTTGAAAGTACTTGATTTCAAAAGGAAGCATGCCGTACTCAATGGAAGAGGCATGGCTTTATATGAGCCTAGAAAAAAAAAATGTGTTAAAAAGAAAGCAGGAGAACATTTCAGATGAGGAATATTAAGCAAAATACAAAGGGTGAAATATTCTTTTATTTTCCACATTTTCTACATTATAAAAGAACCAAAGAGTAATTTGCCTGACTTTTTAATAGCAGTTTATTTGAAAAAATAAAAGTGTTAAACCATCAGTCATAGGCTCAGGTTTTAAGAAATTAAGTTATTTGTGGATGCTTCTGGGGGTGAGCTTGAATGAGAAAACAACTTATTTCTTCATCATTCTCTCAAAATTCACAGCAGTTTTCTTCGTGTTCATCTTAAAGATTGCCACATTGCCTACAATTTCCTTTTGTCTTCATATGAGATGTCATTTGTTAACATCTCAACAGGTATGATAGTACTCCAGCGTAGTATAATCAGTTATAATTGATGACAGTAGGATCTGGAATAAATGTTTTATTCATCTTTGAGGAGGCCACATATCATTTTTCTGCTTTCCTCTCTATTACCAATTCGGTATAGGAAACATCTTCCCTCTGTTGAGCATGGAAAATGTAAAAATCTGAAATTTTGAAACACAGTATTCCAGTAAGTTAAAATCGTTTATCATTTTGTAAAAGATGAACATGATAACTTACTAATGTTTTTATAGAAATAATAAAAATTCCAAGTTCTAGTTCAAATTTATTATATATTGCTTTAAAATCTACATGATAAAATTCAGAAACAATGTATTATTTGATTGATGTAACACCAAGGAAGATTTGTTTAGTCCCTTCTATGTGTAAGGTTTTACCACTTTTATTATCTGCACTGACTCCATGAGTAACCTCATCATCGTCATCACTTTATATGTGAAGAAGCTGTCATTCAAAGATAAGAAAATGAGTCAAGGCCATGGTACTCAAATTTGGTAAAGATGAAGTCCCAAACTAAAACTTCTGACCCCAATTATCATGTTCTCTCCATTATCAAAATAGATACACATTTTCAATCATTAATGGTACCCAGAGGTGAAGTTCTGAGAACCAGAAAATAAAAGATAAAGCAAGCATAAATGAAAACCAGAAAACTAGCATCAACTGACAACCAGAGAACTAGCATGGCCTAGTTTTCTAAAGAAGTAACTCTCACTTTCATATAGGTTTGTTTCCTGTGTTCGCCTTAGCTAAATTAGGCTATGTTACTTTCCTAAAGATGTATGCCCTAAATATTTCTCATATCATTTATTACTGTTGAGGTCTGATCCGGGAGAGGAACTAGAAAATTATGAACCCCTGGAGCATCAAACCATATAAAGAGTGGTCAGAGATGAAGTGAGTTTACCATTTGCAATGCAATTGTCTAAAATATAAGATGATATATTAACTTATAAACTAGGTTTTATAGATCTATAATTACTGTTCAAAGTAACTGTAATCAGATTTCAGAAGAACTCAAGATAAGTGAAGGTAGAGCAAAAGATTCAGAGAAGTTGCAATCAGAGAGCAAGAAATAAAGCCAGAATAACCCTTTGTCATGGAAGACATGGCAGTCACCATACAACAGCTGCACAATGGCCACTGAATTCCCCCTTATTATTGGCCTTCTTATATTACAGACAGAAAACTCAGTTGTCCAACATCCCGGCTGCTAAGGTTGGATATATGATATAGTACTGTCCAAAGTCATCTAGTTAAAAATCCTTGGGGAAGATATCATTTTCCAAATTAAAAGGAAACTTTACTCAAGTATAAAGGTTTTCATCCATCATTCTTCCCCTAATTAAGAAGGGACCATGATACTGAAGATGCAGTATCCATCTTTAAACCAATGAAGCCAAAAGAAAGCAGCTGTAGGCCTACACATAAGAGTTATTGAAGGGAAAAGTGGGATGAACATGAGTCCCTGAGTATTTTACTGAATTTCTCTGCCATCTCTTTAGAATCTATCTTGAGATTTCTTTTGGGTGGGATAAATACAGGATTTATTTAGATCAATGTTTATCATGTTTTCTATTACTCTTGCCAAATGCATTTACCACTGATAAAAACCACGAATAGAGTATAGATTAATAATAAAAACCAATAATATTTATCAATTGCCTACTATGGGCTAAATATTGTCAAAATTTTTTGTATATACTACCTCTTTAAATCTTTTAAGTTTCTTTAAAGTCTGTACTAAAATAACTATTAACAAACCTATGATGAAGCTCAGAAAATTAAGTAACTTGCCCAAATTGCCAAAATTGTTCAATAATGGAAGTGGATTGTATAACTTGCTGTCTGACATGAAAACCTACTGTCTAATCAACTAAGCATGTGATATATATATATATATATATATATATATATATATATATATATATATATATAAAATGGAATATCACTGAGCCATAAAAAAGAATAAACTCTTGCCATTTGCAACAACATGGATGAACATTGAGGGCATTATACTGACTGAAATAAGGTAGAAAAAGACAAATACCATATGATTTCAGAGCAGGGCTCTTTGTAATAAAACAACTTCATTTGTAAAGCAAGAACTGTATAGCCTCTGAAATTTTTTCAGTGTCAAAGTGAAACATGAACATGGCAGCTATGAATGTGGAGGCCAATTCTGAGAAATAAAAGATTGAAATTAAGAGTAAAGCCAAATAGTGTTTCCACAAGATAGAATAAACTGTGCAGCCTAGTTCTGCAGCACGAAGAGAACAGTAATGAGGAAATGAGGGTTCTTTGCTTCTCAAATTTTCATTGTTCAATTCATAAATGTATAAAGATTGAGCACTCCCCAATTTTTTAGAATTTAAACTTTATAATAATTGCCACTGTTTTGAGTGCCTAATCTACGTACATATGTATGCACATGTCTGTTTCTGGGAATATTTCCTTGTTTAATAATAATTATTTAAAATAAGGAAACTGAAGTGCAGAGACTAAAAATGAACAGCAATTGCCTTTCCTTAATTTAACACATCTTATAATTTCTGATCTGATTAGAATAATACATTAGAAGAGATGCCTAAGAGCCAAATGTAGATAAAAAGCCTAAACCATCTTTGGAGAGGAAATAAGAATTGTGTAAAAGATGTCAATTTCTAATTCCACAGGTTGTGGGCTCCATGGAAGTTGAAGAAGATGCATATGAAAATAGAGCTAGAATGAAATTTTTGTCTATAAAAAATAGTAATGGCTGGCATAGGGCTTCTTACATTTCCCAATACATTGGTACACCTAATACATAAAAATTAAAAATCAATAGTTTGTGTTGTAGATGTTGGTCCTGGTAGAGTGCAAGTTTAAGAAACTTTTAATAATTTCTGAAATGTAGTAACTTACTAATTAGTAATTCAGTTTCAAATGTGTTATTTTACTTCCCTGGAGTTATTTGTTTATACACTATCCCTCTAGTACAACATATACATGTACATATCATAGGCAATCATCTATACATTCATCAAATACACATTGACATAGTCTATTCTGTCATATATTAGAAGATTTACAGGATGATGCGAGTCTATGTCAATCTTCACAAAAATTTTTCAGTCTAGAATGGGAGGCAAATGCATAAACAGGACACTGCTTGTTCATCATATATAACATTTTAATTTAGTTTATTTCTCAGTATCTGTGACAAACAAGTATATGTAATATCTAATCACCTCTGTCATCCTTTCAATAAGAATTTTTACATTTTTTGGTACTAAGGTAAAATATATTTTTATAAACAGCAAATATTTAGATTAAGTTTCAGAGGATTACTGATGAAATAGATTACTTTAGGAAGTAATAATGTTACAGATTCCAAACTCATATGCTCATCACACAACGAAATCAGGAGATGAGGTGTTGGGGCAGAAGATGGTGGGCTAGTGTCCCAAAGAACCATCTTAACCATTAGAATTCAGGCTTTTTTTTTTTTTTTTTTTTTTTTTTTTTTGCGGTACGCGGGTCTCTCACTGTTGTGGCCTCTCCCGTTGCGGAGCACAGGCTTCGGACGCGTAGGCTCAGCGGCCATGGCTCATGGGCCCAGCCGCTCCGCGGCATGTGGGATCTTCCTGGACCGGGGCACAAACCATGTCCCCTGCATCGGCAGGTGGACTCTCAACCACTGCACCACCAGGGAAGCCCCAGGCTTCCTTATACACTGAAAGGGAAGGGGTTTCGGCTAGATGTTGCAGACTTCTTGGTGCCAGCCTGATCCCATAGGGGATGTGGTAATCTTGTTCTTGCAGCTGTCCATGTAGGTCTGGTCAGAATATTTCTATAAACCTCAAGAAGACACATTTTATTTTCTCTTCTGCAACCTTTTATCTCTATATGAATGAAAAGTGTTATGACTTTAAAGGTTAAGTCTGGGAGGCAGAGCCTGGAGAAAGGGCTACTATGTATATTTCAGACTGTAGGAAACATTCTTTCACTGATTGACTAGACAAAGGTGCAGAGCCAGCATGACTAAGCATAGGCAACAGAGCACAAAACCTTAGATCTAAATGAATGTTTCCAATATGGAGTCAGGTTTGTTCTTCTCTGTTAAAATAACTTCCGTCTAATGCAGTTTATTCCACATGGTCCCCCTACCAGGATTCTCCATCTTAGTGTCAGATGCATCTATCCAGTTGCGTAAGACAAAAAACCTAGGTATCATTATTGGTTTGTCATTTTTTTTCCTTGTCACCTCGAAAGTCCAAATCACCATCATCTTTTACCTGCATTAGGGCAATAACTTGTCTCCTAACTAGTCTTCAAGTTTCTACACTAGACATTCTAAAATATTCTCAAAAAAACCAAAACAAAACAAAACAAAGAACACCCAAGGTCTTTTATCCTAAAATGTTAATCAGATTATTTGCTTCTTTGTTTAAAATTGTTCATAATTTCTCATTATAGTTAGAATTAAGTCTGTCATACAATTGTTGTAGAGAAAGAATTTTCCTTTACCCTTCAAAGATTCTTTCAGCTGTCTACTAATCAAATCAACATGAGACAGATTAACAGGAAAAAAAAAAACACACCCACATTTAATTTTGTACTTTTGGGAGCACCACATACATGAGAGGTCCAAAGACAGAAAGGAAAAATGAGGTATGTATGCCATTTTGAGCTAAGGAATGTGATAGGGGGCTGGGGCTTCCAAGGACAGGAGGTTAATTCACAGGACAATAATAAGAAGAGAAGATTTGGGGTGACTAGATGTTTGCCCTGCCATATAGATGGTTCACTCAGATGAAATATATCTCTGGTAATAATTATCATTCTGGGAAAGGCTCCCCATTTCAATTCTTCCAGGTAGTTAAGAGAAGGGCAGAACTTTCTCTTGAGGCCACAGGGTCTCATTTGCCTATAGCTCAGAATAATCCATATGGCAAAATGGCAACATTTGGGGTGGCTTGTTCTGAAATCCTTCACAATGCACACCTGACCTGGCCTGATCTGTCTTATGCCAAATTTTATTATTTTATTATTCTTAGTTTTTAAGTATACAATTTGAGTATATTTTCTTTATACAAGTTGAAACACAGCAGATATGGCTAAATTCTGCTTTATATACCCTTGGGACTAATGTTATTGATTATATGTTATTCATGTTGCAAATATTTTATTACATGCTTTTGTGCACATTTTAAATATAATTATAGCATTATTTTTAAATAGTTTAAAATTTTGTTCAGTCAAATTTACCAGTTTATTTCTTTATGATTTGTTCAATACACTTTTAATACTCCAAATACATAAACAAATTCTTCTATAACTATAATTTTAGTTGTATCATTTTTCATTTAGGTTTTTCACTAACTTGGATATTTTTTGCACGTGTGTATGTCAGTGATTTGATATTGGAATTCCAAAACCGTTTATTAAAGGCATCACATTTTTCAAATTCAAATTCAAGTATATATATGGCTCTGTTTTAGAAATCTCTGTTCTGTTGTTCTATAGGTCTAGTTATGCCAATAGGAACATTATGCTAGTTTTAAATTAGGTCTTTATATGGTATTATCTGGTAGGATGAGCCTTTCCCTTCTTTATAATTATATTTCAATATTTTTTTGCTTATTCTTCCTCATGTAAAATTCCACTTGAATTTTAGAAATTTTAGGATGATTTTGTCAAGTTCCAGAATTTGGAGATTACATTAAATTTGTTGAGGGGAAAGAATTGACTTGTTTCATTCATACACCTTTGACTTGTTTCATTCATACACCTTTGTAGCTTTCCATTTATTCAGATTTCCTTCATGTACATCAAAAATTTATAGTTTTATTAGTAAGAATACTGTACATTTCTTATTTAGTTTGCACTTTGGTACATAGAGGTATTTTGCTTTGTACATATAGGTATGTTGCTTTTATGTTTAATATTATATTTAAAATCTTTATGTCTGTTGAATAGGAAAAATGTTGATTGTTTTAATGTGAGAACTAAGGTATATCTTGCTCTTTTGCTAAACTTTATGGAAAAATAATTCTTAATATTTGACCATAATAATTACTACACTTTTTCACAAATGTTTTGCCTTTAGATCAATATTTAAAAAAGAACATTCTTATAGCATTTGACTATATGCTGTAGCACATAAATTGTTTTAATTAAAAAATCAAACTTGTAAGTATGATCATCTCCATTTTATAGAAAATGAGCCAATAAAAAATTTAAAACAATGTCCAAGGTCACAAAGTACAAAGGGGTTCTTTTAGGATTTATATACAAGTTTTCCTAAGTTCATAATCTCCATCTACAAATTCTGAAAGAGTATTAAACAAAATGGGAATCTCTCTTTTATGCAGAGTAAGGTATTAAAACAAAACAAAACAAAACAAAAAAGGAGAAGGACACAGGCATACACTCCCTTGTTGTCATTTTTCTTCTCCCAGGTCTCATTCCTGGGGAGTCTAGAATCAAATGACCAGAGAACTAAAGGAGTGTAATTTCAAAGGCGTAAGCATTGATTATTCTACTGAAGCTTTATAAAAACCATTTGACTATGAAAATAATTGGACCACTTGCAGCAATTTTGGGCTTGTTTCTAAGCCATATTTTCATCCCCTCTTCGTGTTTCTTTTATTTCAACTGCTTATTCAATCTTAATCAGCAATGTGGACCATGGTAAATCACTCTAAACATAATTTCCAGCATATCTTGCAAATTAAAATATTTTTGTGAGACTGGAGGTAGTCGAATAGTCCTTATCTATTCAGAGTTAAATATCCCTGTATCAATTTTTGCTGTTGCATTTTTAGGTGAATCATTGCAGAATTGACTCTTCATCGCATTGCATTCTTAAGGAAGATATAGCTATACAGATTAAAGCTAAGGAAAGTTTTCAAATTCTTACCACATACTGTAAGGCTGAAGCATCACCTTAAGAAATACAGGATTACTTTCAATCTTCTCTGGCACCTCTATGAGGCACATATTTTCAAAAGATTTAAACTTAATGGAGTATTCCTGCAAAAGTTCATGACCACAAGGAGAAACTCATTCATCATTACTTAGTGTGTGTAGCTCTCATAAAACAAGTTTAGAACAGACTTTGGATTTCAGGAAAAATCTTCAGATTTCACTAAAGTCGGAAAGCAGGGATGAAAACTCAGGTGGATCACCTCTCACCTTGTTCTGAAGTAATACAGAAATTACAGTCAAGTAAGAGAAGGTGGATTATCCTCTCTAATGCCAACAAAGTATATTTATAATACTGTCATTGCATTTACAAATGTATTCTGTAGCTGCAAAAATGTGTCCACTTTACAAGTAATTGTATATGTTTATTAGAAAAACAGTATTTTATTTTTAACATTTTTTTTTTTGCTATTTGTTCTGCTATCATTTCCCCTTAATAAACTAAGAAATGTAACTTGGATACAGTTAGACATGAATAAATTCAACTCATTTGGTTAATTCATCTTATTGTGCTCTTAGGTCAATTTGCTATTTTCAGTGAGGCAACACATTACAAAAGTTTATGTAGTGGAACTTGGTTAATAACAAATACTATATTACAAAGGCGCTAATTGAAAATTTCTTTAGACTAGACTTCAAATATTTTGCACAAGCTAAAACTGTTGGAATTTACACAATTGAGAAAAGCCAGGCATACCTGGCATTTCACTGCTCCAACAAAAAAAGAAAAACATATTTTCAAAAGCTTAGCCCTTCTGTCAAACAACTAAAAAGCAGTTCTTCAAGGAAAAAAAACTCACCAAGCTAGTATTTTTCCTGATGACATTCTGGGCACAATTTTTACTTTATTATGTCTTTTCTCCAATGTAACTACCCTTTCAACTTTTTGGTTGTTCATCAGAAAATTATATATATACATATATATACACATTTGTAAATATACCACACTCTCCTCTTACCACAAATATAAACATAAGGTACACATTGATTAGCATCTTACATTTCATATTAATATCTTGTTATTCATTAAATATACCATAAATAAAATGTGTATAAAACATTAATGTAGATATAATGAATTATTATAACCTGAGCTACAATATAATCACCTCCAAGTTTAATAAATACTGCATTGCCAATACACAAACACACACACAGAGTGATTGCAAATAAATGGTAATTCTCCTCTCTCTATTGGTAAAACGAAGCTGAATTTTATGATATTTGCTCCTTTATTTTTTCCTTTATCTTATCATCATTATATGGTAACTAAAATCTATAGTTTAGTGTTGCCTGTTTTCGAATTTTATTAAAGGTATTCTTTGGCGTCTAACTTTTTTTAGTTCAATATTATGTATTTCAGATTCAAGCATATTGTGTGTAGCTATAGCTCATCAATTTTCTTTGATGTATGGTGTTCTATTATATCAACAGAATACAATTTCTTTATCCATTTCTTGGTTGACAGAAATTTGAATTGTTTCTAGGATTGGCACTTATGTATAGTACATAGTGCTGCTCTTTATGTTCTATTTTACTTTTTGTTTTTATTAAGAATTATTATTATTATTTTAATTTATTTATTTATGGCTGTGTTGGGTCTTCGTTTCTGTGCGAGGGCTTTCTCTAGTTGTGGCAAGCGGGGGCCATTCTTTATCACGGTGCGCGGGCCTCTCACTATTGCGGCCTCTCTTGTTGCGGAGCACAGGCTCCAGACGCGCAGGCTCAGTAATTGTGGCTCACGGGTCTAGCTGCTCCGTGGCACATGGGATCTTCCCAGACCAGGGCTCGAACCCGTGTCCTCTGCATTGGCAGGCAGATTCTCAACCACTGCACCACCAGGGAAGCCCTATGTTCTATTTTAAACTTTACATATCTTAGAGATCTTTTCATATTTGTGTGTGTTGTATATATGTTATCACATGTACAATAAATATATGTGTATGGTATATATCTGTACTATATACACATAAATAAACATGATACATATATAGATTATATATATATATATATGAGTGCGTGTGTACACACACTTACACACACATGTATACACACTGTAATATAAACATATTTCTTTTAAATGGCCGCACGGTTTCTATTTTGTGGCTGTAACATGTTTTTAACCTGTCTCTTGTTGTCTCTTATTGAAGGACATTTACAATGTGTTTTAATCTTTTGGTATTACAAGAAATTCGATTGTGCATCCTACTAGATTTGTCTTTGCACACATGTACAAGTGTATCTGGAAAACAAATGTCCAGTAATGGAATTTCTGGATCAAGTAAATACTATCTAGACTTCTTAAATGGCTATTGTTACTTTTTTTTCAAACGGAATTACATAAACTCAAACTTTTGTGCCACATTTAACATATTCTTTTAATTCAGTCGCTGTTTGAATAAATAGCTTTAATACCTACTGGGTGCATTGCTAGGTGAGAATATAGGAAAGGTATTTGTAGGAGTGAAGATATTGTCAGAATACCTTCTTTTGGTAATTGGAGTAACTTAATATATGTCAAGACTATCTACTAAAGTCAAGCAGAGGTCCTTTGTTTACTGCAAAGGCTTAAAATTGATGAACCTACAGAGAAATATAAATTACCAGCCACCAGACTACAGATAAATGGAGTCTCTGCTTCTTTGTGGTGGTGATGGTTTAAAATTAATGAGAAAAGGAAAGGGGGTCATTATTTCAAAGGAAAGTTCTAGAAATGTTTGCCCCTTTCCATTTTTCTTTGATCAAATTTTTTGACAGTTATGCCTAAGAATATGATCAGCAAACAGGCACTTGCACTGCCTGTCAAACCATACAAATTAAACTTAATCCAGATCAATTTTTTAAGCAGGTGAAACTTGCCTTCATATTCTATCATTTCCCATGTCATGGTTTCCATATTCAGATTTCTTAATATTCTCAACTCAGATTTTCAGGGATTTATGCCGTCCTCTAGCTGATTTAAAAAATTTCCCCCTTCTATCCCTATAGAAGTTCATCTGTCACATGGTCCATTTGTTCAGATTCTAACGGATGGTAATTAGGTAAACTAATCTGAACTAGAGTATCAATTCATGATTATTAATTACTGCTTTATATCTCCCAATTATTAGTCCCCAGATTATTAATCTCGTGCAATACTATGCTTTGTGTGCCACAAAGCTGAGTGTATCATCCTTCTGCATTATTATCTTACCCACATTAAGAAAGCAGACTTTTGTAAACCAATAAGTTTGACTGATTGTCAAAATATATCTCAAATGGACCTGCAAGAACAATAAGTAATGGTGAACTGTAGCTGAGAGCAGAGGCGATGAAAGTCAAGCATGAAAATACATTTTGACAAATATTTTACATATCTTCATAATATATGTGCATGTGCTGGATCTGAATAAACTCTTGCATTTAGTTAGAGTAAAGCTTAACCTTTCCTAGGATTACATTGTCATCAGAAAAGAGCAACAATTGTGCTTTATTACAAAATTGTCTTTTCCTGTTTTTCATTTGTTTTGAAATTGAGAGTAAAATAAATGAATGTGCATATTTTTCTTGGAAGAAAACTTGAGACTGATTATGAAAATAATAACCAGAAAAACTGAAAGAAAACCTTGCAGGACCATAATATATGGTGAAAATAGATCAACCACTGCCAATAACATACTTTAAGAGCTAAGCAATGAAAATATAGAAAATAATAATAAAATATTTGGTTGGCCGTGAAGAAACATTGACTCTAGTCAGTGGAAAATGTTACCTGTGGTATGCTTTCCTCTTTCGAAGACTAAATTCATTTCCCTGAAAATAACTAAAATTAAGCAAAATTAATGCACCTCTACTGGTAGATACTGAAAAATAAATCCTAATCTTGATTTTGACTTAGATTTTAACAGTTAAAGAAAAACTTAGGAATTAACCACAACTACATATGAATATGAACTTAGGTTTGTTCCCTAATTCTTTATTTCATTTGAGAATTTTTAATTATTCTTAGAATTAAACAGAATGAAAAACGTTTGGCAAAAATAAATATCGTTACTGGGCTTGCTACCATTATACTGCTCAAATAAATATATGTTACCAGTCAATAGACTGATAGCCTAACAAAATATTGTTTCTTCTTGTGAATACCTTAAATATAAATATGTTGTTAGAAACTAATATAATCTTATAGTTTCCAACCACAAGAACAATTATTATCTAAATTCATAAGCAAGGGAACTATACGGTGGTCATGACTTACTTGAATGTAATCTCTATGAGGGCAGACATCATTTAACATATCTCCAGTGCCTATAACAGTGTCTGAACACAGAATGAACTCAATACATATTTGTTAAATAATTTTAAAAAATCCTAATCTCCACTCTTACCTTTTATCTGGGGTTTCTAACACATGTTTTACTAATTTACACCTATCTATATAAATTTCATCTGCAAAAACAAATGGGAGTACATCAAACTAAACAGTTTTTGTACAATGAAGGAAACTGTCAACTAAAGGAAATGGCAGCCTACTGAACAGAAGAACGTATCTGCAAAAGATATACCTGATAATATGCTAATATCTAAAACATACGAAGAACTCAAACAACCCAATATCAAAAAGACCAAACACCTCAATTAATACATGGGCAGAAGACATGAATAGACATTTTTTCCAAATAATACATACACAGAGCCAATGGACACATGAAAAAATGCTCAACTTCACCAACACTCAGACAAATGCAAATCAAAACCACAGTGAGATATCACCTCATATCTGTCAGAATGACTATTATCACAAAGACAACAAAGAAGTGTTGGCAAGGATGTGGAGAAAGGAGGACATTTGTGCATATTTGGTGAGAATGTAAATTGGGGCAGGCACAATGGAAAATAGTATGGAGGCTCCTCAAAAATTTAAAAATAGAATAACCATATGATTCAACAATTCCACTTCTAGGATTTTCTCCAAAGAAAACAAAAATAGTAACTTGAAATGATATTTGCACCCCTATCTATATAGGTTCATTGCAGCATTATTTACAATAGCCAAGATATGGAAGCATCCTAAGTGTCCACCAACAGATGAATGGCTAAAGAAGATGTGATGTGTATATACATATACATAACACACACACACACACACACACACACACACACACACACACATATATATACATACATACATATAAACACACATATCTACATATACATATATATGTGATATATTTATATATGTATATATGTACACACACACATATATATTACACACACACACAGGCACACACAATGGAACATTATTGAGCTATGAAAAATGAAATCTTTCCATTTGCAGCAACATGTCTGGTCCTAGAGGATATTACACTAAGTGAAATAAGTCATATAGAGAAAAACAATTACCATATGATTTGACTTATATGTGGAATCTAAAAACCAAAACAAATGAACAAACATAACAAAATTGAAGCAGACTCATAGATGCAGCAGAAAAACAGGTGGTTGCCAGAGGAGAGGAGAATGGGTAGATGACTGAACTAGGAGAGGGAGATTATTTCAGTTATGAAAGAAATAAGTCACAGAGATTTAATGTACTGCATAGAGAATATATTCAATAATATGTTAATATCCTTGGGTGACAAATGATAACTAGACATTGTTGTGGTCATTTTGTAATATACAAAAATATCAAATCTCTGTGTTGTACACCTGAAACTGGTATAACATTGTAAGCCAATTATACTTCCATTAAAAAAAAGATAAAAGGAAAGTGATTAGCAGATCTAAAGACTGTTCCTGATAGATAAGTGAGTAACCATCAGTGAGTTAGAAAAGAATTACCATGATTAACACAATATTCCTGATTCCCATCAGCGTGAGTACTTGTAATCAGTTATACTCAAATGAGGTTATATATTCTACTATAATTATGTGGAATCCCTATTCAAAATGAACCTGTCTAATGGAGTTATTTTCTTCTTGGTTCTTCAGACTACACTTTTATCACAGAATGTAAATTTATTATGAAAAACTGCCATGATCTGAAACCTTAATTCTTTCTTGTTTCTCAAATAATTTGTAGGGCTAATTTCCTAGTCCACATATTTACCTTCACATCTGCTAATATTATAAACATAGCTGAGTCAACCCTAAAATATGTTTTATAAAGCAGAAGTTATGGGACAGTAACATTAAAGTTAAATGAGAAGATTGATATCACGGCCTTCCCTGAGTAGCTCTGCTCCTATAAGCAGAAGTTTCTTGAGATGGCAGGACAACGCCCTGGGCAACATAGGCTGTGACAGTCATGGTCATGGCCTATTCTGTTATTTCCTTTTTAAGTTGCCTTGCATTGTTAGAAATTTCCTATCCATCTGTGAGATATCTCTAAGGTATTGCTATGGTTATGATTTAATATAGAGAGCACAAAGTAATGATACTAAAAAAGAAAAAGAAAGAAAAAATGAAAAAGAAACAATAAATGAATTATACAAGCAATGAAATATATTAAAATAAAACATTTTATTGCATGTATTTAGAAGAAAATTGAATCACATATTCATTTCTCATTTGTTTTAACACTGTAACACATCATTTTTTTTTGAATTTTTGAATTTTATTTTATTTATTTTTTATACAACAGGTTCTTATTAGTTATCCATTTCATACATATTAGTGTATATAAGTCAATCCCAATCTCCCAATTCATCACATCACCACCACCCACCCCCACCGCTTTCCCCACTTGGTGTCCATACGTTTGTTCGCTACATCTGTGTCTCTATTTCTGCCCTGCAAACCGGTTCATCTGTACCATTTTTCTAAGTTCCACATATATGCGTTAATATACGACATTTGTTTTTCTATTTCTGACTTACTTCATTCTGTATGGCAGTCTCTAGATCCATCCACGTCTCTACAAATGACTCCATTTTGTTCCTTTTTATGCCTGAGAAATATTCCATTGTATATATGTACCATATCTTTATCCATTTGTCTGCTGATGGGCATTTAGGTTGCTTCCATGACCTGGCTATTGTAAATAGTGCTGCAATGAACACTGGGGTCCATGTGTCTTTTTGAATTATGGTTTTCTCAGGGTATATGCCCAGTAGTGGGATTGCTGGATCATATGGTAATTCTATTTTTAGTTTATTAAGGAACCTCCATACTGTTCTCCATAGTAGCTGTATCAATTTACATTCCCACCAACAGTGCAAGAGGGTTCCCTTTTCTCCACACTCTCTCCAGCATTTGTTGTTTGTAGATTTTCTGATGATGCCCATTCTAACTGGTGTGAGGTGATACCTCATTGTAGTTTTGATTTGCATTTCTCTAATAATTACTGATGTTGAGCAGCTTTTCAGGTACTTTGTGGCCTTCCGTATGTATTCTTTGGAGAAATATCTATTTAGGTCTTCTGCCCATTTTTGGATTGGGTTATTTGTTTTTTTAATATTGAGCTGCAAGAGCTGTTAATATATTTTTGATATTAATCCTTTGTCCGTTGATTCATTTTCTCGCATTCTGAGTGTTGTCTTTTTGTCTTGTTTGTATTTTCCTTTGCTTTGCAAATGCTTTTAAGTTTCATTATTTTTGTTTGTTTATTTTTCTTTTTATTTCCATTACTCTAAGAGGTGGATCAAAAAAGATCTTGCTGTGATTTATGTCAAACAGTGTTCTTCCTATGTTTTCCCCTAAGAGTTTTACAGTGTCCAGTCTTACATTTAGGTCTCTAATCCATTTTGAGTTTATTTTTGTGTATGGTGTTAGGGAGTGTTCGAATTTCATTCTTTTACATGTAGCTGTCCAGTTTTCCCAGCACCACTTATTGAAGACACTGTCTTTTCTCCATTGTATATCCTTGCCTCCTTTGTCATAGATTAGTTGACCACAGGTGCATGGATTTATGTCTGGACTTTCTATCTTGTTCCATTGATCAATATTTCTGTTTTTGTGCCAGTATCATACTGTCTTGATTACTGTAGCTTTGTAGTGTACTCTGAAGTCAGGGAGTCGGATTCCTCCAGCTCCATTTTCTTTCATCAACATGGCTTTTGTTATTCAGGGTCTTTTGTGTCTCCACGCAAATTTTAAGATTTTTTTTTTGTTCTAGTTCTGTAAAATAATGCCATTGGTAATTTGAACAGGGATTGTACTGAATCTGTAGATTGCTTTGGGTAGTTTAGTCATTTTCACAATACTGATTCTTCCAATCCAGGAACATGGTATATCTCTCCACCTGTTTTTATCATCTTTAATTTCTTTCATTATTGTCTTATAGTTTTCTGCATGCAGGTCTTTTGTCTCCTTCGGTACGTTTATTCCTAGATATTTTATTCTTTTTGTTGCAATGGTAAATGGAAGTGTTTACGTAATTTCTCTTTCAGATTTTTCATCATTAGTGTATAGGAATGCAAGAGATTTCTGTGCATTAATTTTGTATCCTGCAACTTTACCAAATTCATTGATTAGCTCTAGTAGTTTTCTGGTGGCATCTTTAGGATTCTCTATGTATAGTATCATGTCATCTGCAAACAGTGACAATTTTATTTCTTCTTTTCCAAATTGTATTCCTTTTACTTCTTTTTCTTCTCTGATTGCCTTGGCTAGGACTTCCAAAGCAATGTTGAATAATAGTGGTGAGAGTGGACCTCCTTGTCTTGTTCCTGATTTTAGAGGAAATACTTTCAGTTTTTCACCATTAAGAATGATGTTTGCTGTGGGTTTGTCATATATGGCCTTTATTATGTTGAGGTAGGTTCCCTCTATGCCCACTTTTTGAAGAGTTTTTATCATAAATGGGTGTTGAAATTTGTCAGAAGCTTTTTCTACATCTATTGAGATGATCATATGGTTTTTATCCTTCAATTTGTTAATATGGTGTATCACATTGATTGATTTACATATATTGAAGAATCCTTGCATCCCTGGGATAAACCCCACTTGATCATGGTGTATGATCCTTTTACCGTGTTGTTGGATTCTGTTTGCTAGTATTTTGTTGAAGATTTTTGCATCTATATTCATCAGTGATATTGGTCTGTAATTTTCTTTTTCTGTAGTATCTTTGTCTGGTTTTGGTATCAGATTGATTGTGGCCTCATAGAATGAGTTTGGGAGTGTTCCTTCCTCTACAATTTTCTGAAGAGTTTGAGAAGGATCAGTGTTAGTTCTTCTCCAAATACTTGATAGAATTCACCTGTGAAGCCATCTGGTCCTGGACTTTTGTTTGTTGGAAGATTTTTAGTCACAGTTTCAATTTCATTACTTGTGATTTGTTTGTTCATATTTTCTGTTTCTTCCTGGTTCAGTCTTGTAAGGTTATACCTTTCTAAAAATTTCTCTGTTTCTTCCAGGTTGTCCATTTTATTGGCATAGAGTTGCTTGTAGTAGTCTCTTAGGATGCTTTGTATTTCTGCAGTGTCTGTTGTAACTTCTCCATTTTCTTTTCTAATTTTGATTTGAGTCCTCTCTCTCTTTTTTTTTTTTTTTTTTTTGATGAGTCTGGTAAAGGTTTCTCAATTTTGTTTATCTTCTCAAAGAAGCAACTTTTAGTTTTATTGACCTTTGCTATGTTTTCTTTTTTTCTGTTTCATTTATTTCTGCTCTGGTCTTTATGATTTCTTTCCTTCTAATAACTTTGGGTTTTTTTTGTTTGTTTGTTTTTCTTTCTCTAGTTTCTTTAGTGTAAAGTTAGATTATTTGAGATTTTTCTTGTTTCTTGAGGTAGACTCGTATTGCTATAATCTTCCCTCTTTGAACTGCTTTCAAAATATGGAACGCTTCATGAATTTGTATGTCATCCTGTGCAGGGACCATGCTAATCTTCTCTGTATCGGTCCAAATTTAGTATATGTGCTGCCAAAGCAAGTACTCTGATACATCATTTTAGATGTCATCACCTCTCCAGTAATGTCATGCTTCTCTCTGCCCATCCAAACAGACATTGGGTGGGGAAAGTCAATCATTTCTGTCCCCTATGTGTCAGCTATTTTTTTTTCCCTTCAATGTAAAATTCTATATACTGTATTTTGGAAAAAAAAAAAAAAGAGAAAAATTGATCTTTAAAGTGCTTCGAATATGACATTGGCAAACTCTATGCTCAAAATGATATGGTAACTTGGAAGAAGATATATTTTTGATTCAAGCTACAATGCATTATTTTAATTAGTTTTTCTGATTATAAAATGTGATAGTATGTATATTAATGTTAATTGAGTTAGTTTGAAATTCAGTGTTCTGCATGTAAAATTTAAATGTCCTGAAAATTTATCTATTTGTTTATCCTTCAGAAATTATTATTTTGCACTTCCTATGTGTAAAATAATACACTTAGTACATTGCCTTGTGCAGCATTATGCATACCATAAGCAACTGTACAAAATTGGTGTCTGCATTCAAGGAATTCATGCCATAATGGTTAGATTTGGAGATTTCCAATGCAAAATACTCTGTGTTGTTGGCATAGGCTCCTACTCTTTCCAAAGCAAAATATGGAGATAATGAAGTACAAACAAGTGATTGAAATGTGGACACACAATCAAATGATTTATACTTGCAAAGGTTCTGACCGATATATACAACATACCCCCAAATTCCTTTTAGTGTATTGTGACGTTAGATTATTTTTTATTATAATTCAATATATTTTCCTCAAGGCATTTTTCCCTTTTATTTATTTATTTATTTTTAATGTCATAACCTCTCCCATTTTCTCCTTGAACCATTCCTGAATGTGAGGCTATCCAAACCAAATGAGTGCCCCTAGAATGAATGCATTTTTCCATTGCACATGGGTTGTCCCATTACAATGCTATTAGCATAAAGGGGGACTTCTTATTAAGGGAATAGACAAGCAGTTTCTACCTTTACTGAGATCTTAATTCTGCTTCAATAAACTCTTACTCTATTCTTGTGTTAGCTCATTCCTTTTAATTCTGAAAATTTTTCAGCATTTTCCATCTCTTTGCAAACCAGGGGAATTCCCTGAAATTACCTTGAATCCACTGAATTTCACATTCTATTTCAACAATATAACATGGATCCCTTTCCCTCTTCAAGAACAAATATTTTCCTTCTGAATATTCTAACAATTTAACATTCTACAAACACATATGTTCTTCCAGATATTACGTTGGAGTAAAATGAAAAGCTAACCCATGGTTTATAATTAGATTAACTTCAACATAAGACTCACAGACCTGCACTGATCAACATATAGCATTATTGACGAAATTTTGGGAAAATTATATATGTTTTACCACCACTTTTTAGCACTTTTTCTATTTGAAGGAGTTTCACTGTCAATGTCAATGGTGTATGATTCTTTTAATTTACTCAACTTCTTTCAACAAAATAGTATTATCACTGTTTTTTTAATCACAATTAAGTCAATGAGATTTTCTTTTCCTTTTCAAAGTCTTAACCTAGGCATTTTTAAAAGTGCCTTGATTTCTTGCAACAAGAGGTTCTAGGCCCACCCCCCTATTTATCCAGTTTCATTGAGGTATGATTGTTAAATAAAAATTTTATACAGACAGTCCCTGACTTAGAATGGTCCCACTCAAAATTTTTCCAATTTACAATGGTGCAAAAGTAACATGCATTCAGTGAAAAGTGTACTTCAAATTTTGAATATCCCGACTAATGAAATGCAGTAGGCACAGAGTCACAGCTGAGCAGTGGCACCTCCCAATCAGGCAGGTGATCACAAGGGTGAACAACCAATACACTTACAATTCTGTACCCATACAACCATCCTGTTTTCACTTTGAGTGCAGAATTCAATAAATTACATGAGATATTTAACAATTTATTATAAAATAGGCTTTGTATTAGATGATTTTTCCCAACTTTAGGCTAATGTAAGTATTCTGAGCATGTTTAAGGTCAATTAGGCTAAGTTATGATGTTTGGTAGGTTAGGTGTATTAAATGCATTTTCACCATATGATATTTTCAATTTATGATGGGTTTATTGGTAGGTAACCCCATCATAAGTTGATAAGTTGAGGAAGATTCATATATTTATGATGTACAACATGATCTTTTGATGTATACATATGAAATGATTACCATAATATAGCTAAATGACATATCTATCACCTCAGGTAGTTACTATTTATTTATTGGTGAGGACACTTAAAATCTACTCTCCTAACTATAGGCCCAATTGAATCATTTTACCACAGAGAAGCTTTCATGTACTTTACAAAGAAGACATTTTATTAGTTTCTTTGTCTCTAGAGAAGAATATTATTACAAACTAAACTCACCACCTAAGTGTTCACATTGCTTTTCTCCACCTGAGTACCAAGGTAAAGCAGTGTGATGCCAGAGTATGCTCTACTTTGTGATGGCAAAGATTTTCCATTTTTTACAAAAATCTGAAATTTATTTAGTGCTACTGTTTTCTTTTTTCTTCTATTTCCACACACACTGTGGAGTGCCTTCTGTATATAGCCATGTGAACCCTGTGTTATTGTTTGCTACAAAACTTGGCTCCAGCTTACTGAGGGAAGGAAGATTTTAGGCTGCAATGCAGAGGGAAAACAAGGTCATTTGTAAAATATTTTGGCAGTTTATCCAAAATTAAACATATGATTCAGCAGTTACCCTCCCAGGCATATATTCAAACTAACTGAAAACTCATATCAACCCAAAAATATGAACATGAATGTTAACAGCAGCATTACTTGTAATAACCAAAAAGTCTAAACCACCTAAATATCCATCAATTGATTAAAGAATAAATAAAATGTGATATATCCATAAAACACAACATTATTTAGCCATAAAATTAAGTTACCAATTCATCCTATAGCATTGATAAGCCTTGAAAATATTCTGCTTATTGAAAGAAGTCAGAGGCAAAGGCCACATAGTGCATAATTTTATCTACATGAAGTGGCCAGTATAGAAAACTCCATAGAGACAGAAAGTAGATTAAGGGTTGGCAGGGTTTCTTTTGTGAGTTGATAAAATGTTCTGGAATTAGATAGTGGTGGTTATTGAACAATTAAGTGAATATTCTAAAAATCATTCAACTGTATACTTTGAAACAATGGATTTTATGGTATGTGAATCATATTTTAATAAAAAAAATGTGAGGACAAGAGGTGGATACTTGTATAGATTGAGACACACTACATATTTCTGCTTCGGGCCAGACTGGAATAACAGGGAACAGATTTATCTTCCTTCAAACAACTAAGAAACTGGGTAAAATATATGAAACAACAATTCTCAAGATGACTTTAAATATTATGCAAAAAGGACAGTATTTTCTGAGAGAAGTGAAACAGACAAGATAATTTTCTGTTGTCCCATGTTACTAAGCAGAGAAATATTCCAGGAACAACACAGGAAGGGAATAGAAGGGCACAGACTAGTGAACTTTCTGAGTTGAGGAGGTGGAGACCGGAGACTGGAAAAGTGAAGGGATTTAGAATTTGCATGATTTTCTAAGTAGAAAAATCTGCTGAATCTAAAAAATAAATAAAGAAAGAAATAACTCAAAACAAAGAAGTTACGTTTAGCATTTTTGTAGTGTACCAGTTTATTATAGAAATATCAATTATATTTCTATACACAAAAAATAAAGAAATTAAAATACAATACTATCAAAAGTTTGGAATATTAGGAATAAATCCAACTAAAGATATGTAACACTTGTACACTCAAATCAGTGCTGAAAGGCATTAAAGAAGACCTGAATAAGTGGAGAATTTTACTTTTTTTAGGGTTTAGAAGGCTCAATACAGCTAAAATGGCAATTCTCCCTAAATTGATCTATAACTTCCATGTGATTTCTATCAAAATCTCAGCAGGTTTTTTGTTATTAGATATTGACAAGATGATTCTAAAACTGATATATAAATCAAAGACCTAGAGTAGTAATAACAAATTTGAAAAAAGAAGAACAAACTTGAAAGACATGTCACCTAACACTAAGACGTATTGGAAAGCTTCAGTAAAAACACCTGAATAATATTTATGTCAAGAATCACTGAACTAGAATAGAAAGGGCCAATAAAGGCCCACTTACATATATTCAATTGATTTTAAATAAAGATGCAAAGACAATTCAGTGGAGAATCTGTAAATCTTTTCAACAAATTTTTTGGAACAATTGCACAAAATGAACTTGAACCCATGCTTTTTTCCACATACAAAAATTAACTCAAAATGGACTTTAAACGTAATGTGTTTCACAAAACTATAAAACTTCTAAATAATACATAGAAGAACATTTTTTGACCTTGGTAATGCAAAAATTTCATAAATATACTAAAAATAAAATCCATAAAAGACACAAGTCCATTAATTTGATGTTATCAAAATTAAGAAAGATACTGCTAAGACAGGAAAAGACAAACCATAATGGGGAGAAATTATTTGCAAATCATATATCTGATAAAGGATTTATATATAGAATGCATAAAGAGCTCCTAAAATGTAACATTAAGAAAGAAAATAACCTAATAAAAAATGAGCCAAAGTTTGGAAGACACTTTACCAAAGATGATATTCTTTTTCCAAATGAAGACATTAAAAAATAAAACAAGCAACATGATGAGTCGTTAGAGAAATGCAAATGAAAACCATAGTGTGATAAAGCATACCTATTAGAATGGCCAAAATAAAAATGTTGACCATACCAAGTGTTGATTAGGATATGGTACAACTTGAGCTCTCTAAATTGCATGTGGGAATGCAATATGGCACAGTCACTTGGACAATCAACTTTATAGTTTCTTAAAAAGGTAAATAGCATGAACATAGGGTCCAGTCTTTCCATTCTTAGGTATTTACCTAAGACAAAGGAGAGCTTATACCAAAAAATAAAAATAAATTTTAAAAAGGGACTTCCCTAGCAGTCCAGTGTTTAAGATTCCATGATTCCATTGCAGGGGGTGTGGGTTTGATCCCTGGTCAGGGAACTGAAATCCCACATACTGCACAGTGGGGCCAAAAATAAAAAAGAGAGAGAGAACTTATATCCATATCAAGACATATATGCAACTATTTACAGCTGTTTGATTTGTAATATCACTAAACTGGAAACAACCCAAGTGTCCATCAGGAAGTAAAGTGCTAAGAACATTGTGGTATATCCATACAATGGAAAACTAATCAGCTATTAAAAGGAATGAACTATTGATGAATTCAACAACATAGATAAACCTCAAAATTATTATGTTGAGTGGAAGGAGCTAGACAAAAAAAAAATGTACATACCTTAGAATTTACTTGAAGAATTCAGTATATGTATATTAATCTACAGTGATCCAAAGCAGAACATTGGTTGCCTGGGGGAGAGAGGAGAGAGTAGGTCAAAAGGGCAGAATAGCGAGATTACATAAGAGTGTAAAAAAACTTTTGGGGATGAAGAACATATTCACAATTTTGATTATGTTGATGTTTTTACAAGTGCATAAATGCGTCAAAGTTTATCTAATTATATAATTTAAACATGCATAATTATTTGAATGTTAATTGTACTTCCATAAAGCTATTAACAGATTTTTTAAATCATAAATAAATCTCCAATTTTTGTACTGTGTGCCAATTGGAAGATTACCACAAAGACACATTTCAAACTCATAAAATTATACCCTGAGAAACATAGTCTGATTTAACCAAAAAAAAAACAAAAAAAGAAAAAGAAATAAAAAATTCTTTGTTCAGACAATTTTAGAACTGATTTTGAAAATCCTCTAAGTAACAATATCAAGAAATAATAAATTCATGTGAATTGGGTGGTTCTTCTTGCCTCAGAAGCTGTAGAAAACATACTAGAGCCAAATTTTGAAATGCCAATAAATAACGGGAACTTTATTTTCAAAACTTAAGACTTTGAAAATATATTAGAGAACTATATTTGGTGTTATATTATTGTACCTTTAATTCTCTTAATCCCAGTGTATAATGGTGGTTGTCCTCAGCAAAACTATGTTTGAAACACAGTATTTTACCAAGAAATACCCGTGATTAACATAATAATTGAACACAGTATGTTACTTTAATACTATGGAAAATTAGGCTCCACAGGCTCCAACAAACACATGAAAGGATGCTCAACATCACTAATCATTAGAGAAATGCAAATCAAAACTACGAGGTATCACCTCACAACGGTCAGAATGGCCATCACCAAAAAATCTACAAAGAATAAATGCTGGAGAGGGTGTGGAGAAAAGGGAACACTCTTGCACTGTTGGTGGGAATGTAAATTGATACAGCCACTATGGAGAACAGTATGGAGGTTCCTTAAAAGACTAAAAATAGAACTACCATACTACCCAGCAATCCCACTACTGGGCATATATCCTTAGAAAATCATAATTCAAAAGGAGTCATGTACCACAATGTTCACTGTAGCTCTATTTACAATAGCCAGGACATGGAAGCAACCTAAGTGTCCATCAACAGATAAATGGATAAAGAAGATGTGGCACATATATACAGTGGCGTATTACTCAGCCATGAATATAATTGAAATTGAGTTATTTGTAGTGAGATGGATGGACCTAGAGTCTGTTATACAAAGTGAAGTTAGAAAGAGAAAAAAAATACTGTATGCTAACACATATATATGGAATCGAAAAAAAAAAAAAAAAAGGTTCTGACGAACCTAGGGGCAGGACAGGAATAAAGACCCACACGTAGAGAATGGACTTGAGGACACAGGGAGGGGGAAGGGTAAGCTGGGACAAAGGGGGAGAATGGCATGGACATATATACACTACCAAATATAAAATAGATAGCTAGTGGGAAGCAGCCGCATAGCACAGGGAGATCAGCTCGGTGCTTTGTGACCACCTAGAGGGGTGGGATAGGGAAGGTGGGAGGGAGACGCAAGAAGGAGGAGATATGGGGATATATGTATATGTATAGCTGATTCGTTTTGTTATGCAGCTGAAACTAACACAACATTATAAAGCAATTATACTCCAATAACATGTTATAAAAAACAAAAAGAAACTATAAGGGACTAATAATAACTGTGTTCATGCACAGTTGGGACAAATCATGAACAACAGGATACAAAAAGACCAAAACTCCAACTGCCACTTCTGAGGAGCCGGGAGCAAAAGCATGGTACTACACACGCACCCTGCACACAACACCATCAAGACGGTGGGGAGAGCACCTACATCACCTCCCCGGTCCAACCCCTGGTCCCACCCTTACCCTCACCCCATAGAAGGAACCAGCTTGCCACCCCGCTCAGGGAGCAAGCAAGGGAAACTGTTACTTGGTTTTGCTCCCTCTTGCTGCAGCAGGAGCCTCAGTCAAGCCTTGCCTGAATTTCTTGTCTGGCCTCTGATAAATTTCTATTGATTAAGGAGACCAGGAACCCTGGTCAGTAACCGAATGACATAGCAAAATAAAAATATAGCAGAGGGAGCTGATGGACTTGATTTTACATGTGCTCTGCAAATAAGTAGAGTTCGAGCTATTTCTCCCAGAAGGTAAAATAATAATATTTTAAAATATTCAAAGGATATATTTTGCTGGGTATGTAATTTCAGGTTGGCCAGAAAAGGTAAGAAAGGAGAGAAAAGTAACAGAAAATAAGAGGGACAAATAGAAAATGAGCATTAAGATGCTGAATATATGAGCAACTATATTAAATGTAAGCAGAGTAAATATTCCAATTGAAAGACAAACACTAACACACTGGATTTAAAAAAAAAAAATCATATGCTGCTTACAAGAGACACCTGTCCAATATAAGGATGCAGAAATGAGGAAAGTAAAAGATAGAAAAAGTTATTCCATGCAAGTACTAACCAAAAGTAATCTGGTGTAGTTGCATTAATATCAACAAATGTAGAGTTTAAGGGAAAAAAATCAATGCAAAGAGAACTGATCCCAGTGAAAACAAAAAAAGATCAGTTTATCAAAAAGTTACAACAATTCTAAATTTGCATGCAAATAATAATGTAGCCTCCAAATATATAAAACAAAACTCAAGAGAAATAAAGGGAGAAATAGACAAATCCATAATCCCTCTTTCAGTAACTGATAGCACAACCAAATTTTTTTTAAAAGAAAAAAATATTAATTTTAATACATAGCCTTTGAAAAGAGGAATCTGCTTACAATTATTTAAAGATATTGGAATTAAATAGTTTCCACGTAAAGATGAAACTCATAATGGAAATTTTATAATCATTAGAAAAATTTAATCTGGTTATTATCTTAGAAAATCAGAGACAAGAAATGATATAAAAGACTAGAATCAACTTCTAAAATCAAAAGAATGCTTTAGATGTATCCAGTAGATGGCTAGAGAACCTGCTCAGGTGGGAAGCGGGGAGAGGAGAACATTAGTGGAAGTGAGTGTGAAGTTAGTAACCAATTGTTGAAGACCCAAAGGGTCATGTTGTGAATAAAGATAGAAATGAGACTTTTTTTTTCTGAGAAGGTGGGATGAATATGTTTTTCAGAATGAAGTGCAGTGCTGCTTGGAAGCATAGAATGTGGTCTGAAGATAGATATCTGGAATAGACTACTAAGCAATTCTTGTTATAAATGATCTTCATAACAACTGAACTAATCCTGATATACCTTTTTGCTAAAAGTCAAAATAATCTTAGTAATCAGAAAAAATTCAGAAAATAATCGTTCTGTATACTTTTAAAGCTATAGTTTACTAAATGAATTTCCTGCCATTTGTGGTTTATTTGGAGAGAAGAGAAAATTTTCTTTGAGCAGGACCTCCTTAGATGCCAGGTGCAAAGGCAGGTGTAAAATTTTGAACATCAAATTGTTTAGAAAGCTAATTAATTTTAACCATTCAAATGTGTGTGTGGGAGGGGTGGAATCCAGGGGTTTGGGGCAAATTCTTAACAATGAAGACTTTTTGTGGATAGCTGATCCAAGGATCCAAGAATCTAAGGATGGAATTTCAAAAGCTATTCTCTCCCTAGTTACTAAAGGGAGGAGAAATTCAGTAGTCTAAAGAGTTGTGGTTAGCAGAGGTTACACTAAAATGAATGTAAGGGGAAAGAGCAATCTGATCATCATCATTAAGAGACTGATTCAGGCCTAAGGGCTCTGCCTGGGAACTGGACCTCCCAGACTCTTACTTATCTTGACTATACACAGCTGCTGAGAATTTGAAAAACTCATGGTCCTAGTGAAAAAGGCAGGAGACTGGAAGACAGTGGAGTATAAGTCATCACAGAAAGTTGAGAAATGAGGAGTGCAGACATGGTTAAAAAACAAAACAAAACAAAAAAACTCCTTCTAAGCAAAAGTCTTAATTCAGTAGTTGCACTTAAGAATTTACAAGAATACACTTTCTGGAACAGAGGAAACAAAGCTCCATGATAAACAGGTGAAAAGACTGAACAGTTTCTAGGGTGCCCACCCCCAAGACCTCTGCCACGTGGTCTTCATGTCCATGTATACTCTCCTCCCCTTAATTGAGGGAGGACCTGTGACTTTCCTCTAACACTGTATAATAGAGCAAGAGTGATGGAATGTCACTCCTGTGATTATGCTCTGTTATATAAGACTCTGTTTTGCTAGCCCATTTGTCTCAGAGACTCTTCTGGTCAACTTGGTGAAGTTCATGGTCAGGTTGGGGAATCCCACATGGCAAACAACTGCAAAAACTTTGGACAGCCTCTAGGAGCTGAGGCTGGCCTCTAGCCTCCAGCCAGCAAAACACTAATGCTCTCAGTCCTGCAACTCCAAGGAAATGAATTTTGCCCAAGAACTAGGCGTTTGGAAGCAGATCCTTTTGTAGTGGAGCCTCCAGATGAGGACCCTGCCTTGGCTAACTCTGATGACAGCCTATGAGACCCTTAGTATGGGAATCAGCTAAGCAAATTTCCAGAGTCCTGTCTCACAGGGACTGTGTGCTTATAAAGCCTGTTGCCTTAAGTTGCTAAATTTGTGGTAATTTGCAACAAAGAAATTGATGACAAATAAAGTTTCTCTAAAAGTAACTTCTCAGAAAAGCCAAAGAATATAAAAAATTCATACTCATAAAAGTCCAGTAGTAATCAGGAAGATTGTCTTCACCTTCCATGGAAACTTATTTGCAATTTACCATGAAGTAGAATTGTTTTCACTTGGCTTGAATGGCCACTTCAAATATTTCTAAAGATTTACATTATTAACAATAAAGGTAAGGGCTAACTCTTCTGCAGTGCCCAAGGAAAGAATATGCCTTGCCTTTCTCACTTCAAATTTTATACAAGATGGTACAAACTGATTCTTTAAAAAATATTTATTTATTTATTTATAACATCTTTCAAACTGATTTTTAAGCCATTCACTGTGGCAGTGGTGAAGACATGAGAACTTTTATTTTCTTTTCTGTCTGCAAAGGCTCACCTCCAGGAACTCATCTGAGTGGTTGTCAGCTTGCTTAATCTGTCCTGTCCACAACCCATTTCTGAGAAGACATTATCTAACTGAGAAGATATTTCCAAGTTCTTTCTGGATAAAATCTCAAAGTGTGGAGTTAATAGTTGCCATTTGCTATGGCAGAGAAATGTCTGACATACACAGATACACTGTCTCTTGAAACTGCATTTTATCTAGCTTTATAAGAAATGCTTTAAGTTTAGCTCTAAAATAATTCTGTGTAACTGGCAATGGGAATTTTTCCAAACTCTATAAATTATTTGATCAATCCCCTCCAAAAAATGAATCAAATACCATTACAAATTCTAATGATTTGTCATAAATTACCATGCCTGCTTAACCCAACCTTCTCACTTTCCTCCAGTGCAGAGAATTATTGTTAAAATGTACTGTGCTTTGTATGCTTTATTCACAATAGCAATTCCAGGTGCATATGAAGATAAAGGTGACTAATTAGGTTGCTGCTTATTCTCAAGGAAGTAATTAGGTATCATTAGGGTATTATTTTTTAAATTAGGGCTTGCTTTCATGTGGAATTTATATAGTGCTCTGTCTTTGTAGAAACAGTCTTGAAACTCATTCATTTGTTCAAAAAAGAAAAATTAAGTGTCATTATTAAGATCTACCTTTTTGAAAACATAGCCAACAGCAATTTAGTCTAAAATTTGTCAGTTTTGCACAAAAGGCAATTTGAACATTAGCAATCAGTCTTTCAAGGTGATTGTTATCTGCATATAGAGATGTTAATTTAAAAAGCCATGAAATCATCCTCCTTATAATTGGCATCAACAACAAATTCCTATTATTTGTAAGTTGCTGGAGAGATAAAAGGTTCTAAGGAACACATCCTAACCTCAAGGAACATGTGGAAGTTTTTCTTTGTTAGATGGTTTCAGACAATGTTTGAAGACTTGGTTTTAGGAGGGATATCTGACCACAAGGACAACTATGCTTGTCTATAGATATAGAACTATCCTTAAGAGGAGCTTAAATAAATGGTCACTTATAGAGCATTGGGTAGGTCCTCAAATCCTTTTCCAAAATATCATACTCTGACTTACCAAAATGACTGATACTTTAACACTGACTTAATAAGTCTCTCAGTTTTCTTGGAGTCCTTATGAAATGTATTAACACATGAGATAATTTCTTTTTTCATTTCACCAGTTTCTTTTCTTAAATGTGTCACCTTGGGTAAAATGTCATTTTTAATATCTTGATATTTTCATTTGTAAAATGGGATAATATATCGTCTAACTCTTAGGTTTTATTTGAAGATTAAATTAGCTAATCCATATATAACACTTTGAGTAATGCCTGGTAAATAATAAGAACCTAAGAAATGTAAACTATTATTATTTCAGCATTATTGCAGCTATTATTATCATTACCCTAATATATCTTAGGTATTTAGATAGGCTGAGTATCCAAAATTTGTTGACACATCATCCATGATCTAAACATATTGGCAAGAATTAAGTATTCATGTTTCTTTCATATTGTAATTTTACTTATAAGTTCCCATGCACTTGTCAATTTCCTTCCTTACCTTAACTAAAGCTAATAAAATTACTTCCTATTTCATTGGCAAATAAAAATTATCAGAAAGGGACATCCACAGACACTAGCTACAATTCCTACCAGCCTGCAGTACCTGCAGACACATTCTGCCTCTTCTCTTTTACCAGTGATAAAATTTCCAAGCTTCTATTTAGAGTCAATCTCCTCTTTGGGGTACAAGATTCCATATCCTCTTACCTGTCTCAAAGACACAACTCCATCAGTTCTCTCCTAGTCATTATTCCTTACACATCATCAAGTGTTTCTCTCTCAGACAAATTGTTACCATCAATACAAAGCTTCCATCTTTTATGTATTTCTTTCTTAAAAAGAATACCTAACTTGCCTTCCTGTAGGAGCTACCACACCATTTCTTGATTCCTTTTTTTTGCATTGAAATTCCACCTCAAAATGGTTGTTATACTCACTGTCTCCAATTTCTCTCCTCCAATTCTCTCTTATACCCATTTCAATCAAGTTTTAGAGCCCATCAGTTTGTCAGAATTTCTATTCCAGATGCTAAATTCAAGTTTCAATTCTCAATGAGTATCTTGTGTGACCTACCAGGAGTATTTGAAAAAGTTAGTCTTGTCCTCCTCTTTAATATACTTATTTCACTTGTCTTCCAGGATGCCATTTCTCTTAGTTTTCTCCTTACTTCACTAGTCATTCTTTCTCAGTACTCTTTCCCTTGGTGATTTAATTTGTTTACATAGATTTCAACAAAATCTATATTATAATGCCTTGAAATTTATATATACAAATGCTGACTTGACAGCTCTATTTTGATGTCTCCTGACAGCTCTATGTTGATGTCTAAGACACATGCTATAGTGCCCCAAACTGATCTTTCTTCCTGAAACTCTTCCAACACTAGCCTTCTCCATCTCTGTTGAGGGCAACTACACACTCCCATTAATTTGGCTAAAAGTTAAAGTTTATTCTGTAGCAAAGGGCAGCAAGGCGCTATCCTTTTTTTTTTTTCTTTTAATAAAAGGGAAATAGTATATCAAATCTTTATCTTAGAAATATAACATCCAGGAATATAAAGGATGGATGGGAGTTGGAAGAGACTGTAAACAGGAAAACCTGTGAAATGCAACTATCATCATCCAAGTGGAACAGGAGATAAGGGTCTAAACTAGAAAAGGAGAGGAACTAAAGGCTACAGGGTGAGTACAGTTTTGTCAGCTCTATGGATAATGGTTAACTTGGCCAGAGAATACAGGGAGAGCAGCAGATTTTAGGAAGGAGAATACATTTTCTGGTTCCAGTTTTTGAAATGTTAAGGTTGAAGGATCTGTTAGAGGGTCAAAAAGTATGCATACTTAGATTTCAATTCTGTCTTTGACACTTAGCTGGAACTGAGTGTTGTCATGTGTAAAATGAAAAATAAAAAATACCTAAGGACAGAGTTGTGAGAATTAAATGAATTAATAGTGTTAAAATTATTATCACATACTATGGAGAGTCACTCTTTATTGGGTGTGTGATTCTGGGCTAGTAATTTAGTAACACTGTCCCTCAGTTTTCTTATCTGTAAAATGGGATGAGAGTAGTAGCTATTGTGGCAAAAATCATAATGCTTGCCAAATATTTCATTTGTGGACACGAAAAGTATGTTCAGTAAGAAGAGAGTCAGGATGATGATGAAACCAAAGAGATCACCAGCATTTCAAGAGTGGACAAAGAAAGGTACCAGACCAGGAGACTAAAAATATAGTGTCTGATTGTTAGAAGATAACAACAGCTGAAACACCATCTATGTTACTATACACGACTGAAATTGCTGTAGAGTATTTGCCAAACAAAAACATAGACTGTGGTATTGGCTTAGCATCTGGGAGCAGACAACAAAGAAACTAAGGTTGGAGGCTGAAAAATATTGTTATACAGCTCCAGATTATTTGGTTAAAGTGTCATTTAAAATTATAGGAGAGATGTTTTGTTTTTTTGTTTTTGTGACTAAGGTAAGAAGAGGTTGGAGAACAAGGCATTATGGTTTGTGTTAGTTCTAATTGCCTGTGTTTGGCAAGGTGTTGTAAGAAAGAGATGAGCTAGTTTGCCAGCTTGATAAAAAGAAAAGGGATAGGTTTCAGAAATGTGGACACTTGCAGTGTTAGAGAATCTAATTACTTTGAGAACCTAAACATTAGGTGTTGAAATGGAATATTCCTTTAAATAATAACAAAAAATTAAAACTAACTCTTATAGCACAGATCAGGTTAAGGGTGTGGCTTTAAATTTCTTGCTTAAAAGCAAACAAACAAATTAAAAGAAAAACCTCTATTGATAAAGGAGTTTCCCATTGTAGTCTTCCACTTGGAAATCTGATCCCGTGCAGAGATCTGCATTCATTCTACTGTCAAAGAGATTACAATCCTGGCTAAAAAAATCCTTTGTCTGTTTACCTCAAGCAGGAAAAGTGATAATAAATGTGCATGGCCCCAAAGAAATGCGTGGTTATGGAACATGGAACTAAGTAGCATCAAATAGTTTGCACATCAGAAAGACGCACTGCCAAAGAGTGGTGTTCAATCAAATATTCTTTGCTTGCCTTTTATTTTCCTATCCTTTGTTTTGTAGTTCTCTGAGACAAGGTCTGGTCAAAGGGATGTGGGCACAAGTAATGTCTGTCACTTTGGGGTCAATGAATAGCTGGGAGCAGCTATGACAGCTTTGGTTTTGAGTGACTGTGTCGAACGCAACCCTTTCCACACACAATCAGCCTCAGACTTACTTTGGATATGGACCCTAAGACAGAAATAAACTCAGTCTACGTTAAAAGTCTGAGATTAGTGATTAATTTGATATGGCATAATCTAATACCTAAATAAAAGTACACCTATACCAGAGATTATTGTGAGAAATGAATGAATAAATAATTATAAAACAACTGACTCTTTGAAATATGTATATAAGTGTTATGTATGAATGCTCTTATTGTTGTTATTATCTAAAATTTCCAGCTTGCAGAGTGCCTGACATATGTGGGACACACAACAAATCTTAGTTTCTTCTTCTCTGTTCTGCATATTTGAATTGCCATCATACTCATACCATTAACGCTTGCCACCAAAAGAGTCTACCAAGATCATGGGAACCTAATTATATTAAGGTCTAAGAATGTGACAGCATTTTACTTTCAGAAGCTCAAATACCTATTTTTCACTTGTTGCTTTGCCCATGGGAAAACATATTCCATGTTGCAAACTGAAATTTATAAGTATGGGGATGAGAGAATTAGTCAAATTATGAAATGACACAAGGTGTAAATGGGAATAGTGTAAATCTTTAGTATTTTCCTATATGTAACCATTATTTTTTTGTTTTCAACATTTATTTGGAGTATGATGTATCAAAATTAATTCTCCAGTTTAGCCACATATGAGCTATTAATTTCCCCATTCAAATGAACACATGACTGTGAGCATATAAGTTTAATATTTTTAATGGAGAACATTCAGTGGTGAGAGCATAAAATAAGGATAATTTTTTTAACATCTTTATTGGAGTATAATTACTTTACGATGGTGTGTTAGTTTCTGTTTTATAAAAAGTGAATCAACTATACATATACATATATCCCCATATCTCCTCCTTCTTGCGTCTCCCTCCCACCCTCCCTATCCCACCCCTCTAGGTGGTCACAAAACACCGAGCTGATCACCCTGTGCTACGCGGTTGCTTCCAACTAGCTATATATTTTACATTTGGTAGTGTATATATGTCCGCGCCACTCTCTCACTTTGTCCCAGCTTACCCTTCCCACTCCCCATGTCCTCAAGTCCATTCTCTATGTCTGTGTCAATAAGGATAGTTTTAACTGTACTTTTACTCAAACTTTATTAACAAACAATTTAACTTTCTCTGCATAAAAGTTACATATAAAATAAATGCTTGAGTAAAAGTAGAGTTAACTAAATATTTTCACAAGGGAAGCAAACAAATATGACATTACAAGTGAAGATTAGCAACTGTCATTGACTATAAATTTCAACTTGTATGCTGATCTCAAGCCATAAAATTGCTGAAGCTACAACTGTCTTTCTATAAAGGTTATTAAGTATATAAGTTAAGTAAAAACCAGCTTGGTTTCGGATGAATAGTTCTGTGTTTCCTTAGGCACAACTAATAGCATTAAAAATAAAAAGCTGTAGACAATTGCATAATGTATACAGTAGAAAATACATATTTAGTTTTATAGATAATAATAGGCAACACTAATTTTTCTTCCCACCATTTGTTTTAGTCACTTATATCACTGCTCTGAGAACACAGCAAACCAATTATAAACTGTATACACTGAGTATTCAAAGGAGAAATACACACATTACAGATACTTTTTGATAAGATGGACCACTCATTTTTTTAAACCTTAGTTCTACTAGTTTGGGACCCAAAGCACACAACTTCTGAAACATCCTCTCCAAAGCAGCAATGTCTCTGAGAAAACCGTAACTATTTATGCCCAATTCAGGTAGATGCTTGCTCAGCTGAAGCTTGTTTCTTACATTATCACAGGCTCCATTACCTGGATTTGCTGTTCTAGCCATATAGAATACACAGAGGTGGATGCAGAGTCAACAGCATTGTTCAGTGAGGAGGATGCTGATAGCCAGCTATAAGTCCTCCTTCCAAATCAGTGAGCTAAAAAAAAAATACTAGAATAAAAATCAGCATATACATGTGCATTTTTGGTGTATTAGTGGTGGGTGTTTATATACAAAATCATTGGAATCACCCTTTAGAAAACATTTAATGATTTTATAAAATTTTATTTAGTATATATTATAGGCATTTGAGGATGTTATATATACCAATTGAGGATGATAAAATGTATGCTCCAGATAATTCAATAAAAGGATTCTGGAAAGCCATATATTAAGTACACCAATTACAAACACCCACACACACCACAATTACCTCACTGTATGCATTTGATGAAACATGGATGATTACTCATTGAATGAAATTTTGAAATAAACTTAGAGAATTGTATAATGTCAGCAAGGAAAAAAAGAAACTTTAAAATTAAAATAAAGTTATCTCTGAAAAGGTTACATCAAAATATAAGCTTGAACTCTGTGCAGAAAACCTTATTAAAGTAACTAAAGGTAATCAAAGAATGTACATATTAGTGATTCAGTTATACCTAAAGACTTGTCCAAAAGATTACATTACATCCAAGTGGCTATTTGAATTATGTCTCAGTGTGTTCATTCACTTCTATATGTTTGTGACATAAACATAAAGGATTTGGAACCATAAGTCCTAAGAACATAATAGCTATGTAAACTGAGAAAAATTACTTTAACCCTTTGAGGTATTTTTTTTTAATATTTGTACAATGGTGAAAAAACATAACAAATCTGTTAGTCATAACTTGCAAGGTATTTTTAAATTGTAAGTAAAAAATGTTGTATACTCTAACTCACAATGTGCATATTACTTACTATCCGTAGAATTACGATTATTATGTGACTATAGCTTAATGCCCTTTGTATTATAATTATCTTTGTCTAAAAACAGGAAATCAAAGATCCTTGTCTAACATTTTTTCTATTGTATATGCAATTGAAGATTGTATTTTTGCATGTTCAGGATCTATTATTTTCTGAAATTAATCTTGTTTCGTTTCATGGTTGCATATATATGTATTGCTACTAAAATGTCTTGTTTCTGCATGAGAAGTTAATTTGTTTGGTACCATAGTTTCTCTGCCTTCTACAATTATAACTCAATAATAGACATTGTTATTTTATATAATTATAATATTCCTTAAAATGTCTTTTAGATCTACTGGCCAGCTGATTCCCAAGTAAATTTTGTCATCCCATACTCACTTTATAATTATCATACCAAAGTTAAGTTTTAGCAAGTTTTATATCTGAAATGTTTAGGATGCTCATGCCTTGCTTTTAACATTTGACACACTTTATTAGTATAATGGCTATAAATTATGAGTCATAAGTTCAGGAAGCAATATTATCTCAGTCCTTACATGCTGTATGAGCTTAAGCCAGTAAGAACAAACAAACAAACAAACAAATGAAAAACCCAAGAACAACAACAACAACAACAAAAAAAAAGCCTCTCTGAGCCTTACCTCCTTATGTGTAAAATAATAAATGTCACTATTTTTATTAATCTTGTCAATGTTTATCCTAATTTAACTTTTACAGTCTCATATCTATCTCCATCAATGATCATCCCCAGTGGCGATTTCCAGTTCTCAGGATCTAGGACTTATACATTGCATTTTTATACTTCTCACCACTGCCTCGTTCTTGAAAATTCTCTCTTATGGTAACTTTTTATATATGCCAATTTGATTTCTATAATTTTATTTAATATACCTAATAACTGTCTTTTGAACATTTTATCTCCTTTCCTGACCTATGGAAAGGTCATAGTCCTTATTATATAACAAAAGTATTTTTGTAATCAACTTCTAATTGATTTTTTAGTGTAGTCTCTACTCTTTCCAATAGAAGAGTTGTCTGATATACTACTCTAAAAAACAAAGGCAATCCATGTATTAGTCAGGGTTTTCCAGAGAAACAGAACGAATTGTATATATATATATATATATTTTGTTGGTGTTGTTTGTTTGCTTTGTTTGTTTGTTTTATTGAGGTCTTAAATGGAGAGGATGATAATCACCCCCACTGAGGAAGGCACTTTGCTTTACTCAGTCAGAAACACCCTCACAGACACACCCCCAAATAATGTTTTCTCAGTGCACCCACCCTGTGCCCCAATAAAATTGTCACATAAGATTAATCATTGCAATCCTTCTGCCTCCCTGTTTAAATGCTTCCATTGTTTTAAACATGAAATTGATCATTTTTGCTTGAATGTATACTGTTAGCCATTTTTAGAAAATCGAGTATGTGGGGACTTTATATTTGAGCTTTGTTTTTGCTAAAGAGCTATGAAAATTAAAATTTTAATATTAAGGAGGCAACAATTTTTAATGCATAATGAATAATTTTCACAAACTAGTTTAGATTCTAGGACTCAGATGGTTTCTTTAACATTTATCCTGAACAAGGAAGTGTATAGAATAGGAAAATGGACTAGCTATTTCAGACCATTTATAAATACCCATAATGGTGAAAAAAATAACAAATCTGCTGGTCTTACCTAGCAAAGTACATCCCTGATTGTCTCTTTATTACAGCAGTTGGTAAAATCTGACTCAGTCCCACTGTGGGGTTATTTGTATATCAAGAACTCATTAAATAACATTTATTGAATATCATGAGGCATCAAAAATAAATCATGCTTACGTTCATGTGTTGAAACCATATACGTGATTTTCAAGTCACATCTTCAAGAAAAAACAAAGATCAGGGCAAACAGTTACATTAAGTATATTAAAATAGGAGAAATAAACATGTGAAAAAAGGGAGCCAATAACATACTTTGTAGCAAGATGGGTTAATTAGTAAAATATTTTGAAAGGGAGATTGTCACTATTATACTAAGAAGACAATAATATCCTTTGATATCCTGAAATGTGAAAAATGGTGTCATGAACCATTTGGATAATGTCTATTCTGAAAATATTAAATCAGTTTTGCTGAGTTTTCAAAAGCAAGACTTTTCCTTGAAGGGTGAATGAAAACAACTTTCTAACTTAAGATCTTATATACCATTAGTCCCAATAAAGTTGATGATTTCTTCTGGGAGAATTTAATCAGTTTGTTGTGACATGGTACCAGTAACTCAATTCCATAAAACAACTGATTGATCACAGTTGTTCTATGAATTGGTCAGAAGAGAGCCTAAGAAAATCATTTCCACAGCCTGCCTGTCAAAGTACAACTTCAAAAAAATGATGGTCTTCTGGATTTAAGCCATGGTTTTCTCCTGACCATTCATAAAAATATCATTCATTAGTCATTTCTTTATTTTCTAAACAGAAAATATCAACGATGATCACAATCTATGATAGAGGTCACAGCAATTAACTAACTGTAATGGCATGTGGTAAGGTTAAGTTTTTTTCTCAAACCCCGAGCTAGTTAAGTATTGACATTTCCTGACTGGAACGCAGCAGGCACACTTAGAAAGTGACTTCCACATCTATTAAAGCTCCGTGTCAATCCAAGGTTTTTCCAAGCCAATGAACAGTGCCCACACTGAGACTAGGGCTGGTCATATAGAAATGAGACAAAGTTATTCTGAATATAATGTGTATCTTCCAATTTTACTTTGGTCTACCACTATTATCACTTTTATTTGTAAGACATGTGACATCTTCCTGCTGCTTCCTGTATCATTACACATAAAAGTACATATTATCAGGAACTTTTTTATGCAAGGCAGCCTACCAGAGGGGGTATGTATTATTACTTAGAAGAAAAAAAATCACTTGATTACTTCTTAGATAAGGTTGAATCAGCCATGGCATTTATGCCTCTTATGTAGATAGGCACACCTTATTCTACATGTCCATGAGATTAAACAGTTATATGGGATTATTTTGGATAGAGAGGCTCTAGAGATAACCTTGAAATAGCTGCCTCGAGAAAGAAGTAGCCTCAGTTATATTTTCTATTACTGCATCATTAAAAAAGTCAGATATTGTGTACATTGTTTTTGCCCAGTTATAAACATTCAAAGTTCTCAGTGTAGCCTTCCTCCCCTTATTTTCTATAAACTTAGACAATGTGGCATAATTTACTTATTATGATCCACAAAATAGGAAATCATAGAACTTCAGAAAAAAATGCTCTCTATGTTAGGGTATTAACTGATTAACTTTGAAAACATTGCTTCCAAATTTTTGACTACATCAACTTAAGACTCTAATGAGATAAGCCAGTGCATCTGTGGTTTAAGTGCCACTGCAATGCCCTAAAATGTCTTTTTTTCCTCTATTTGTCTGGCTTGATGTTTTCTATTAAATGGTAGATATCCTATCATCAAAGTAAAAATCTCAAACCCACATAATTTATTAACATTTTATATTAGCTTGTTAGTTTAGCTCCATTATCTTTAAGGTCTCTGGTGATTTTATAGAGGAATTGGAGGACAGGTAAGATGTGGAAAAAGAAAAAGTGTGAAGCCCAGGTAGGAAGTCAGTGGGGAAGGACCTGGAGAATCAGTGGAAGGAGAGACCTGAGACCTGATGGGAAGGACAAGAAAATAAAAAGAAAATAAAAGACGAGGCACATACACAAGTTTGGAAGGGTAGCTTTCAGAGACGTTTTTCCTTCAAAGCTATGATGGGCCCTATTTTATGGAATCACTGATTCTTGAGAGAAAGTATTCAAGGAAAGAAAATGTGTTGATGGTTTGATCATTTATGCTTTGCAGTATCTTTTTTTTTCTTATTAAATCCACTGGAGTTAATACGTGAAGGAGATAGTATTACCTAAAGCATAATAATTAAGCCATGACAGCTATTCCATTATGAAGTACATTTGACAATTAATGTCATGGATTAGATTAATTACAGATACTGTTTTGAACTTAAGCAAAATAATTTATTGTTATACTTCAGAGCACTTCAAAAGTTTTTCTAAATGCCTAGTTATAATTTTTTTCTCTGGATTCTTTCAACAGCAAACCATGTAAAAATCTTTAACTTTGTTGGCTGTCAATGATTATTTGCCTGTTTGTTTTCAAATGCATATGATAAATGTTAAAAGTATAACAGAATAATATTATATTCAAAATTTAGATCACTTGGTAAAAAACTTGTATCATGAAACTTAAAGAAAATCCCAACATATCTGTTTCCAATATACACGTCCATGGCACCATCAAAGCAAATCATAATGTTTCAAAACATAAATTCTCAAGAGAAATAGTAAAACAGTTTTTACTGGGATTTATTTGGGAGACAAACCTAGAATTTTCTTCCAAATAAATTTATACCAGAATGCAATGTTTGTTTCAAAACTTTAACCATGTATAAAAGTCTAATGAATTACAGCCAGTCCTTGTAAGATTCAAAATTTTAAGAATTTATTGAGTGACAGCTTCAAGTTAAGCAGATTATATTTTCTATTTAATTGAAATTTTTGTTTATCTGTGTTTGATTTGCTTATTTTCAGTAGAACTTAAAGTGTGGATTCTGTATTAATGTGTAGACTTAGTTTCTAATTTCTTCTAGAAACATTTCCTAAATGTATGACATCATTTAAGATATAAGCTAATATGTCTCCAGTATGTCTCAGAATATTTTAATTGCATTTAATTAATTCAGAATCAAAACACAATTAAATCTGCCTAAATATGAAAAGGTTGAGACCTTAAGTGACTTTATGCATCATTAAATATAACATAAAACTGTATAGGTATAGCTCACTAGTTCTTTAAGTTTTCACTGGTAATATACACAAAAGGTGCTAGGATGCTTAGGTAAATGGCACTGCTAGATCATGTATTAAAAGGAAACTACACTATAAAAAAGAAAATATAAACCTAAAGGGCAGTTGCTATCATATACCCAGATCATTTTGAATGATCCATAAGTAGACATGATGATCTTTAAATTATCCTATTTTAGAGAAGCCAGCTTTGGTTAGATTTAAGGAAATAGTCATAAAATCACAAAATGAAAGATTTCTTGACTACTTTGGACACTTGTCTGTATAATTTTCTAACTGGGGAAAATATCTTTGACCCTTCCTCTTGCTTGGGACTCAGATATGATGGCTAGAGTTCCATAGGATCTTGGACCATGTCGCAATCTAAGATAAAAATTCCAGCTAAAATTCATGGAACAAAGATGGAGCTTTGGTTACTGGTGGTTGTGAATCTATTTTACCAGCCATGACCTGTATTTCTTCAGATTTCTTTATTTGTGAAAGAATAAATATCTATGTTGTTGAAGTCACAATATATTTTTTCTACAGGCAGTTAAACTAATTTTTACATGATTTAGATATTTAACTTTGTTTGGTCTTGATATATACTTGTTTTTCTGGCTGACAGTTCTACCAACACATTAGAAAACCTTGATTACAAGTATCCCATGTTATTCATATTGACTGTGTAGGCAGCAACATTTCCAGACCTTCCTCACTTCCAAAAATCAAACCAATGACTCTTTTCATTCTTACTGCCTATTTGCTAGAAAATGGAACAGAAAGGTATCAAGACCCACAACTGGGCTATGGGTGAGAATGGAGAAATGTGAGAGTGAGGGATGGACGGTGACAGATTGTGGCAGAGGTGAAATTCTTAAAATCATTATGCTGGAAAAAGTACCACTGCTGTTAATGCAGGTTCTAAGCTGTGTGTGTGACTGAGGTGGAGAGGAAAACAAAACTGTTGAAAGTAAGAAGAATACAAAACTAAGAGGTCATATTGTTGGATGAATCATCTATATGGACACTGAGAGAAATGTAAATGGATAGGAAGAGTAGTAGAAGAAAAATACAAAGATAGAGACAATAAACAAGACAGATACTAAAGTGAGGGAGGGAATGATTGGAAGTATGGTTTATTACTTCAGTGTGAAAGCTAGTGACTTGTAGGATATTAAGATTTCAAAGAAGCTGAGTTGTTTTTATTATTTTTGTTTTAATTTTTCAATTAAGATTGGAGTCATAATAGCATAGAAATAGTATTATATACAGGTAGAAAACCTACCTTACTCTCATGTCTTTGTGCAACAAAGGAGGGAGAGAGAGAAAAAAAAAAATCAACTGATAGAGCTGTAAGGGAATCACTATCTCCAGAGCACTGAGAAAAGAAGTTCAGAACATGAGAGAGTTTGCTGATGACAAAGACTAAGTTCTAGAGACACAAAGGATCAAGGAAATTATGAACTAAACCATATGGGGATTTTAATCTGGGTGATGAAGGATGACATGGGAGCTTTGGAGTCTTCATATTGACTTATATACCAAACACTACAGCATGATAGAATCAGTTTTACTGTTCTATCAGGGGAAGAAGATAACTCAAATTATAGCCTATCTTATAATAATGAGGTAGATATTCTGTATGTATGGGCCAGATGGGATGATAAAGATAGATGGCCTACTCAATAATACAAAATTATTTCAGCTTCCCCCTCCCCAAATCCAATGTTGGGAGATATTCATGGTGGGGGATAATTAGTTTGTTTAGTGAAGCCTAAATTCTTGGACCCCTCACATATTCTGCTGTGGATATTGTTGAGGCCAGGAGAAGACTTTATATAAACACACAGGACTCCTTACATAGATGCAAAAGATATCCTTCTGTCTTGCCATGGGCAGTATTGAACTAGGCATACATGAAATTTTGGGGACATTCCTTCAATGCTACCATGGATTGTGTTGAGGAAAAAGGAGGAATGGGTTTAACAAGGGATAAGAAGGATGATCACAAGAGTTAAGGTAAAGATAATTATAATTATATTCATAAAAAACATAAGTGATGGGGGATAAGTTAGTAACAATAAAAAAATGACAGCAGGACAATGGTAATATTATTAGGTGTAATTAACCTCGAAGGGACAAAGTCTCTTTTTGCGTGAAGCTAAAAAAATATTTTTCAAGGGACAGTGGATAGAAAAGAAAATTGACAGCACTTCTTCATTTTTCAAGAAAAGCAGAAGATAAGCAGTGCCCATATAAGATAGTCTCAAAGGAAACCAGGATTACTTAATGCAAGAAGATTCAGGGAGCGATCTCTGAAGAGGTTAACTTAAAAAAAAAATTAATTGAAGTAGAAATCCCACAGATTTGGGTCAACAGAGTTGGGAGGGAGGTCAATAATACAGGATTGATGTGTTTGGAGAACACTTACAAAATATAGAAGCAAAGGTACATATTAAAATAATACACCATAAAATAAAATCATGTCCTTAAACTTACTTGAATATTCACTCCAATTTTAATATTACAGTTAGTAAAATGGGCTCTTAATTAGGTCATTAAATATCCTTATAATTAGTGTCTTTTTCTTGAAATAAATGCCTTTAAAGTGTTATTAACTGAAACAGCCGATGCAAAATACTCATCATTTTGGAAAGCTCTATTTCAGCAATAGCTGGAAATAGGTTAGCATATGGGTATGCATGTGTGTGTGTGTTTATGTGTATATATACAAACATTTATTTAGATACATATTTATTTAGGAATATATGTGAATGTTAACACTATAAGCAGTAATTTATCTAGTATTTATGGGACATATATGTTGTAAGTACCTAGAAAACTGAATAAAGCAAGGATTTACTCAAGAAGTTTAATGTGGATATTAGGAATTTATGAACAGATAAATACACAACTTATATTAAACAATATAAAAGAGTGGTTTAGAAACATGGTGTTTGGAAACACAGTTCTATATATCTGCAAATGGAAAACGTGTGTATGTCATAAGTATGTGATTATGTACACAGAATCTCATTTTTAGTCTACTTTTGAGAATGAGTAGTATTAATTTTTATGTAATCAATATATGTTTACAGCCACATTTAACAACTCTCTTAATAAATATTTGCTGTATTTGCGGCATCTCCATCTGTTCTCTTTTCTAAAAAAAAAAAAGAAAAAAAAGAAATACCCTCATTTCTCATTTGTATGAATTGAGTGGGGATTGGTTCCCATCTCTATATCATAGATGTGTACTTTTGTCCCAGGCTAAATAATAAATACTAATCCCAGTAGTTGATTCACAGATGTTCACATAAACAAAACGAAGGCAAATGCAATCTTCAATATGACTAACTGCCAGATCTACTGGAGAAGAAATTCTCGGTTTCTTTAAACTTACTGGTCATTAGGGTGTGAGTCTTAGGCTGTAGTTTCTCGCAGCTCTACTCTTCTGCACATGTTAATTTTTTTCCCTTAGATCCACTGCTGTTGACTATTCATTTGGCAAATTCCTACTAATACTTCATGCCAAAAATTCTTTATATTTTTAAGAGAGAAACTTAATTAAGTAGTTTATACTAAGTAGATGTAAGCATTTCATTGTCTATATCTTTACTTGACTTGGCCTTTGCCTCCATTATAGTACAAACAATGAATAATTGTCTACTGACTTACTGTTATTATAATGTTAATTTTTATAAATGTAATACTAAAATGTGTTAAGGGATGCATTATGATCAAGACAGGTTATGTTGGGCTTCCCTGGTGGCGCAGTGGTTGAGAGTCCGCCTACCGATGCAGGGGACACGAGTTCGTGCCCCGGTCCGGGAAGATCCCACATGCCGCGGAGCAGCTGGGCCCGTGAGCCATGGCCGCTGGGCCTGCGCGTCCGGAGCCTGTGCTCCGCAACAGGAGAGGCCACAACAGTGAGAGGCCCACGTACTGCAAAAAAAAAAAAAAAAAAAAAAAAAAAGACAGGTTCTGTTTAAATTGTTTGAGGACCACACACTTTTGTCTTTGTTCAGATGCATACCACTAAGACTACAAAGAGAGAATATTCAAATAATATAATCATGCTTAACACAGTAAATATTTCTAATGACCATATATGAAACAGAAACAAAATAATAAGCACAGTTGTCATGAACAGTTCACTGATTTCCAAGTTGGAAAAGGCCAAGGCAGCTTGGGAAATTTGCTTTATGCTTTCTACAAAAGATGATAAACTAGAGCCTGGCTTTTTACTGATGTGGGACTTACTATTGATAAAAAAAGTTTGAAATAAGTTGGTGCACACCTTTTCTTGGAACTACAGTTTATCAGCAGCTGTGTGCTTAGTGGGAAGAAAACACAGGGTGTCTTCTAATGAAGCCCTGAGTCAAGCTTCCACTGGGCATTAGTGTCATGGACATGTCTGGAATATCTCCATTCCAGATGTCTGTGAGTTGGGAGCCCCTGGAAATGAAAACATAACAAGATTCAGGACTGGGGACTCTGGAGAACAATCATAAAACCACTAAACAAAAGAGGGAGAGCACAAAGGGAAAGAGGAAAACTTAAAGGTCAAAACCTGATGCTTAAAATGATCTTGCAAAGCAAAATTCCATATATGTGAAAAAAAACTAACAGATTGTATGTTTTAATGAAGATAGCAAAAACATGATTTGAAAATTACTTTCTTTAAATGAAATGAAAATAATGGTGGCATCTCTAATACTTAAAAATTAATGTATGTAATGCATCAAATATATAAATGAAATGCTGATACTCAAAAATAAAATAAATTAGTAAACATAATCTGAAGAAATTAAACAAGAAAGACAAATATGAAAAAAATAGAAATCTTGGAAATGAAAAAAATATAGCTATTGAAATTTAAACTCCAGTCTGGACATAATCAAGAACTCACTAAACATAGGATATATATATATATATATATATATATATATATATATATATATATATATACACACACACACACACATATATATGTATACATGAATATACATATTTATACTTTAAGTGAATATAAACAAAAAACTATAAATCTTGGAGATAAAAATATAATCTGAAATTAAAGATTTAGACTTGATATATTCAAATAATCAGTAAGTTAGAAGGTTATACTGAGAAATTCACCTAGATTATGGCATAAGGAGATTAACAAAATTATGAAAATGTAACTAAGAGAATTGTAAAGTAATGTGAGGAGACAACATAGATCAAGTAGATATTTAAGGACAGGAAAATTGATAGGTTATCAGAGGAAAATATTAATAGATGTAATGTCTGATGCTTTTTCAGAATTAAAGGTAGACATAATTTATTATAATAAAAGCTAATTCCAAAAAGAAAATAGGAGAATAAAGATTTTATTCTAGAAAACAAAAAATCATAGACATATCAAGGACAATACTATAAAACTACCATAATGAAAAGATAGATAATCTACAAAGGAAAAATGATCTGACAGCCAATTTCTTATTAGCATCAATAGATGGTAAGAAAAACAGAGAAATGTTTTCAAAGTGCTAGGGAAAATAAACAGCTGAACTAGAACTGCATGCACAGGTAAAATATAGTCACATTGATGGATGACATGGAAAAATAGTGAAGAAGAAAAGTGGTACCTAGCCCAAGTTCATACCACTCACCACAGGACAGGCCAATAAATTGAAAGATGAGTTGTTGGGTCAAGGAATAGTGACTTTATTTGGAAAGCCAACAGACTGGGAAGAGGTGGACTAGTGTCCCGAAGAAGTTACCTTCAATATGGAGTCAGGTTTGTTCTTCTCTCTTACAGAAGGGCAATATGGAATGCCAGGATATGACAGATAGGATAGCCAGAGAACTTAAACAGAGAGTCAGAGAAGGCCTTTCACTTAAGCCAAGATGGCTTGATTGACAATATGCTTCTTATTAGAAAAACAAATAATAGGTGACAATGGAGAATTAAGATCAAAATAGTGAGTAATATACAAATTAGTGCTAAAGGATCAAGTATCTCATCCAAAACTAATCCTAAGTATTAAGATGATGAATTTACAAGAGAAAAGATCCTTGTGAGAATGATTTTTGCTAGAGTGCAAATTTCTATGACAGGACACTGTTAAGATGTTTTAAGAAAGTAACAAATTATTTTAAAAAATCAGAACAAGTGAGTCATTAGTAGAGATGGGGAAAATCTAAGATCATCAGATGGAAAGAACACATTTGACTTAACAAACGTACTATTCTACTAATCATGAGACTCTCAAAATCTATGGTTATAACATTAGGAGTCCAGCAATAGGACAAGTTCCAAAGTTTCAATAACCAATTTTAAAAACATAAAGAAGGGAAGAAAATAATTAAAAGAAGTAATTTACACACTCATTAGAGAGGGAATCAATGAGAAATACTTAGTTATTTTTTTCAGCACAACCTAGAAATTAATTTTGTATATATAGACTTAATGTAGTAAAAAATATGTTTTCCATTAATTAATTTATATAACAAATATTTATTGAGTGACCACTTGGTGTCTAAAACTATTTTTTTAAAAAACAATAGGGATACAAAATTACACAAATCAACAGAAAGTATTTTGTCATAGGTTCTATATCTTAAACAGTAGTAGAGAGGGAGGTAGGCAATAAATAAAATAAATAAGTTAAATATAGTGTAGGTTAGGTTACAATAAATGCTACATAAAAATACTGAACAGGAGAGGGGAATAGAAAGTCTTAAAGATGGGAAAACAGAATTTAGGTGAAATGGTTAGAAAAGCCTTCATGGAACAGGTGACAATAAATTATGACCTGAAGAATGAAAGTGGGGCTTCCCTGGTGGTGCAGTGGTTGAGAGTCCGCCTGCCGATGCAGGGGACACGGGTTCGTGCCCCGGTCCGGGAAGATCCCACATGCCGCGGAGCGCCTGGGCGCGTGAGCCATGGCCGCTGAGCCTGTGCTTCCGGAGCCTGTGCTCCGCAACGGGAGAGGCCACAACAGTGAGAGACCCGCATACCGCAAAAAAAAAAAAAAAAAAAAAGAATGAAAGTGCATCATGAAGCTGTCCTCCTTTATTTTTATCGTGCCCGCTCTATGTTCCACACAATTTCACATTTCACCCTGTTTCACAACCACATTTCAGAACATGCTAATTTCTTCTTCAATTTAGTACTTCTCCTACCTAGAATGTTCTTCTTCAAAATTCCTTGAAATTATATTATCAGCTATATATGATTTTATATTTTACCATGTAATGTTGGTATAAAAATTTAGGAAATACAACCATTTTTTTAACATCTTTATTGGAGTATAATTGCTTTACAATGGTGTGTTAGTTTCTGCTTTATAATACAACCAACTATTTTAAGTACATTTAAAATCCTACCTATTCTTTAAGACCCAATTAAAAATGATTTCCACCCAAATTCTTGCATGTGTCCTTAGAAGGATTTTTGGGCTTCTTTTATTGCTAATTATTTACCTGAATGTTTCCCACATTACATTGGAAATTGTATCCCTTAGTTATCCTCATATACAACAGAGTTTTGTAAAGTCCTCTATTGATATTAAGAGCCAAAAATATTGACAGGAGAGAAGAAACTAAGGGATGGACAAATTACCAAAATCTCAAGAAGGTAGTGTATGGAGAGGGCCCTGGAAATATGTTGAGAAGTGTTGTTAAATGTATAGTCAGTTTAGAGAGACCTGGAAGGGAGGCTGCAGAGGAAACAAATACATGACTATACTCTCTATCCTATCTCTCACTGGTGCCTTTGATATATTGTAGTAGAATCAGGAGCAGGAGAACGAGTCCAGTTCATTTAAATCAGCTTCCCTGGCCACAAAGCAGGGTTGACAATTATGGAGGACAAATCCAGAGGGGGAAACAGAAGATATATAGAACATATGTCCATACTAAACCATGAGAATACTTAATATTCATGAGCCCAACTAATATTCTTCAAGTGCTGTTTGGATATATAGAGCAAAATGTGTACAGCCACAGATTAATTAATTTTTTTTTCCATTTTTGAGTATCGATTCCCTGTCAACAGCATGAATCATACTGAGAGGAATAATTTATCATTATCACATATTTCACATGTATAACTGACAAACACTATCCTCAACAGTTTTATTCTTACATCTGGTGATATTATATTGTCCAGAGTTTACTTTTAAAGGTTAACAATTGAAAATAAAATCTGATTGTATATATACAGATTTATCCATAAAATTCTCATTACAGGGTCTTTAACAATCTCCTTAGACAAGATATTTATGGGGAAGGCTTTTGTCTAATGGAGTGAACTCCAATACAAGTCATAGGAAACTCACAAAATTCTAAGAAAATTTTATTGGCAGAAATGTCACCAACTTGTATGAAAGGAATAAAGTTTGTGCCTAATGCATAATGTGATGAGACTTTGGGGAGGATTTCGGCAAGTGGGGAATTGCATTTTTCATTTTATAGTAATGGGACATAGGATTGTGGCAGATTGTGTTTTCCAAAAGAAGACACTGAACATTTCTGGTCCTTGTATTCTTCCAAGACCTGTCACTCTTTCATCAGCATGGGAATTCTATCCCCCCTTCACTGGAAATTGAGCAGCCTTTGTGAGTGCACTGACCAATAGACTACATTGAGAGTGATGCTCCCTGACTTCTGATTCCAGTCATAAAAGCTGATATGGCTTCTGACTGAATCCCTCACTCGGGATATGTGGAACCCAGCCGCTATGTCATGAGAAAGCCCACACCATGTGAATGTATTCCTTCCAATGGCCCCGGCTACAGATCCAGATGACAGGCAACATCAACCTCCAGGCATATAAGTGAAAAAACTTTCAGATGATTCTAGACCCACATTTTGAATGCCCCTAGATATTGCTGAATGAAAGAAGGACAAGCTGGCCCTGTTGAGCACTGCCCAAATTATAGATCAGTGAATAAAATGAATGTTGTTGCTTCAAGCCATTAAGTTTCAAGATTGTTTATTAGGTAGTAGTAGATAACCAAAATAATTTTCATATTATTGAGGAAGCACTCAATAAATGTTTAGCAGTTATTATTAAAAAGGTAGAATCAATTTTCTCTTTCAATACTCTGTGACTCCAAAACATGTATTTTTAATCCCTGTGGTGTAACAGTATCGCTTCTGGTACTCAGTATTTTCAACATACCTCATTGTTAAGTTTCAGTGTGCTCAGATACGATATAAAGATAACCTATTTGCTTAGTTGCTACTATTTCCTCGGGCAGGAGGAATAAGTCAATCCATAAATAATAGTGGATTAAACACAACAAAACAATATATAAATTATCATATTCCGTAGGGATCAATTTCAATACCAAGAAGAAATGGAAAGAAGGCAAATATGCAACTCTCAGTATGGAGATTAAAAATAGACTTTGAGGGCTTCCCTGGTGGCGCAGTGGTTGAGAGTCCGCCTGCCGATGCAAGGAACACAGGTTCGTGCCCCGGTCCGGGAAGATCCCACGTGCCGCGGAGCGGCTGGGCCCGTGAGCCATGGCCGCTGAGCCTGCGCGTCCGGAGCCTGTGCTCTGCAACGGGAGAGGCCACAACAGTGAGAGGCCCGCGTACAGCAAAAAAAAAAAAAAAAAAAAAAAAAAAAAATTGAGTTTGAGCTTCATGAGAGCCTGGACTTTTCATTGTCCCCCAAATCAAGCACAATTCCTCAGACATAATAGGCATTCAATAAATATGTAAGGAATCCATGGATCTCAGGGTAAAACAAGGGAGCAATAGGTTTGAACCTTGAGTGCAGAAAGTTTTTGCAGAAGTGAAGTTTGGAATTCATCTCATTTGAATGTCTCTTTTATAGACTACTGCAGTGCATGGGATAAAGCAAATTACCTAAGTTTGAGCCCATGTTTAATTAATTAGTTCAGGCTTATGATTAGAGAAGTCTCAACTCTCAGGCCATTTGTTAATATTTGTCTTTAAGGTTACTTCTGGCTTCAACAGTCTACGATTCTCAGTCTTGTTACCTGTACTACATTTTCTTCTTGGCCTCTTCCAATTAATTTAAGAGAAAATAGTTGCTATTTGTTTTCTCAACAAAACCATTTGTTGGTACAGATTAACCGGTTTGCAGGGCAGAAATAGAGACACAGATGTACAGAAAAAACATATGGACACCAAGGGGGGAAAGCTGCAGGTGGGGGGGGGGGTGCGGGTGATGGTGGGGGGGATGAATTGGGAGATTGGGATTGACATATATACCCTAATATGTATAAAATAGATAACTAATAAGAACGTGCTGTATAAAAGACAAATAAAATTCAACAAAACCATTTGATAAGTTTTGAAGTTTCAAATGTGTTGCACTGGAACTGCAATTACTTGGGGTAAATTTTAGCAATCAGCATAAGACCTCTTCTGTGATATACCTTTTACTATTTTCACTGCTTTTGTAATTCTCTCAGTTCTCTTCTCCTTCCACGTTTTACAATTGTTTGCACAGTCTATAGATCTGTGATGACTAAATGCTCCTGGGAACCCACATTTCTGATTACTTTGCTACTGCATGAAAAAAACTCCCATGCTTTCTGGTGAAACGTTGAATTGATTTTTCATTCTGCTTGGTATGAATAAACCACAGTCAATCCCTTCTGGTCATTAGTGATATTTGTCCACTCTCTGCTACACTCTCTCTCTCTGTCCTTGGATACAAATTTCTTTCTATCTAATTCAGAAAATTGTTGGGGATTGGCTGAGGATTACACTATTTAAAATGTTTTCCCTTTATAGCTGCAGTTGAGTTATATTTAAACCATTCGCAAAATACATAGCTTTTTTAAAAGCAGGACATTGTTTTAAGTTTTTAAGTTTTTTTTTCACCAATTAATGCTTCATATAAATATTGTATTCCTTTAGAGCCTCTAATAATGAAATAAAAGATAGTTCCCAAGCATTTGCTCAGGAATTGAAACAACTGTTTTTGCTCTTCACTTTACTTTCCCCTCTCCCATATCAATACCTTTTTTCTCCTTCTCACTCTGAGTAATAGACCATCATATGTTCCCTAATGAAGGCTGGATGAGTAAATGGATCCACTCTCCCATTTTCAGGAAAATGTCATATCAGTGTCTGATTACTCTTCCCATTGACTTATATTTCAAGCTTCTAGCCTTTCTTTCTTTTCCTTCTTTCCTTCCTTCTTTCCTTCCTTCCTTCCTTGCTTCTTCCTTCTTCCTCTCTCTCTCATTCTCTTTCTCTCCTTTTTTCTTTCCACCTTTTCCTCTCTGATCAGGATGCAATTCAAAACATGGACAGAGCCACAAGTTGGGAAGTTGAAATGACCTAGACAAAAATATCTTGTACCTTTTGAAAAGTAACAACCATGTAAATGACTGTTTGGGATCTATTATCTTTTCAGGAGAAGTATTTGTTGGAGGTGATTTGTTTATTTTGTTTTGTACAAGTGAGTGGCTATTTTTTTGGTTTATTTTTAATTGTGGACATATTTTCTATATAAACAGTATAACTGAAACCTACAATATTTAGTTTCATAAGCATTAGACTGAAGAACCTGAATTCAATTTACCAGTGTGTCATAAATTATGTTGAGAGGACCAGTAGTTCCATGAGTATTAATAAAAGTTAGTTATTTTAAAAATGAGATTTACTGTTTACATATGTTTAGGAAGTGTTAAATTAAAATAAGATGGGTTTTCTTTTATTGTAAATTTCTGAGACTCATATTGACAGTGTTTATAGCGGTTCTCTAAGCCCTATTTGAACTTAATAATCACAAAAGTTATTTGACCTTATAAAATATTGTTCATAAACCATATCACAAGACTAGTGTTTCATGGAATTCATATCAGTAATGTATCCAAAATTGTATGTCAAATACAATTTATTTTAATAATTCTAAAAAGCATTTGTTTATATTTGGTCAGAGTGAAAAGAAGTGTAAAATAGATCCCTGAAGTGATATTTGATATCTGAGATAACCAGTATTTTTCTGCATCTGTCATTTTGATCATGAATGTAACAATATAACTGCTCCATATTCAAAGGAATAACTTATTTCAAGTTAGATTCTTGATATTTTTAGTTACATTTATCACACATTTCTCACTGGCTTTAATTTTTCCCCTTGTCTATGGTAGAGTAATTGCTGGCTATCTACAAGGTGCTGAGACTCATACTAGTTGCCTTGGTCTTCTGATTGGTGGAAATTTCTCCCGGTACAATCAGGTTCTCTTCCAATGCCTTCACTATAATTCTGGCCCAGCATAGCAGAAAACTCATGGAGAAGGCTGTAATCCCAAGTAGTGTAGTTATTTAGACACCAGTGCTGCTCCCTCTGTCTCTGTAAATGATTTCTTTACCCACTGAGAATATACAAGACACTCACTTCCCCTCCTTGTACAATGATGTGTCTATGTTTCAGCCACACTCTCATATTTTTGCCTTTTAGTAAAACACTTCTCTTTATCTCTATTTGTTGAAAATATCTTTTCATCCAAGTTACCCTTCAAATGAGACTTTATCTAAGAATGTTCCCCAGTGCTCCAAATGCAAGTAGATCAAGTCCATCTCTTTTTTCCTATAGTACTTTTGACTCCTTTTCTATCTCCTTAACTACATCATCTGTTGCTAGACAAGAAACATGCCTTTTTATGTCTGTATCTTTATCACCAGTCTTTCACCTCATCTAACATGTACAGGAATTCAGTAAATACTTCTTGATCTGAACTAATTTTATTCAGTAAAATTTTTATTTGTTGCTTTTTGTTGGAAGATACAGTTTTGTTCTTAAGTATTGGCATCTCTGCTGTTGAGTCCCTTTTTTGGTTTGTTTCTTTCTGTCATAAGAAATTTCAAGTTTTTTAAACTCAATATGACAACTGAAGAAAAAATAATTTTAATAAATAGTTTTCATTAGCAATGATTGTGAAGTGCTTTTCAGGTTTAAAGTGCTATCATACATATTGTGAAATAATACTCAATATAATTGAAGTGGGACACAATTACCCAGTGCAATGAAAAAACAAAATGGTATTAAGATTTAAGACACCATCTCCTTCAATCTCCACAAACACTTGTCATCTAAATATGATATACATATTTAATCATTCTTTCTAAGTTCTAAATAACTTACTCCTACAGTTATTCATTTTATATATACTTGGTTACTAGTTAAGTTAGGCTCTCTTCAATCTGGACTCTCATTTTAGAAACACACATAGTCTTATAACAAAATCCATTCTTTAATACTTAAAATAATTTAACACTTTCAATTCTCCCTAGAAAATAAGATGCCACTCAAATCACTTAATTTTATGATTATGGGACTGGATTTAAAAATTATATGATTTTGATTTTACAACTCTATTTTTTAATTTTAGGTAAAATATATCATAGGTTTATGTTTACCTTAGTAAATCAAAGGCTATTTTGAAACGTAAACAAATAATCCTCAAGAATGGAATTTATGAATATCCTGAAAAAAAATGATTTGAAACATTTCTTAAGGACCTTAGTGTAGAACAGTTTTTCAAATGCGAAATCAAATGTTTAATCATTGTTTTTAAAAGGTTAGGGACAATTTTTAGAAATGAAAGTTTACTAAGTAAATGATACAACATTTGAATTCCACAGTGAATATTACTCCTATTTTCACACAGAATTATTTTACTTACTCTAATAATGGTAAGAGTCATAGGATATCATGTGTAATTTATTGAAAATGCTTTGAATAGGAAGTGTGACTACTCCCTAAATAAGGTTAAGAAATAGGGTTAATTATCAAATCTGATACATTCCAACCTTACTTATAGAATCTTTTAATCACAAGAGACTCTGGAGTCATCATCTGAGTCAATGTTGCGTTTGAAGAGAATTTTTTCTGTTATGTCACTGACAATCACTGCTTGAACATTTCCAAAGTTGAAATCTCTGTTTTGTTGTTGTTTGTTGTGTTTTGTTTGTTTTCCAGTTTTGTGAACCTAGTGTATTTTAGTGATTTTTTAGCCTAATTATACCTCCCTATAATTTCCTGCTGTTATTCTACTTACTGAAAATATATCAAATAAATCAAACCCATTTTCCCACATAAAGGTCTTTCAAAATATAGACCAGCTTTAGCAAAATAAATAAATAAATAAAAGACACCCAACTAAATGTGAATTTCAAATAAACAACAAATAACTTTTTACCATAAGTATGCTCCATGCATTTTTCCCATGCAGTGTCAGGCATGCTTATACTTCCAAATTATTTACTGCTTTTCTAAAATTCAAATTGAACTTGGAATTCTATATTTCATCTGACAACCCTATCCAAGACTGTTTTCTATTCTAAACTCTTTCTTGTTTCTTTAGGTTTAGGCTAAAGATACACATTTAAATTATTAGGAAAAAGCAGAATTATGTGTTTTCAAGACTCATAATCACCCTGGAAATGTTGCAGTTATGACCACGTGAAATTACCACAATCATCAGGATAGTCCAATGAAAAGGAATGTTGGGACTGTAACTTTCTTTAATTCTCCATCAATATAGTTTAAGATTCAATGTGTCTTTTTTATTTGTTTGCTTCTTTGAATTTTACAATGTCATATTGCTGATATGCATTGTTCCTGTGTCAACTGAAACACTTAATACCACCTATACTCCTAAGGCATCATTCCATCATGCTATATATACATATGCCATGGATTTTAAACCTACATGCATCACTATTCACTTAGTCTTCATATTTAACTCAAACCAAATAATTTATGTAGTGATACTTTCCTTTACTAAAAGTGTTCTCTCCTTTGCAAAGCTTTCATAATGACTGACTTTATGCAGAGCACTATCTTATTGCTTTTCAAATATGGTTAATTTAAAACATGTTCACCTTTTCAAATAAGTCTCAGGAACACATTCATCTTGTAATATTCAAGTTTTATCCATTTAACTAGTAGATCAAGGTAAAATATTCTTTTATTATTATTACATTCCTTTTACATTATTTCTTCATGATTTTTATTTTTAATAAGGAGATTTGTAGAACTTAAGTTTATATTTTCTGAACACAATTATATATAGGAATAACGCACTTTGCAATGCATAGTTACTGAGAAAACACTACTTTAATGGTGCTCTAATATTCCTTATGGCCCACAAATCAGCTACTTTTGGCAATTTATAGGAAAATGTATACTTTAGGCCACAAACTATATGTACATGAAGATATTTTAATATATAAATTACCTACAGTTGACATTTAGATAATTATTTACAGAAAATACTGGTAGGACAGTGAAGAAGTAGGAACAAGGCTTGTTTTGCGTTTGTTGGAGAAGCTGTCCTCTAAAGTATAGATGGTTAGCTCATATTCTTGTGGCTTAGAAACCATTAAGTCTAGAATTGTGTACAAGCTACTAAAATGGCCCAATACATATTTCCCTACACTATGTTAATTTCTGATGGTAGGTTAAATTTTTATTTTAATTTATTAAGGCCAAATTTTTAAAATTTATTTACTTGGCAGATGGAAATCTAATCAAAGTTTCAACTACATATAAGTTTTCCAGTAACAACCCTGTAGGATTGAAACACAGAAGTGAGCCATTTTGAATACCTCTGTGAATAATTTGTTAGACAGCAATTTCAAAGCTTTCACAGCGTTAATATAAATTTAAAATGAATTTTGGTAAACTTATTGAGGTTATGTGAAAGTTAATGCATTTTTAAACAGATAATCCTACCTTCCTGAATAGAACATCAATTGCTTGGAAGCAGGATAAGAAATCAGTTTTAGAATTTACTTCCTGATAGTTCAAATAATACCACAAATGAGCATATTTTAAGAGATAGAAACAGAGACCAAAAGTTATGATTTTCTTTTAACTTAAACATTTTCTAAGAATTCAAAATTTAATACGCAATTATTTTGATATATACAAGAATAAATTTTGAAGATGGTTCTATTTAATTCATAACCCAAATGCTTAATGTAGAAAATGAAACTTTAAGTAACATATCCCATCTTTTTTTTTCTAATACTGACTTTCATGGAATCATCTTTGAATGTGTCCACAATTTACGATTTTCAGTTGTCAAAGAAAATTTTCAACAGACGGAGTTAAACAGGCAAGGAAGACTTTCAAAACTATTGTAATAGGGGAGAGAGAGATTGAATTCAGTTCCCCTGAAACAAAAAGTAATGAGGGCAGAGAGAGAGGATGTTTTAGCTAGTGGAAAAGTATTGAAGGACTGGGGTGGGAGAGGTTGATAAATATGATTAGGCCATCTGTGTTTGTTGATTGTGGCTTATTAAGTTAGGTGCCTACCCTTCCACAGAGACTGCGAGAGAGGGGTACTTACTCCTACAGTGATTACATTTCAAAGGGATGTCTCCCAGGTCTTTGAGAAAAACATTCCTGGGTTGTAAATTCGCAAAAAGCTAGGAGAAAATTTACATCTAAAGGGAGCAGAGAAAGAATTTAGTTGCAATTTTCTAAAGTAAATGCTCTAAGAAAAGGGAGATCAGGGGCCTAAGTCAAGAAGAAGCTTGTGTAAAGTTTAATCAAGAAGAGGGGATGTTAAGGCCATCTTCATCCCATTTAAAAAAATGGAATGCAAAACAGTCCACTTCTAGAAATCTTCAGTTGGCTTACTACATCACAGATAACTTTCACTTGTACTTATGAAACATGAAAAATGTATTAGATATAGGACGAACCAAAGGAGACTGTTTAACAAAAATCTTCAATTTTTGCTAATGAAGCACTAATATTTTGGTTATTATTTTTTCATGGCCAATAGATTTATTTCAACAAATTAGTTCCAAAAGAGAATATGTATGTTTATATAGCTTGTGACATGTTTAATAGTGCTCATCATAAGACTACTATGAAATCCTTGAAATATATAGACTCTTCATATTGTCCTGTGATCTAAGATTGCTACAACTATTTTAGCTACCCAGATACTATATTTCCCATTTCTAACAATTTTTATTTTAGCTATATCTAAAAGATAAATAAGGATCAACTTCCAGGAAAAAGTTTTAACATATTTTTAAATTTGGTGAAGACCTCATTATAATTTTAGAACTCACTATGGATCATTTTTCATATCATATTTTATACTTATCGAGATTGGGCAATTCATGTAAATACTAATATGCAAAACTTAATATTAATGATTAATACTGACATCATCTCAGTGACATAGGCTTATCTACATTCTACAGATGAAGAAACTGAGGCAGAGAGTAGTTAATTAACTTCCCAAGGTCACACACTGTGCCATGCTGCATAAAAAACTGAAGGAGAATTGGTGCTAAGTTAACTATCAACTGTCCAGCTTCATCACCTAAAGAAATGGAAGGTCACCATGAGAAATGTTTCACTGCCCTTCCATGAAAAATTTCTCTGTAGTCATTCTTGACTATTTTGACCATAACCTTTTTATATCTGGAGTTCCTTTAGAAATGTACCTCTTCTCTATATTATACAATTGGTTGTTCCTATTAAACTGAAAATCCAGCTTTTGCTTCCTGGCCATGTAATTGTGATACTGTTCAAATTTTTACTCCTGGTTGTGTTGCATTTTCTGTTTTATTTCTGTTTCTGTTTCTTCTTTTTCTGTCTATCTCTAGACAGAACTTGACCACGTACCTGTTAAGATATCAGGTTTTTAGAGTTTCATTATCTGTGCCGAACCATTTTCTATTATCTCCATCTTTCTTAAATCAGAACTTGAGTAGCATTACCTGTTAGAGCCTGCACCTGAAGGTGTGGCACCTGACAGGTCTTACCCTACTCTAGTCCCAGTGAAGCCCTACCACAGTCATAGAACCACATGGTACTTTCTCAAGGGCCCATACCCACAGTGGTGAAAACAAAATACATGGTAGATCGGAGAATAATGATTGATATTGTGTTTTAGTACTGTCTGAAAGACACTTCCTCCTCCCTTTCTTGTTACTTGGATAACTCCCACCTAACAATCTTGTCTCAATCTATTGTTCTCTTTCATCCAGAAGTATTCTCATGCCACTTGTCCTCTTTTCTTTCCAACCTCAATTCCTAAATATCTCAGCTGCTGCTGTTACAGATTTTATAGATCTTGTCCTTGTTATCTTGTGGCACTTTGACATTCTATTGGTATCATTTATTTGTCCATCTTCCCAACCAGTAGAGGTTTCATTGTACTGCCAGAGCTTAGCACGGCACACATCACTGTAGTGATAAACTAACGCTCACTGAATGAATTAATAATACAATTAATCTAAAAAATCAGGAAAAGGAATAAATAGATCAACTATTAAAAGTGGTAGTGGGATTTAGTAAAACAACTGAAATGTTATGAATGGGACAAAGTTTAGTTCAGTCACAAATTTACTGTCCATCCAACAGATATATAATGGACATTATTTGGCAGACACTGTACTACTCACTATGCATATAGTGGTAACTAAATCAGTGCCTTTAGGTACAGGCCACTTTATGTCCCACTGAGAACAAAAATAGTCAAACATATAATCTCAATAAAGTGTGGCAATGTGTTTGTATACAGTGTTTCAGGAAAACATTGAAAATAGGTGGCTCATGAAGACTAAGGGAAGCTTCATAAATATGCATCAGCTAAAAACTGATTGATGAGTACAGTTAAAACTGCTGCAAGTCATAAAATACAAGTCTCCCAAGGAGATAAAAGGTAGTGTATGCAAATGTCTAGAAATAGGTTGAAATGATACATTCTAAAAAATTGGAAATAATTCAGAATGGATAAGAAAACCAAGATGGGATTGGGTAATACAGCAGGAGTCAGATTATTAAGAAGCATGTAAGAACATCAAGAAGTTTGTGGTACTTTTTTCCTTAGTGTAACAGGAAACCATAGGTGCTTTAAACAGAGGAACTCCAAGATGAGGTTTTCATTCTAGAAAGAGCATTCTCCCTGCAGTGTGGTAAATACACTGGTGGTATCCATCTCTGGGAGCAGACAAAATATACTGCAGTAATGTTTATTAAAAATGATGGCCTTCTGAAATAAGAATGTAGCCATGCAAATGAAATGCACAGTTTGAGATTTTGTTGATTGGATATGTGGTATCTGAGTGAGGAAGGAATCAGGGATGACACCCATATTTCTGCCTTGGAAATTGGATAGATATTTGTTTCACCCAGAAAAGACAGGTAACTATTCAGGTTGAGGGAAGTGGATGTGAGAAATGATGTGTTCAGTTTCATAAATTCTGAGTGTAAGGTACTTGTGAGATGTCCTGCAGTCCTGTAGGTAAGAATATAGAGGACTCAAGGTGTAAATATGTATCAGTAAGCCACAAGAAATTAGATAAATGTGAAATTGTTGTAATATTAGAGTGGAACCTAGGAACATCCACAGTTAATTGGTAAGTGAAGAAAGAGAGACAGAGAATATGTCACTATAGACCTGGTTCTCAACCAGGGTCCTTATTGCCAATCTTGTCCTCAAGGGGATATTTGTCAATATCTGGAGTCATTTTTTATTGTCACAACTGAGGGGTGCTGATTAAGTGTGCCACTGGCATCTAGTCTGTAGAGGCCCAGGATGGGCCAAAGATGCTGTTCAACATCCTACGGTGCTCAGGACAACACCACACAACAAAGCATAATCTAGTCCAAAATGTCAATTGTGCTGAAGTTGAAAAATCCTGTCATAGAAGAAGAAAAAAAAATGACTATGTAGTATCTGAAAGCAAAGAAAAGATACCATATTGAAGGAGAAAACAGAGGAGATATATATATCTTGAAAATAATCCACTGGGGAAATAGATTTAATGGATTAGTTGGAGTATTAGATGGCAGGACAGTGAGAAGTAAAGTGATTGTTAGGAAGTGAAAGAAGGCTTTCCTTGAAGTTTCACTACAAAAGAGTAAGGGGAGGTGATGGAGAAAAAAGAAGTTGCAGTAACAGGAGGAAAATAAGGAAGAAGCAAGGCAAGGCATTATATATATATATATATATATACACACACACACAAATATATATATATGATTTAAAGAAACAAACATTAATGGAAATAAGCTATGAGATAGGAAAAAATAAAAATAGAATGGATCATCAAAGGAACAGAGAAAAGGAGCCAGGAGGTAGAAAGAAATGAATAAAAAATGGATAATGAATGAAGCAATGGAAAGAGGTGGGATCAAATCTGTAAGTCAAGAGAAATACAATTTCCTTTGAGGAAAGAAGGATGAAAGAATGATTATAGATTCAGCTGTGGTATAACATTGTGGCATTTAATTAAGACAGTTCATGTCTTTGTGAATTTGTAGATGAAAACATCTACTGAAAATGGGGGAGGGTGGTGAAATAGGAGATTGCATTACAGGGGGATGGATTTACAATATCCATCTTGGGCAACAGGGGAGGGATCTGACCAGGGAAACAGAAAAGAATTATGCCTAATAACTAAGGTGATAAAGTTGCCAAAGACAAAGTGAAATTCTGAGGGTAGAGGCTGTTCCACATCTTTAACTTGCAACCTCCGCTAAAATCATCTATGCATTATGTCTTTTATCTTTATATACTCTCTTATTTCCTCATACTCCACTTGTCTTATACATTTTTTTCTGAAAGCTAATCTTTTTACCTGGCACTGGTGAATATCAGTTTTAGAAGGGAAGGACTAGAACAGTGTAATAAACTATTTCTATGAATATGTGATTAATAAATCATAGTTTAGTGCTAAATCTCTGAAAGCAGTTGAATGTTAGCTGTCTCCATAGATTTTCATTAATATTTCTGCCGTATTTCAATATAATCATCCTATTTCATATGGACAATCTGTATTTTGAATGAGCCTAAAGATTTGAGGCTTCTGAGCAGAGTTTAACACACGTTCCCCTTATCTGAAAATACTGTCAGAAATGTTGGATTATAAGCAGAGCTTATAAGCCGTGGAGCCCACGGCTGTCTGTGTCATAAATATGCACCTATCTTCGCCTTAGCAAGGTTCTTCTAAGTACATTTCATATGCACTGGATTTGATTTGTTTTAGGGCATAATGTAAATTCTCTGCTGTGATACATGATAAAAGAAATACTTTTTAAGAAATCTGTGTTGGTTAGGAGGCTGTGTGCATCGCCAAGCCTCATGATTTATTAACTGCTTAAGTAATCCCTTATCATTATTGTTTGTTTTCATACATAACCACCCATCAGGTACTCAGCACTGTATCTACCTTTCTTTGCAGTGTCTCTTAGTCCGTGCATTTGCCCTCAGTTACTTTTGTGAATTCTTCTGGAAGATAATGATAGCATTTCATATTCCATACCACTAACCACACCACCTGCCACAGAATACAAATGCGTAGAAGGTGGTGGTTTCATTATCTTAGGGTCAGTTGAATTTCAAGAGCTTTAAAATTACCTCTATCAATGATGCAAGTGTCAGCTGAGTTTTCATAAATCTTTAGGAACAGTCACAAGTTACTTCTAGGACATCTTCCTATTTCCAGAAATACGTCATTCAGCTGCCAAATCTACTATCATTGTCTGGTTAAAGAATTTCCACAACTAAATGCAATGCTATACTTGTGGTGTATACAGTTGTTTTTTGATAACTTAAAATATGATCGACCCAAAGCTTCCACACAATCAATCCACACTTATGCTAGTTATACAGAACCAGACAGAGAGAATATAGTACAAGCAAATAGAAGAAAGCATATACAAATGCATCTATTATAAACAACACATACATGAGATGGGAGAACTGCAGTGTTTGTCAGAATTACATTACTAAATGTGGTCACAATGAAAGCCCAGGCATTTGGCAAGGTGACTTGTTCAGAATAAATTAGAGTTGACAAGTAGTGAATTCAGCCAACCAATAAGTATAGTGTAAAATTTCTCATAATATGCAGCCAAACTCAGATGTTTCCCTTTTAATTTCCAATAAATTTGACCATACGTTCCTTTTGCTGAAAAGCTAAATTATTAGGGTTTGCTTTTGCTTTTCTTTTTTGTAAACTACTGTCATTATTTAAAGTTGATGACATTTTTTAAGAATGAACTGTGACCCATTCTCAAAAGGTAATGTGGTATTTAAAAGACAAAATAGCTTCTTTGTGTACTAGAAAGTAAATAGCTTTTGAAAAGCCATCAGCACCACAGGATACCCATCTCATCCTATAAATATCTATCATGTGACCTCTTTCAATTGCATAGCAGTTTATATTAAGTGTGTCCTGATATTCCTAGTCCAAAAAAGAGGCTCAGCATGGGAGTTGGCAAAATATATTTAAAGGAAAGGTGAAATGAATGAAGTTTGCTTAAACTTGAAGAGGATTTTTCTAACAGCAAAAATGTGCATACTGTAACTAATTTGATAGTAAATATTAAATATTTAAGCTTATTAATAATTTAAATTCCTATTTATCTTATAGGACTTAAAATATGTTAATTGAAACAAAAGAATATCATTGAGATTGGAAACAAAAATATTAAAAGGTAAATAAAGGGCTTCCCTGGTGGCGCAGTGGTTTAGAGTCCGCCTGCCGATGCAGGGGACACGGGTTCATGCCCCGGTCCAGGAAGATCCCACATACCGCGGAGCAGCTGGGCCCGTGAGCTAAGGCCGCTGAGCCTGCGCGTCCGGAGCCCGTGCTCTGCAACGGGAAAGGCCACAACAGTGAGAGGCCCGCGTACCGCAAAAAAAAAAAAAAAAAAAAAAAAGGTAAATAAATATAAAAATATTTATTATCTATAACGCTGAGATTGGCAATATCTCCCAAGTGTTCACTAATAGTGAGCTTCATAATTTGAACCTTAGAGTTGAACCATCAATGCTACCCAATCACAGATAGAACCGGACAACTGCAGGCCTTTCTGTGTTAGTTTCCTTGAATTAATTAAACAAGGAGGCAAATTAGTCTAAGGTGGCTTTAGACCTCAGCAGCCTAAGGCAGCAAACCAAAGCCTAAGTCTCCAAATGGTTCAGGGTTAAGAAACCAAAACCTAAGGATAAGCAATCAAAATCACTCAACTAGCCTTTTCCAAATAAGGCAAATGCTTAAGTCATAGCCAATCAGATAAATTCCTTGCTTTTCTTCTGTCTTTTCTCTATGAAAGTCTTTCCCCTCCTCACTCATGTTGGTGGAGGGCTCCGAATCACTTCCTTTTTGGTGCTTCCTGATTCCAACTGATTTTTACTCAAATGAACTTTTAAAATATTTAATATTCTTCCGTTTACCTTTTAATAGTTCATACCTCTATGTAACTTCAGCATGGAGCCAACGACCAGAAAACACAAAGCCTAATGTAAGCTGGATCACAAAGTCAAAGAAAGGAAGACAAGGTTGAGCTGTAAACCTCCAGGTCACAGACTCAAAAGCTCCACGCTGAAAAGAAGAAAGGGGTAGAGTGAATCCAGAAGTATAACACTAATTGTTGTCCCTTCAAAGAGAAGGAAACATCAGGAGCGAGGAATAAGTGATCTGCCCCCCACCCGGTGCCTTTTTGAGTGGTTTTTAATTGGCATGTTTGAGCCATTTTCTTTTATTTTGACTTCAATTTGTTTGATGTCTTTCTGTCATCATATTTTGTGGCTTTTATTTGCTATAGTTTCTCTTTACTTCTGGGATTATTTGCTTCTGAGATTATTATTTGGTGCATTTGTTAATTTTTATTTTTTATTTTTTTCATTTCTCTCCTTTTCTATTACTGGATGGAAATAATAAAGTTTGTATTTTTTCTTTTAGTAACACCTTTTAATACATTAACACAGATATTTAAATTTATGTATTCTAACATAGCCTAATTTGAAGATTATCCCTAGTCTCCTCTCAAATTAGGTAAGGACTATATCACACTTCTCAGTAAATGCCCCACAAAATTCCCGATTACGTTTTAGTCTATTTTCATTTTCCTTTTAAAACAAACACCCAAATAATGTTAATGTCATTTGAGGGTGTATTTTATTAAATACACTCACAAATTACTGTTAATATGACCTAACTCAATAATAAAAGCTTAGTTAGATTTACCATCATCCTTTACCAATTTCCTTTTATTTCTTGTCCTTTATTCTTTTTTTTCTACTTTCAATTCTTTCTTGAATGTATGTCTCTTCAGCTGAGGACATACTATAATATTTTCTCATTGAGGTTCTTGGGGCTATACAATTTATAAATTACTATATTCCAAGTATAATCTTTATTTTATCTTTATAATTTGGTGGTGTACGTTTAAAAAAATGTTTCTTCTTAGCAGGTTCAAGGTACTTTTCTTCTATCAACTATAGTGGCTGAGGATATGTCTCCTGATAATTCATCCTTGGTAAATATTCAGATATTTCTGTTACCTTTTAGGTTGTTCCCTTATCCTTGATGTCTTTATTTTCCTTATGACTTGACAAGGTATAAAGTTACAGATATTATCAATCCTAGCACTAGGTGGAACTTTTTAATCTGAGAACTCATGCCTTTTCTTGTTTCTGGAAATGTATCAGCCATTAACTTTTTTAATATTGCCTTTCATCCAGTTTCTTTCTGTAATACTTCTGGAACAAATACAAATAGAATATTGGAGCTTCACACTCCATTGTCAATGTCTCTTAACTTCCTTTTATATTGTGATTTTTTTAGAAAAATCTGACTACAATATATTATATTATTGTCCTTTCCCTTCTCTTCTAATTTATAGCTCCCTCTTTCACAGTGCCTAGTCAATATTTAACTAACAATTTAAAAATTTTCCCAGTAATTAAAATTTTAATTTCTATGACTTCTATCTTCTTCTCTTTTAGATCTATCTTTGTATTTTATATATTAATAGTCTTGTTTATGGAGAGTCATTCATTTTATTCTTTTCTGGAATATTTAAACATACATATTTTATAAGCCCTATCAAATTTTTCTATTAACATCAATTTCTTAGACATGAATCTCTGTTGTTGTGTCAAACAAATATTTAATTTATTTAAATGTTAAAATATGCATTTTAAATATCCAAAAGGATATACACTAAACTAATAGCAGTGTTTATTCCTACTGGTATGAATTGAAGAGGGGAAATTTTACTTTTTTCTCTTAGTATTTTACTGTTCTTTCCATTTTTCCTACAACCGATATTAACTGATTAGAAATTACATTTCAGAGAAATTTTCTACATAAATTTATTTGCCTTAAAGTTAAGAAACAACTAAAACTTCAGTTTTTCACTTTCACTCCAGTGTTTTTTCTTATAAACTAATAGTCATGTAGTTTTTTTGATAGGAAATAAAGGTATATATCTCCACATAAAAAATAAACTAAATAAAGAATATATTGTAGATGTTGAGACCATATCTAAATCTTCTTTTAAAGTCCAATATGTAGCCACAATAATGAATGTGCCAGGGGACCCTGACAGAGTGGGAAGGACATCCAGGAAAAGATTGGAGAAGAAAACATTGAATAGATCTTTAGATTCAACTGCAAAATACTTACGCTTTATATATTTTAATTGTTAGAATATATTCAAGTCAGTAATGTGCATTAGAAAACCCATCTTGTATTATTTTATACAATATATTTTCATTATTGGAATTAACTTTGTAATGAAATTTCTAGACATGTTTTCCCTTCCAAGTGTAACAACCCAGCATTTATTGACTGGACAATTTACCATCAAAACTTATAAAGCATTTTAAAATATGAGAAATTAAATTCTACTACAATTTAATTTAATATTTCTATCAATTTGTAATATTCATATCTACTGGACTTATATTCTCTCTCTTACAACCAAACAGTGTCATTTTCTCTTATATTAAAACAAATGAACTAACAGTGTTTGCTACAGAATGACATGTTTGTCTGTGAATTTAAAATATCTGTACTGTGGAGTTGAATATTGCAGAGATCCCTATATTCATATATATATATATATATATATATATATATAGCATATATTCATCTATATATTCATAGAGCCCTATAAGTGTAATTATAACATCACTCTTACCATTTCCAAAGCTAAAATTGCCCACTTGAAAACATTCCACGGGTCAAAGAAGTCAAATAAGAAAAAGAATCTCAAGTAAAAAGATGTGTTAACTATAAAAGCATCTAGATTAGCAAAGAATCTCTAATTTAAATGGTCAAGTTAAACAAGACACAATTAAGACTAATTTAGTTTTCTTGTCTGCAGATGAGAGAAAGAAGATTTCAAATTAACCTATATTATGTCTGGTATTATTTTAAAATGTAAATGACATAAGCCTTTCAGCTCATAGCTATGTGGTTAACTTTTTAAAGTAACAAACCCACTTATTCTTTTACAAGTTCCTATGTTCTAATTTTGTACATCAAACTTCTTTACATTGTTGCTAAACGGCTTCAACAAGGTCAAATTTTTAAAGGAAACTTACATTCCCCTTGTCATTTCAGTAAACATAGAGACAATTTAAAACTTTCATAGTCATAATAAATTAGCCTGGTTGCCACTTGACTCATGGTCCTGGAAAATGAGCAGGTTCTGTTCCCGAGTTTTAGCAGATGTGGCTACAGAACACGCCATGCTTCCAGAATACTTACCCTAGGGGAAGGAGACCATTTGAAAAAGAATGACGAGAGACTTGGTAGACTACTTGGTAAGGACTGCTTACTATTTTTCCCTGATGAGGTATTCCCCATAAATCTGCTGATTTTACCCTCAGCATTTGAGGAATTGGAGACTTCAGTCTAATCCACTTCTCTCCATCCCTTCTCTTTTCAAAGTCAGATGGCTTCCTTGATGTGGGAGCACTACAGCTCAGTTTCTGTGCCGGCTGTCTAAAGTACTTCCTCTATGGTGTTGGCTGGCTATTCTCCATCACATCTTCATTGGGTGTCCGGAGGAGTTTGTGTCTCCACATTGCACACACAGTAGAAAAATCAGATTGTTACTTGGATGTCTTTCTGTGTAAATGTAAATGTCTTTGTTACCTGGGTTTTAGCCAACCATACTGACCAATGTTTCATTGTTTGTTTGTTTGTTTTTTTATTGTTTCATTTTGAAGATATTTTGTATGTGAAAATTCATCATTAGTTGTTCCAAAATTGAGTGTAAAATATTCTACCTTTTCCAGATAGAAGTGGCTTTGCCCTGCTGTAAGGTTCATTTGTATAGATTTCCTGCGTCAGGTTACTTTCAGCATATTTATTCTGGGCTCTATGTGACAAGTACAGTGCAAGATACAAACCAACTGTGTTATTGAAACTTCAAATTGTATACGTAAAATTTTACACCTAGCACAGTCTTTGCATCTTCTTAGATCCTGTCAATATATGCATATCAGTAGAAACAAAAGTAAACTCCTGTTCTTCTGTTGAGCAGGAAAAGAGCTTTATGTATTTGTTTGTGGGATTTTCAGGCAGCCTGTATTCCAAATTGACACTGGGGTTTAAAGGTTTTAGGATTTCAAAGATATTGCTGTAAAGGTAAGTTTATGGGTTGTGTGTGGGGCACTTCCCCATGTGAATTATCGCTGAGTAACTAACCTTGTGTTGTGACTGGGGGAGCCCTGCTGGAGTGCTCTAATTCTCATGCTCGACAGGAAGCTCGGTGTTATCCAAATCCCAATGGTACTCAACTGAATTGATGAAATGACCGGGCAGGCCTAATTAAAGCTGTTCAGCTCAAATGTATTGATGTATTACATCTATTACGGCTTGGTTCAATAGGTCCACCCTGTGAATGCTGCCACAGCCTGTAAAGCAAACTAAACAGATTGAATAAATAATGCTGCAAGGAAAGGAGACAGCAGTGGAATCAAAGCAACAGAGCGCAAAATGCAACAGGGTGACCTATGAACTTTTTATCATATGATCCACCATAAATTACTTGAATCTTTATTGTTTTTACATGTTGAACACTGAAGAGAGAATATTAAGATCTAGAATAATCTTTTAATCTATCACAAGAGCTGGTAAACCCTTCTCTCCTTTAGTAAACATTGCATGACAATGTGCATAAAATCAATGTGGTTTTGCTTGACTTTTCTTTGTAACTCATTGTTAGACCCTAGCTTTTCCATTTCTTTATTTTGTTTTCTGGCTGTCTTTCATGAAAGGTTTTTAAACATACAATCTACCATCTTCCTTTACTTCTTCTGCTCCAAAAGACTTGTTACTTCTTTTTTTTCTTTTGCTGAATTTGAATCATTTTTAGATTTTCATAATTTGTATACTGTTCTGAGCAATAACTCTGATTATGTTTGGTAATGAGTTGTTCCAGATTCTGTGCCTAATAACACAGGGATATCTTACTCATTCATATATTGCATTCAGTGTTACTTATATCATTCTGTTTGCATTGTCAAGACAGAATAGTAAATTATTGTTGCAGTCACAGCTTGTTGATGCTAAAACAAAGAAAACGTAGCTTCTTAAAAATATGCAGACTAAAAAGTTATCAAAGTTTTTTTTCATACAATTAAATTTTTAAAAACTTATGGGACATGATGGCTGTCTTACAAATTTATTTTCTGCAAGTGAACTCACACTGAACTTCAGACATACTTCTGCCTACTTGACATCTCCCCTTAGATATTTAAAAGACATCTCAAACTTAACATTTAAAAGTGAACTCCTAATCTTTCTCCCCATCCAAATCCACTTCTTCCATTTCCCCATCTCAGCAAATGTCAGTTCCAGTTTTCTACTTGTTTAGGCTCAAAATATTAGTTATCATGAACTAGTCTCTTTCTTTCATACTCTTCTTTCAATGCACCAGCATATGCTGTTTGTTTTACCTTTTAAATATATTCTTAACTAAACCACTTCTCATTCCCTCTACTGCCAGCATTCTGGTCCAGATCATGATTATCTCTTATTTGGATTTCAACCATAGCCTCTTAGGTATCTTCCATGGTTTCCCTCTTGTCCCTTCTGATTCATAAATAAACCCTCAGCACCTAATCCAAAATCTGGCCAATTCTAGCTGTGCACCAAGTATTAGTTAGGTGTATGATATATGAAATGAACCCCTACAGAATTTAACTGGCTTTAGGCCCTAGTTGGACCTCACATGGGTATTTATAAGTCTCCTTCATTTTCTGTCACCCACTTTTCTCACATCTTAAATGTGTTATCTACTCTATGAGAAACAATAATCCATCTACACACAATCTCATTTTGCTAAAACCCATTAATATCTTGCATTGCTTATAAGTTAAATTCTAAACTCCATATTTTCCTCATTCAGCAAATATTGATTAATTGCATTTCTGTGCAGGACACTGTGCTACATTGCTCAGCATTTCATCAAAGTCCCTTCAGGACCAGACTGCATTGACCAACCTACCTCACTTCCTCTTCTTATACTTGACAGTTTCCAGTAGAATAGAAGCACTGCTTATCCAACACAACGAGGACACATAGTTACTCAGCTATGAAAATCAGTTAAAGACGGATGCATTAAAATTAATAGTTAATACATATTTTAAGCATCTTAATTAAAACTAATAAATATACATTCATTTACATGTCTTTTAATGTAGAGCTATCATCTTTTCTTTTTTTTTTTTTTTTTTTGCGGTACGCGGGCCTCTCATCATTGTAGCCTCTCCCGTTGCAGAGCACAGGCTCTGGACGCGCAGGCCCAGCGGCCATGGCTCACGGGCCTAGCCGCTCTGCGGCACGTGGGATCTTCCCGGACCGGGGCACAAACTCGTGTCCCCTGCATCGGCAGGCAGACTCTCAACCACTGCGCCACCAAGGAAGCCCTATCATCTTTTCTTTAAATGTGAGTTAGCTGGTTTGAATTCTGATTAATATTACTGCATAATGCCTAAAAGCATCTACGATTTCTAGTTTCAATTCTTTAAATTAGAACAAGTTCAAGGCATTTGAGAAGAAACCTGGATTTTCAATTTCTTATTGTTTTCCCAATAATTTCTACTTGCTTTTCCCACATCTTCCAACAAGAAAGTTCTTCAGTGAGTCCTGTTATTTTAGTGACTTTTTATATGAATGAACATTTTTATTTATTCAACTTAATTAAACAATTGTATTCATGCATTAATATTTGTTGTAAGTGAGGTTTGAAAGAAAATACAAGTGACTGTTCAAGCACATAACAACTGGTGGAAACAACAATGTTTTGAACAAGCCCGCTGGGTAGGAAAGTTAAGGTTGCAAGTGTTTACTGTGCTGTGGATACAGGTTGGTATATATTACAAAGGAATTGGAGATAATTAACCTGGTCAAGAGGAAGTTGATTAAAGATACTTCTCTTGCGCTGAAGTTCTAGTGGTTCCCTCACCCAGTTCGATTTCTTCACGCTTGCTGATTATATCTCTGTATATTTGCTCATTCTGCTTGAAAACCTCATTCTTTCTGACTCTGAATAGTTATTAATCATACTATAAGACTCAAATTAGACTTGACTTGTCCTAGTGAGCTCCCTTATATGCTCCTGTAGCACTTTTTGTATGGCCTCCATCATAACACTTTCCACTGTAGACTGAAATTTTACATCTATTTGTGTATCTCTCCTTTTAGACTTGGGTATTAGTGGGTAGTTTTTGTTTCTTATAGGCCCTGCTCTCTGCACCTTCCACAGTTTCTGGCACTTGGTCTACAGTCCGTAAGTATTTTCTAATGTTTGTTAATTTGTTAATATTTGTTCCATTACCCACCAAGAATTCCTAACAAGTCTTTCTCATCACGTGGCAATTTTCTAAATGCAGATTTAAACTCTGAATTGCCCTCTCTGATGACAATGACCTCTTATCTCACCCCTCTACCGTCTCATCAAATTTTCCTTTTCCCCTCATTATTATAGTTATATCCTTAACTCCTTTTTACCTTTCTGGTCCTTTACTCTATTTCTGATTCCACTAAATTGTCTAATCCACTTGAAATCAATTGTATTTTCCAAAATGTGGATTCACTAAAACATACTCTGTTTCCTTTCTCTTTTCCTTTGCCCATCCTGACAATATTGGGCTGTGGGATCCCTCCTGCTCTGTGCTCTGACCTCATGTCAGCTGGAGGTTCCAAAACCACTCTAGTTGGGACCAATATAAATTCTTTGTAACTCAACCTCATGGAGAACTTTGTTATTCTCCTTCTCCTTTGCTTTTGATCAAGAACCATTGTTTCTTATTTTCAAAACTCCTTATCATTCCATGTATTTCTGCCTCCTCTTGGAACTTGCACCATTAACCTTTTCATCTCTCATTTGCATGTTCAATTTCTCTTTCAAGTCTTTCTATCCCTTATGGCTCTTCATCTTCCTTCATCATAGTTTTACTTCAAAATTTTTTTTTCTGTATCATGATATGTGTTTGTCCTTTTCTCTAATAACAAGTTTGCTGAAAGTCAAGTCTATAAAATGTTCTATAAGACTACTTTTTCTTCCTCACTAGCCATTCTTTTCATTCTTGAAACAATAATAATATAGTTCCTAACACCCGCAAATATAACTGAAAACTCACTACTTGGAGACAATGCGATGTTTCATATTTATTACCTTATTTAAATCTTTAAAATATTCCTGTAAATTACTCTCATTTCCACCACTCTACAGAGCATGAAACTGAACTTCAAAGATTTGAAGTAACTTGCCAAAGGACTTACAGTTATCTGATTTCTGCTTCCAATTACCTCTAAAACATTTCTCTCAAACGTCACTGGTGACTTTTTTATTGAGGTGAATTATTTTTTTTCTGGCCGCATGGTTTGCAAGATCTTAGTTCCCCAAACCAGGGGTTGAACTCAGGCTCTCGGCAGTGAAAGCACAGAGTCCTAACACCTGGACTTCCAGGGAATTTCCTGAAGTGAAATGTAAAAAATGTAAATTAACCATTTGAAAGTTCAATTCAGTGGCATTAAATATCTTCTCAATGTTGTGCGATCATCATCTCTACTTCTGAAATAGTCTCATCACTCTTAAAGGAGACCCTGTACTCATTAAGCTATGATTCTCCTTTTCTTCCTTCCCCCAGTCCCTGGCAATCACTGATAGCACTTTCTGACCTATGAATTTACCTATTCTGGGCATTTCAAAAGAATGGAATCATCCAGTATGTGTCTTTTCATGTCTGGCTACACTTAGCATGCTTTCAATATTTATCCACATTATAACTTTTATAAGAAGTACTTCATTTTTATGGTTAAAAAATATTGCATTGTATGGTTATAATACATTTTGTTTATCCTTTAAACCATGGATGGACTTTTGGGCTATTTGTGAACAGTGTTACTAAGAACATTCGTATACAAGTTTTGTTTGAATACTGTTTTCAATTCTTTTTGATCTATCCCTAACAGTGAAGTCACTGAGTGAAATGGTAATGTTTCAAGTTATTGAGGAAGTTCCAAATTGCTTTCAACAGTGGCTGCACAATTTTATATTCCCACCAGCAATGGACAAGTGTTATAATTTCTCCACATCCCTGCCAAGACTTTTTTTTTTTTTAATTATAGCTGTCCTAGGAAGTATGAAGTAGTATTTCATTGTGGTTTTGATTTGCAATTCACTAATTATTAATGATGCTGATCATCTTTTCATGTGCTTGTTGACCATTTTAATATCTTTACTGGAGAACTGTTTAAGTGCATTGACCAATTTTTAATTGGGTTGTTTGTCTTTTTGTTGTCAAGTTGTAAGTGTTATTCATATATTCTGGATACTAGAAAATTATCAGATTTGTGAACATTTTCTCCCATTCTGTATGTTGCCTTTTCACTATCTCATAGTGTCTTTTGATGCATAATGTTTTTAATTTTGATGAAGTTCAATTTATCTTTTTGTTTTGTTTTGTTACTTTTGCCTTTGGTGTCACATCGATATCTAAATACAAGTTCAAAAAGATTTACTCATATTTTCTCCTAAAAGTTTTGTAATTTTAACTCTTAATTTAAGTTTTTCACCATTTGAGTTATTTTTTTAATGTGGTATAAGGTAAGGTCCATTTTTATTTCTTTGGATATGGAAATCTAGTTGTCCCAGCATCATTTTTGAAAACATTATTCTTTCTCCATTGAATGGTCTTGGCATCCTTGTCAATAACCACTTGAACAAAATTTTAAGGTTTATTTCTGGACTCTCAATTTTATTCCACTGTTACATATGTCTATTTTTATACCAGTACCACACATTATTGTAGCTTTGTAGTGAATTTTGAAAGAGGAAGCCTGAGTCTTCCAACTTTGTTTTCCTTTTCAAGATTGTTTTGGCTTTCACATGCTGACCTTGTTTTCTGCAACTCTTCAGAATTTGTTTATTAGCTCTAATAGTTTCCCCATGGATTCTTTAAGATTTTCTATATAAAACGTAGATCATCTGTGAAAGACAGTTTTACTCTTTCTTTCCATTTTGGATGCATTTTATTTGTCTTTTCTAATTACCTTGGCTAGAATTTTCTGTAAAATGCTAAATAGAAGTGGTGGAAGAAGGTATTCTTGTCTTGTTCCTGATCTAAGCAGGAAAACTCACAGCATTTCATCACTAAGTATGATATTAGCGGTTAAGCTTTTCATAGATGCCTTTAATCAGGTTGAAGAAGTTTCCTTGTAATCCTTGTTTCTTGAGTGTTTTTATCATGAAAAGTTGTTGGATTTTGTAAAATGCTTCTTCTGCATCAATTGGGATAATTGTGTAGTGTTTTTTATTCATAATATGGCATATTTAATTGATTTTTATGTTTAACCATTCTTGCCTCCTTGGATAAATCCAACTTGATCATAATGCATAACCCTTTATAATATGTTGCTGGGTTCAGTTTGCTAGTATTGTGTTGAGAATTGTAGCATTTATATTCATAGAGAATATTGGTCTGTAGTTTTCTTTACTTGTGATGTCTTTGTCTTGCTTTGGTATGAGGGTAATATGACCTCACAGAATGATTTAGAAAGGGTTCTCCTACCTTACTATTTTTTGGAAGTGTTTAAAAAGAAATTGTATTAACTTAACTTTAAATGTTGGTATAATTCCAAAGCAAAGCCATCTAGTTTTGAGCTTTCCTTTGTTGGGAGGTTGTCTATTACTGACTCTATTTCTTTACTTCTTATATATTCATTCAGATTTCTGTTTCTTCTTTATTCATTTATGATAATGTGTTTCTATGAATTTGTCCATTTCATCTAGGTTATCCAATTTGTTGGCGTACAATTATTTATATTACTCTCTTAAAGTCTCTTTTCTTTGTGTAACATCCCCTCTTTGACTTCTAGGAGCATGGATTTAGTTTGGCCTTCTTTATCTAGTTTCTTAAAATATAAAATAGGTGTTTGACTTGTGATGCTTTTCCTGCCTTAATATTGGCTTCTAAAGCTATAAATTTCCCTCTTAGCTTTGCTTTTTCCCTGACCTATATTTTGGTATATTGTGGTTTTATTTTCATTTATTGCAAGGTATTTTATAAATTCTATTATGATTTCTTCTTTGACCCATTGGTTATTTGAGTATGATATTTAATTTCTACATATTTATGAATTTTCTAGTTTTCCTTTTGTTGGTAATTTCTCGTTTCATTCCATTGTGCTTCCAAAATATGCTTTGTTTGATACCTATTTTATTAAATCTATTGAGACTGGTTTTGTGCCTTAACATATGGTTTATCCTGGAGAATGTTCCATGTGCACTTGGGAAGAATGTGTATTTCGATGTTTTTGTGTGGAGTGCTTTTGTGTGTGTATGTTAGATCTAGTTGGTTTATACTGTTATTCAAGCCCTCTATATATGTGTTAATCTTCTGTGGTTGTTCTATCCATTATTGAAAGTGGGATATTCATGTCTCCAACTATTATTGTAGAACTATCTATTTCTCCTTTCAATTCTGTCAATTTTTCCTTCATATAATTTGGGGCTTTGTTGTTAGGTGTGTATATGTTTTAAATTGTTACATCTTGAGACTTCCCTGGTAGTGCAGTGGTTGGGAATTTGCCTGCCAATGCAAGGGACATGGGTTTGATCCCTGGTCCAGGAGGATCCCACATGCCACAGAGCAACTGAGCCCATGCACCACAACTGCTGAGCCTGCATTCTAGAGCCTGCGAGCCACAACTCCTGAGCCCACACACTGCAGCTGCTGAGGCTTGTGCCCCTAGAGCTCATGTTATGCAATGATGAGAGGCCTGCATACCACAATGAGGAGTGGCCCCCACTTGCCACAACTGGAGAAAGCCCGTGCGCAGCAATGAAGACCCAATACAACCAAAAATAAATAAATAAATTCATTAATTAATTAAATTGTTACATCTTCTTAATTAATTAACACTTTCATCATTATATAATGTCTTTCTTTGTCTCCTTTAATGCTTTTTAACTTAAAGTCTATTTTTTTCTGATATTAGTAAGCCACCCAACTCACTTTTGTTCACTAGTTGCATGGATTATAGTTTTCATCTTTTCACATTTCCTGAGTCTTTCTTTTTCTTCCTCAGATCTGTTGTGGAACCTCTGTAATGAATTTCATTTCACCTAACCTCTTTTTAGATCCTGAATATTTTATTAATTTCCTTTTAAAATTTATATCTTTTTACTAATATTCTCTTTCTGTTGAGACATCATTCTCCTGGTTCTCTTTAGTTCATTTTCAATGATTTCCTTTAGCTTTTTGAACATATTTATGACAGTTGATTTATTGCCTTTATTTGGTAAATCCAATGTCTGTCCCTTGCTAGGGAAAGTTTCTCTTAATTTTTTTTTTTTCCTGTGAATTGTCCATACTTCCTTGTTTCTTTGTATGCTTCAATTTTGTATCGAAACCAAGGCATTTTGAATACTTTAATGTGGTAACTCTGGAAATTAGGGTTTGTTTTTGTTTCTTGCTCTCATTTGTAGTTATTTGTCTAGCAACTTTTCTAAACTATTTTTTAAAGACTTTATTCTTCATCATATGTGATCTCTGATGCATTTGTTTCTTTAGCTTACAGTCAGCTAGTCAGAGATTTCCTTAAATGCTTGGAACAAACAACAAACAGAAAACAATATTCTCTTTGTCTTTTGCAGATTGGCTCTCTGTTGAGGTATTCCTTCAATGCTTAGTCAGAACATTTATAATTCTGCTTTAACGTTTACTTTCTATTTGTGCTGAGCATGATCAGCTGGATTCGAAACCCGAGGATCTTCTCAGGTCTTGTGTGAGTATGTTTCTTTCCAAAGTCATACATCTAGCTTTCCAGATTCCCTTTAATATGCAGTAGATTTTCAAGCCCTAGGCCCAGAGTAATTATCTCCCCAGTTTTTCTTTTGCTCCAGGTGGTTGAGCCTTGTTCATTTGTCTTCTAACATTTTGAAAAGTGTCTTCTACTCAGCTGCTTTTCCACCTTGAAAGAGTTCCAAGTTAGGAGAAACAAAAGCATGTGCATTGCATCTGTCTTTTAGGGAATACCCAGACAGTTCTGAACAGATCTTTTGGAGCCAAGGTCTGCTGTGGTCACTCTGGATCTAGGTGATCACACTGAGAACATAGGCTACTATCTTCAAGATCAAAGACATGGTGGAGACAGGGATAAATGGGGGAAGACTATGTTAAAATGTCAAAAATTTCTCAGGTTTAAGCTGTCTTTTTCTTGATTCAGAATTTGCTTGGTTGTTGTAAAACATCTATTATTTTCTGGAGGTCTGACAAAGTTTATTTTAACATATTTTGATCACTTCTTTGGTATTTCTATTGAAGATTGGGCTTTTAGAATTCCCTAGGCTGTTATTTTCATTGACATCCCACTTGTGACTTCTTAATAACCAAACCAGTCTCATCTCTATAGAAATCTGAATAGTATTTGACTTACTAACCATACTTTTCCCTCAGTCCACTAGCTCCCACGATACTGAAATATGTGCTTTGAAATAAAAGCATTTCTCTCCTTTTCCTCAAATCAATGTACTATAAATTGCTGTTTAATTTTCTTTTACTGTCCTTTCCCAGACAATTATATCAATTCCATTAGTCCTATACTGCATCTATTTATATCACCTTATCAATTTTAGGCTCTGCCTTGAGAATTTCCTAATCTGTGTATTCCTGCCTTCCTTTGTTCCTCCTACTACACTTTTCTCATCTGTTTATTTCCCCTTTCATTTTTCACAAAGATTTATCAAGCATCTTAATAAAGTATTGTCAAGTATTAGACTAGCCTCTAGGGATCTGGAGATAAAATCAGCCTCCCACTTAAGTAGTTCAGAGCCTAATGAGAGATTTGCAAACAGATAATTTGAACACTGTTTAATAATATTAAAATAGCAGTGATTACAGAGTCTCATAAGGAGAACTCATAAGGAGAAATACAAGCCAAGAGAGAGTAAGAAAGACCTCAGTGAGAAAGTACTAATGGGGTCAAGTCTGGGAGGATAGAAGGAAGTAGTCAGAAGAGACAGAGCTGCAGAGAACAGAATATTTATAGGAGCCTCATGTTGTCATTACATTATCTTTGCACAAAGTGATACAAAATAGGGAGAGACAATACCTGGGGCTCAAGCAAGTGATAATTGGTGGCCAACTTTATTGTCCACAACTCTGTGGTTTGCCACGGCTTCACCCGAGCCACAAGGCAAATTGAATTGCTTTTTCATATGGATTTCTGTAGTGGATTATAGATACCTCCGTACAACTATACATAGTTATGTATATATCGATTTCTTCTTATTAAGACAGAAGAATCCCTAAGGAGAGGCTCCCTTTAATTCTTTATCTGGACCGTGTTTCTCAGAAAATTCTCTGACACCAAATAACTACTCCATAAGAATTCACTGAATTGAATGCAATCTATACATCTTGACATCTGACCTCTTCCATGAGATTATAAACTGCATTTCCAAGTATTGGCCAAGCGGCCCAGTGACAAAACTCCACATGTCAAAACCCAGTCTTGTTAAAAACAAAAAAACAAATTCATAAATGGTGACCAACTGGTTACTTAGATTAATAGTTAATTTTCTCAATGGATAATAAAGAATTTTGATCACTTTCATGAGTGCTCAACAAATAAAACTATTATTTTAAAAAAATCAAATCTTATTTTTTCCCAGTTCTGAAGAAACCACATCCCTTAACCTTTTCATTTATGTGTATGTCACCACTACTCTCTCAGTTGCCCATCCTTTAAATTTTAATCATTTCCCTTTTTTCTAAAAATGCTCCATATTGAATCAACATATAGCTGTTGATTTTACCTTTACAATCAATCCTGAATCTATCCATATTTTTTTCCATTCTCTCACTGCTTCTCAAGGTAAAAAACATTATTTTTAGCTTGAGACATTTAATTTTATTGCTTATTGAAGACAACTAATAATCTTAAATCTTGAGAGTAGCTAATGAGAAAAGAAATAAGGGGTCATTTTAAAGAATATAAATAAAAAAATTAATGGGTAGTGATTGTGGTAGAATTTCAGGTCAGATTGAGAAACTGCAATTTTATATGTAAATAGAGGATAAACAAAGGAGGCAATGAGGAATATATATGACAATTCTGGGGGAAATATGTAGCATGATTAATGGTTAATATATACTTAAAATTTTTATTTTGTAATAAGAAAAAAAATCTTTGGGGGGGAATCATCCTTTAGGCAGAATGTGTATTATATTAAGGGTGAATTGGAGGCAGAAAAATACTAGAGATTATTAATTTTTAAAATTCAGAATTCATTTTCCCACCATATAAACAATGTTTAAAATAGGCATTTGATTCCTTGACTAGTTCACAAAAATCTTATTCAAACAGCAATATGCCTAGAAAATGAGATTATGTATATTTGTCTTTAGGAGACAATTTCAAGCAGTCCCAATGTTGACAATGTAGGGTTTTTGTTTATTATTTAATAATTGGTAACTCTTACTATTTAAAAATTTATTATACTGATCTTGTTTTTCTTTTGTGCCAAATGAGATTGAGAATGATTGCCTAGTATAAAAAACAAAATGTGTCCTAATAATAACAACAAAAGAGCAAAAATATTGTTATACAATGTATATCAACTAAGACTTTGTGGTCTCCAATTGTGCTTGTTTCCTTATAAGCCAAATTTGTTTTCTATCATTGTTTTGCTTTAACATAGAATTAAAATTAGTCATTTAGTGTTTGGGGTTTCTTATTATCTACTAAATTCTGTATCCAGCATTCCAAACTCCAACTGTGTAATATAAAACAAAGATGAAGTCAGTGAAAGAGTTTAAGCATTTATATAGATAACATAAGCCATATATATTAAAATATTTTCAATAACTCAATTTTATAATAGCTAAGGGGAAATATTTTTGTCCAAAAAGACTTGCTTATAACTCTTTTGGCTCTATAATTTGCAAAATTCTTTACTCTTATTTCTCTTTATTTTTCAAAATAATTTAAAATAGGAAATTGTGGAATGGAAACAGTTTGGAATTTTCTTAAGTATTTGCTTTAGGAATACAAGTGAATAAAGCCAAAACATAAATTGACCATAATGTAGATTTTCACAGTCACTCAAGGCTGGTTTCAAAAGAATATCTTGTTGAAATACTGAATGAACGTATAAAAATAACAAGCTTTAAGGTACTCACGGTATAGAACTCTGTACTCTGATCAAATGAGAGGTGTTACAATCAATCTATAACAAATACAGAAAAAAAAAGTCATTTATATGTTATTTGAGGCTTTTTCCCAGACAATACTAGGATTGGATGTTTGATGTTTAAGTTGAAAAAAAAATCATGTCTTTAAGTATATATGTCATATTTTTATATTTTTATGTTACATATATATTAGGTGGTGTGTGTGTGTGTGTTCATAATAGACACATACACTTCTAATTTGTATCACTTACACTTTGTTATGTTGATGTCATTGGCATTTTTAAGTGATGCATCTATGAAGAAATTGATGATCACGATATGCTACAACTCAGAGCTCTGTATCAGCCACCTTAGCCATAAACAGCCTGACAGTATCACTCTGTCATTTGAGATGCACAATGTCTTCCAATTACTATCATGTACAATCCATTCTCTTCTGCCTGGTTTTCCCACCCACCTCATTCCCCCTCCTTCAGGAATGTATTACTGATTGACTAAAAGTAGTTCCTACAGTGTATATAGTCAATTCCCTAGCCCTGAAGGGACGGTCTTGCTCACTTTCTTCCAAACTAACCCATGAAAAAGGTGGCTCACAGTTTATATAGTTTCCAATCGTATGGTGTAAGTCAGGGTTAGGGAAAGTTCAACATAGTGAACACTGACCAGAGAATTAGAAGGGTTTGGGCAACAGGGCAGCTATGTGATTTTGGGTGAAACAACATTCCTTAGGCAGACCTCCCAAATCTATAAAATATGAAAGTCATACTAAAGAACTCTGAGATTCTTTCCAACTCTAACAGATTTCAGGAACATATTAAGGATTACTAAAATGTATGAGCTTATCAATCAACACAAACTCACGTAATAGATTCTGTAAGTGAGAAAATTCTAGCATAACTACATTATATTGTTCTCATAATGTTTCATGCTTGAAGGTAGCAATGTGGCAGTGGGTACAGCATGTGGATTGAGACAAACCTGAATTCAAATACTAACCATTAAGAGCTTTATTAATTTGGTCAAGTTCCTTACAATTTCAATACTCAGTTTTGTCATGTGTAAGATAGAGAGAAATATGTGAACATTGCAGAATTGCTTGGCAGGAATAGAAATTTTATATATATATATATATATATATATATATGAAAAGCTCCACTATTTCTGGGATATAATAGAAGGATACCATGAGATATACTTTTAGTGATATTATCATATTCACTTGATTGTGAATATAAATACCTTTCAGAGCACACAAGTTTTCAATCAATATTTAGTATAAGAGTAAATAGACTTAAGTGAGGGAGACAACTGAAAACAATTCCACGTACTGCTATAAACAGATAAAACTGACAGATCCATAAATACTGGAATTCAACTGATAGAATCTGCAAATACCTAGATGTCCAGATTGCTGCCATAACACTAAGTGAAGCAACTCAATAATTAAATAGCCACCTTTGCCAGCATATGATGTTGTTCTGCTCAATAATTCATTTAATGATTAATTCTTAAGTATCTACTATGTATTGAGTCCTGGGGCTGGAGCAATGACAAAACCTGTGCTCCTGTGATTCTGATTCTAATGGAAGAAGATAAATTAAATGCAAATTAACTAGTTAATATTTAATATGCTAGCTTGATGGAGATCTGTGCTATGAAGAAAAATAAAGCTAGGCAATGGAGAGAGAGAGGGATGGGGGAGGAAAGGGATATTTTATCTCTGATGAAATGATTTGTGAGAGGAGATTCAAAGGAAGTCAGGGGACAGTCTTGTTGCTATCAGAGTGAGAGTGTAAACAAAGGCCCTGAGGCAGGAGACCACCTAGGTTTTTCAAGATAAAACAGGATGTAGAGACCATAAGAGAGAGTGAGCAATAATAAGAGATAAGTTGTGGCAGGGGTGGGGGGGGATGGAACATGGTTACAAACTAGGATTTTACTCCACATGAGATAGGGCACTGAAAATATAGCTTTGGAAATTAGCAGCATAGAGATAATGCTTAGGAGAGCATCTTGGGAGTGAATGAACTCAGAGAAAAGAAATCATCTGAGGACTGAATACCAGATAGGTCAGTCAGTGTTGTTGCTTCATTGTTGTAGTGCAGTATATTATAAATGATATGAATGCTATACTTTGTCTAAAATGTTGTAACATTTTATGATTTTCAATTATTACAGTATTTCCTTCTTCACTTCATACTGTTAGCAGGTAAGCGAAGTAACCCTGGGAATATTCTCAGCCATGCTCTACAGATGCGGAAACCAACACACAGCTGGATGGAGTGATTGCCTCCAGCTTAAATTGATTTTAAATGAAGAGCAGCCAGAAGCTTCACTTTCCACTCCTCTCTTATCCTAATATACGCTTATTCTAGTGGGCTTCTAAGGACCCTCTCCTGAATCCTCCTGCCCACCTTCTCTGAAGACTTCTCACAGACTGCCACAGCTCTTAAAGTGATGTGGTCTCAAGTGTCTTTCTGCTGCCCTGAGAGGAAAGGAAACAAAAAATCATGACCAGAAATAGCTATCACTTGTTGAAAGTCCATGATGAAGATTTATCTGTCCCATCCTTCTGACGGAATGGTGAAATTGCCAAGCAGTACTTGAGTACCAAGCTTTGCATTAGCAACCAAAATCTCAAATGAATCCCTCTTCATTCAGTTACTACCTTGAAGAAGGTAAGTAATTCACTTACCTTCTTCAAGAATTTGTTTACTCCTTACTGAAACAGGCATAGCAGCATAGCAGTTTCCAGTGTGGAGATGGTGTCAGAGAAAGCACCTTACACACTGTTACATGACATATAATTATTAATAATTAAAGTTTATACAAATATAGAACTGAAGACTAGCTTATAAAAAATAAGCTATATAAATTAAGTATATTTAAATATATTTGTATGAATCTTATAAGTAGATTTCACTTAGAAAGACAAAGATTTATCTTGTCTCCTATGTGAATATCTAAAATGTATTAATACAGCTTCTATTAACATAGATCAAGCACACTTAATCTGCAGCTTCAATTGTGCTATCAGTGTTTAATGTATTAAAAGTCATGTTTTTGCCTTTGAGTCTTCTAGGTAGTTGTCTATAACACGTGTATTATTTGATACAGATAGCAAGTAAAATGTTCCTTTGGTAGAAGTGTTGATACAGAACCTAATACAATATGTGAATAGTACAGCAGAGGATGATAATCAAATAATGAAATTTAGAGAAATCAATGGGTTTTTTAATTAACAAGTTCAAATCATTACAAAATAAATAAATAAACAAACCTCTTCATGACAAAGACTTTTTGTTCTCAGTCCAAGAAATAAGTAAATTGATAGAATGATTGATAAACAGGTATATAAATATTCCTAATAACTTATCACTTTCAAATACAATCTAAATCATTGATTAATTATAGTTATCATCTCACTTCAATAACTCTGAAATGTTCATGTATATTGTAACTAAGCGTAAAGGACCTATTTACATAAATAGTATAGTAACTATATATGTAGAAAAATAAGTATATAGATGGTGGTGTGTGTACTTTGTTTGTTCTTTAGAATCATTAAAATCATCTTGTCCCCCTCAGCTTTTGTAGGATTTGAGGGTGATCAGACATCTCCCTTCAACTTCACTTTTGAGATAATACAAAGATGACCTTAAAAATATATTTTGTACAATCATCACCATTGATTAAATTATTATATCTTTAGTCTATCAATATGCATCTATACGAGGTTAACATAGGTATTTTAATTTTAGAAAGCACTAGGTAGTTTTATTTTATTTTTTATTTTTTTTCATTGAGGGCAAGTCTGTGTATGTGTGTGTTGGGGGGTCTATGTGTGACTGTGTGTGTCTGCGTGCGTGTGTGTGTTTACACAGACGTTTATAATTGAGAACTTTCTTCTTCAAGGCCATGGATCTGTGCCTAAAATCCAGCCATCTGTCCTGCTTCATGTCCTTCAGACAATGGCCAAGGCCATAGAAATGTTGGCTTTTAGGCTTTTTGGATTTGTCACTTCATATGGAGGGCAGGATGGTCAGATCCAGGAAATCCCTTGTCACAGTGGTTGCATTAAAAGACTTTGCACCTGTGTGCTTCCTGTATTGCCTCGTGAGCGCATCACTTCGGGCAAAATGCCACTCACACACTTCCCATGAGCACTCGGGAGCATTCAGGGCAATGACATAGGTATAGTACCAGCATGCTGCCACTGCCTGATTCATAGAGGGAGTACTACTCAAATGTCTACTTCTGAGATTGTATTCGGTAGGTGCAGAGCAAAGTCCAAGTACGTGCATTTTGATAAGGATTCTAAGAGACACAGATGTTAAACACTTTGAAAACACTGGCATTAGATAATAAAATGATGCTTAAAATAAATGTTTTAAGGGAGGATAAAGCAGTATCCCAAAAAATAAGGTAGAATACCTTAATATACTGTTTGAAATAAAGAAATAAAATTCAAATAAAATAATGTTTCAGGAAAATATCTGATTATAATTGACAATTCCTTATTAGTAATTTTTTATTAGTAATTCTGGATTAGTTTGAAATTTAGTTATTTTTATGTCAGGAATTTTCCATTGCTTTTTCTGGATCCCATCTTTAAGCTACCTATGACAATATTCATGAAGTAAACAGATTGAAAACAATCTATTTTAGTCTAATACATATGCCAAAACAAATACATATTAATTCATTTATTCAAAAATATTTATGAGTGTATGCCAGTGCCAGCATTCTGGTAGGTGAAGATGAGGATCAAATAATGATCAGAACTATTCCTGAGGCTGGATATTGTCTGAATTAATGTCTCTTGAACTTTAATTTTCTTTAGAATCACATGGAACCCTGATGAAATGCAGATGCTGATTCAGTAGGTCTGAGATCAAGCCTGAGATTTTGTGATTCTAATATATAGCTGCTGCTGGTCCCTTACCACATTTTGAGTATTTAGGGTCAGAGAATTTAAATGTCTACTCTCACAGCTTCTGCTATGAGCCTTAGAACCAATGTAGTCAGCCATATCTTCACTGTGATGTAGACAAATTAAGAAAGAAATGGCTGGGAGGTCTTTTGCCAGAAATAGTTCCTGATTATACTCTAAGAGTCAGAAGAAATTGTTTCCAAAGTTATCTTTTATATTAGAATCAGTTAATTAAAAGTGTCTTTTAATCTTTCCAAATACACCCAGTCATTGACATAGAACAAGTCTAAACATATTTGGAATCATTGATTGTCACCTAGTCAGCATTTGATTCATTATTTCTAATATTTCATAGAACACTGCCTGCACTGGAGAGGTAAAAGAAGGATGTGATCTTTTCTCAAGATGTCTATTGATAAATAGGGACTAGTGTGAGTCACACTTGAAACATTTAATCAAGTGTTTTTTTAACTACACTAAAAATATTTAATACTTTTCTTGTGAGAGAATTTAGGTCCATGTTTGTGATTTTACTAAAATTCAGTTTCGATCATGTAGAATTTTCATAGGACCTGTAAAAATGAATAAAGAGAAACCTCAATTAAAATAGAGTTGGGGGGCCAGAAGGAGGAGCTCTCACTCCCTAGACAATAACAAAGCCCAGGAGGAAGAAGCAAAATCTCCTCTTCTCTCCTGGCAAAAGCTCAGCCAATGAGTATAGAGGCTCAGCAAGCCTCTATACTTTAAACTCTTAGTTCTTTCAATGGACTATTTGTTTACTATAACCCTTCTAAACCTTCTCTTCCCCTCTATAAAAGAGTTCTCTTCTGGTTGGTGGGGATTTGCTCATGGCTTGCTGTAGTTGCAGACACCAAAATACAATTCTTTGTTGATTTCTAATAAACTCATTTTTGCTGGAGAAATAACTGGCAGCATATTTGTTTGAGGTTGACAGACCAAAGACCATCTTCTATTTTAGATTGATATGCTTATAATCTTTACATAATTTTTAGTTCAATAAAGATTTTTTTTTTTAATTTTTGAGTTCTGGGTAACTTGAGAAAAAAATGAGGTAATAATATACCCCCTGCTAGACTTTTCTCACAGTTGTTTATGAAAAGGAAAGCAAAAGGTCAGGTAGCACTCAGATGGCAACCTTAGCAGCTATAAAGTTCACTGGGGAACTTGCTGAGAAAGAAGCATAGTGGATTTGCAGGTCTCCAATGCCTACAGTATTTGTTGGTAGCCCTCAGAGTTCTAGCTGGTCCAGATACAGTGGTGATTAATACAGTTTCAGGAATTTTTTTGCCTAGTGGTTAAACATTGCCATTATTATGAATTAAATTATATAAACAATTAAACTTCTTTAAAAGCAAAAGTAATAAATACACAAAACTCACCCCTTTCTAATCATTTTACTCTATTTTATTAATAGCTGTGTTCTTGAGGTTATTTATGCCTCTTGTATTTGTATAGTGAAAATATTTTGCAGTTTGTTGCTGAGTATCTCTTCCCAATTTACTGTACAGTGACATCATGTAGGTAGCTTGAACTCACCCTTAGTTGGAATATTTACACCATGGAAATTAGCACACCACCACACCCTGCCACGGAGCTAGTTAGTCAACGTTTACAGGCATACAACTTGTTAGATGTCACACTTTGGAAGAAAGAACTTCAATCCTGGAGCTCTGGGAACGTCAAATTACGTGATTTAAGGTTTCACTGGCTCTGCCCTGGTATGACTGGGGGAGGGGCTGATAGCGCAACATGATCTGACAGAGCCTTGGATACAGGTGTGCCCTTGGAGCTCAGCATTCACCACTGGATTGAACACCAGCTACTTGCCTGGCGGGATCAGGGTTGCCACTAACCTTCGCAGTTGAGTAGGTTCAATTGTATTGAGCACTATCAATAACTAAGGAGCTTTGCATGAACAGAATTCCTTTTGGGATGCTAGCTTTCATGGATCATCCCTCAATAAATTTATCTCTACAATTCAACCATCTTTCAGAAGAACGTCTTTTCATCTAAATAGGTTATATATTATATAATGTAATAAGTGTAGCAGGGAAGGTAAGTCACTTTTCAAAATTGTACGTAACATCATTAACACATTTGACATCTTTTTGAAAAGTTATGAATTTTAATGAAGCTTATTTACATTTGAAAAATAATTGTTGCCATTGCCTTTTATATTGGATCTTTTCTTTTGTAGTATCCAGTATAACAGAAATGTATACTGATACATACTGCGTTTAAAATTATTCTTTTTTTATATCCCTTTTAATGATACATTATAGATGTTTGCCTGTCTAGAATGGTTAAAATAAACTTTTGGGGTATCTTCCCAGGTTACCATTCTATGACTATGACTTGTTAAGGGTTAATATGCAAACAATCAGTAAAATGAAGTTTGTTACAGTGTAGAAGAAATATATTTTATTCCTCTGAAATCACTGTCCTAAAACAGGTTGCATGCATGAGCATGCATATGGAGTCATCCTGGAAGCCATAGGTACCCCCCCTGCACTTTAGAGGAAAACAGATCTCATAACCTTAATTCCCCTTTTTTGTCTTGGAAATCATAAAATATGATACAAATCAAAAATGTAATTGTCATTGCTGTTAAAAGGTAAGGTATTGTAAAGTGACAGCTAATATTTGAGTAGGGCATCTTGTCTAAAACTAAAAGCATTGTCTTTAAGGATTCCTTTTATTCAAGAGAAAACACTTTCAGGAAATCAAATTCCAATTCTATTCACATTTCATTTCAGTTTTAAACTGCCTTAGCATTAGCTGTTTCTCCTATTCATTTAGGGAAGTAACAAATCCTATGCAATAAGAATGTTAATTTTCTCATAGTGTTGCTAATATATATTTGCAGGAAAATGGTGTTGACATTTTTCTAATCACAAAAAGCAAAACCTGCAAAAGTCTGGCACCTAATGCCAAAGGAAGTTGAATACTATATATATTTGTTAGATTCATTGAATAACAATTCTTAAAGAAACTACATATTTAACTATCTATGGGACTGGACAGGTATGAGATAACAATGAAAAAGCAATGGACAGAATGAAGTGAAAGGAATAGAAGTTGATGCTAAGAAAGGACAAAAGGAAGGAAAGAAGGGAAGAAGAAAGAGGGAGGGAGGGAGGAAGGAAGGAAAAGACAAGAGTGATTAGAAAACATTAGAGCAAACTTAAGTAAAAAAATAATCTGGTTAAAATAATTGATTTCTAATTATTCAATAGGTATTTGGTGTCCAGCCTAATTCTCTTCTGGAGGAGTGGTTGATTTAAACTGTGGAGTGTGATTTAGAATATTGAGAGAGAAGAGGAATTGGGATATTTCCCTCTACCTGTCTCTTACTGATGATCCTTCTTAATTTATCACTAATAACTCTGTGACCTTGGAAACATTTTCTACCTTTATTTTCTTCTGAATATTTTTGTCAATATTTAAGTAAAATTATATCTAAAAATGTTTCAAAGTACAAAAACAAATGCAATTAGCAGGTGGAGTGTGAATATTAATTATCATTAATAAAATAAAATAGATACTAATGGCTTAAGTGAACAAGCTTCGTGCCAGGATTCATATCATCTAGGTTACAGTCTGCACAAATCTTTTCAAGTTGTATGATCCTGGACATGTTTTTACCACTTTGCATTGTCAACTCTGAAGTGCTAAATTACTAATGGATTTACAGAAACAAATAAATATTATGTTGTGAGTGAGCTCTTTAATCCATGTAATATTGCTAAATAAATATCGAAGACAAAATGTTTCTGTTGTTGTTTTATGGCAATTGTATACTTTAGAAACCAAATTGCCAATTTTTCTATGAAAATGCAATCTTAGGAGAATAAAGTAAACAATGTAAAATGTTCACACATACTCAAATAGCAACCAGTGCTTTCTTTGTTTATATTAAAGGAATTTAGAATATCACAAATGTACCTACAATGAGCATCTGGTTTGTGTAAGGCAATCTGCTTCTGTTTTAATGAGAACAGTGAAATCCAGAATGGAGAAGTTATCTGATCAAGGACCCAGAGAGTTGGGGTAGAACACAGGACTCCTACCTGTGGGTCACAAATATCCTTCCTACTGCATCACAATGCCTTTATTATTTAGTACATAGATTAGTTGTCAAACAACAAAAAGTTTTTTGTCATATTTGGATTACAGCAACCATGATATGGCTTGGAAGGAATCAACCGACATAAGGTGGAATCATCTGTGAAAAGAAAGAGGTCATTATTGGCTATTTCTGTGATGTGGCTTGAAAAGAGGAGGGGAAAAGTGTCACACTCTGCATGGATCCTTGAAATTTTTTCAGGAAAATACTCCATTAACAATGACAAGTTGCCATCTGTTAGTGAACTCTTCCAGAAGAGAGGGAAAGCTACCCAAGAACATTTTGCTACAGTCAAACTGATTCTCTGAATCCAGCCCTTGGTTTCATTACATGTGCCAATAGATATCCATGGTCACTGGTAAACTTTCTCAGTGAAATAGATGTGTCAAGAAATAAATAACAAGTATTTATAAATGATAAGTTGCTACTTGAACGAAGGTATCAATTATCCTACTAAATAAAAGCCATTTAAATTACATTTTAATTATTTTGCCTGCAAGTGTATTCAGCATTGCAGCTTCTCTATCAAACTGTATATTTGTAAGAAGTGGTATGAGGTTGCACCAGGAAAAACAAAAAAAACTGACCAGTTTATTCATTCACCTTAAATTGCATCCTTAAATTTCATCTCTTGCAGATTTCCTGATAAAGATGGGGGAAATATCGAGCAGTAAATCATGAGTATCTCTCTATTTCATGCATGCTAAATTTGAGAAAAGTCAGAGAATGAAATATTTTCACCTTAGCATATTGACAATTTAGATGACATATAGATGTTTTAATAAATAATATCTTCACTTATTTGCATGTAGATTTTATGAAAGGCAAGTAAATACATAGTTTATATCTTTTTCTTATTTCAAAATGACACAAAAGTTTTAGGCTGTTCATAGAGGTAGAAATAATAAGGGTTTATTTGTGTTAAGGATATATTTCATATTTAAAATAATAGTAGCTACACAGCAAGAATAGTGATATTACAAAAATGTAACCTTGACACCTCCGTAGTACTGAATTTTAACTTAGCCCTCTGCTCCTGGAAAATATCAAAAGTTAAGCAATCTCCCTACCCTTCTGTGATCTGGAAAACATCTTGTTGCTGAGTGCAAGCTTGTACTCATCACCACATGACAGGCCAATTAGTCAGGGGATGAGTTGTTGGGTCAAGGAATAGTGACTTTATTTGGAAAGCCAGAAGACTGAGAAGATGGTGGACTCGTGTCCCAAAGAACCATCTTACCCAAGTTAGAATTCAGGCTTCTTTTATACTAAAAGGGGAGAGGTTGTGGCTGGTTGTTGCAAACTTCTTGGTGCCGGAATCCTTTGTTCTTGCAGCTGTCCATTTAGGTCTGGTCAGTGTGTTCCAATAAACCTTCGGCAAGAAAATTGTTATTCTCTTTTCTGAAACTTCCATCTCTATATGAATGTAAAAGTGCTATACCTTTAAAGGTCAGAACCTTGAGAATGGGCTATCCTGTATATTTCAGACTATAGGCAACACTGTTTTACAAAAGATGCAGAGCCAGCATGACAAAGCACAGGCAACAAAGCACAGAGTTAGAGCTAAAGGAATAGATCCAATATGGAGTCACGTTTGTTCTTCTCTGTTACAATCTTGAAAAGAACAAGACTAAAGGATATCCTGCTTGCTTACCTCTAACCAGGGTCAGACATAGACACGCCCCCTCCATATTCCCATTCTTTGACTCATAAATGTCTGGCTGAATAACTGGTCACCAGTGATCAATTGGAACAAAATGCTTGTTAACTAAATTTGGTTAAAATTCTCTACGTCTACCAGATTCCTTAATTTCTTCCCACTCATAACCTGAGCAGCAGACAGTTTCTCTTAAACAGACCACCCTCACTTCTCCACACCTGATTCTTTCTGGCTTTATTTACCCCACTCTATAAGTGAAAAACTTTTTGTCCACCCCTTGAGATATTTGCAGATTTTATTGTCAGAGCACTCTCCCTAGTGCAATTGTTCCCCACCGCCACCACCGCAATAGTCTTTTCCCCTCCCCCTGCAGCAATACTTCTGAATAGTCTGTCCTTGAATCACTATGTTGTAGAATCTCCTGAAAATAGCATAATATTGTAAGTCAACTGTACTTCAATACATACATACTTCAATACATACATACATACATAAGGTCTCTCCTTACTAAGTCTGAACATTTTTTTATTTGACAATAAAATGCAATGAATATGAACCACTTCAAATAACTTTGGATAGTGACACTTTGACAATGTTCTTGAGTAGAAAGACTAGAACCACTGCTAGCCAAGATCACCTCCAAATTTTGACCATCCATTTCATCTTTCCATTATTTCAAAAGTAACACTTTTCGTATGACTCTTTTGTCCTTCTTTATGAAGGAATCACCAATGTTTCACTTATCAGGCAGTACATTTTTAACTTTTAACTAACATCCATAAAGAATAGAAAAAAGTTCATTTCCACGGTTTGAATTTATAGCAGGTGATATACCATGAGTGATTTTTAAAAATCATGTATTTTAATACTTCATGTAATTTCTCTGAATAAAAAAAAGAAAGAACATACCCAAAAAAGCATGCATTCACAGCAATCTGAAGGAACACATGGGGTGAGGTGTTTCTCATCTTGGCTAAACTGAAAATTATGCTTGAAAGAAACATTTTCTTTTCCTTCAAATTAGCAAGCAATTCTAGATGAGCCATTTTGAAAGAAAAATATAAAGTTCTATCCTGACATCAGTTTACTGGAAACCAGTGAGAGAGCCTGCTATTTAATCTCCACACTGCATTAATTAAAAAATCAAAGAAAGACTGTGCATAATAATAAACCCTTTTTAAGTAAGTGGGTTTCAATAGGAAAGCTACAGCATGCTTCTGTGTTTTCAGACGTTATCTGATTTGTTCTTGCTTGCTTCCACAATTTGTCATGGTCAAATTGAGTTTTAAAACTATTCTCTGAAACTATTCTCTAAGGTAGCTGCTATGTCACAATATTGATGTTCTTAGAGAATTTAATGAGAAGGTGCTAAAGTTTAATATCAAAATCACTGGTGGAACTAATCATGGTCAGACCAAGGACCAGCCCTCATGGGCTATCAATGCAGTTTAATATATATGCTTTAAACACTTACTAGTACCCAGCACTGTTCTTCTGTGATTTCACTGTGAGAGAGTGGTTCAAACAAAAAGCAATAGTCCATCAGAACCAATGCATTTAATTCCTTGTATCCCTACATGTAGAACTTTGGGGAAGTTTTCTGAAAGATAGGGAGAAAATGGAGCTCTAAAACAGGTATTCTTTTTCTGCCTGAATTAAAAGTCGCCTAGGTCTGGGAAGGAGGATTCTACTATATTACACACTGATCCAGCTAACTTTGCCTTTCAGATTCTGATTCCTGCCATCTGCCTTGCTTCCTGAAGGTCTGTTTCTTTTCTTTTGGGTGGACTTCCCAGTTCAGCTCTTGTTCCTGCTTCTCAGGGCTTGACCCTTGTCTCCTGCCTAAACAGACACATTTACCTCTCCTCCTGCCTCAGGGCTCCAGAACACAGTCCCATCCTTCCAGCTTCCTGCTCCCGTTATTGCCTAGATTGCTGTCAACTTGATTTCCTTCCTTTGGACTCTGTTGTGAAACTGACTCCATTCCTTTGGAACCACTTTCACAAGCTGATTAGAAAATGATTTGTGCACATATAGCTCTTTCTCAATGATGCTACTTCACTCAGCATCTTGTAGATATTCCAACCACCCTGTTTTAAGTAATTCCATGTGCTACTGGAATTCTGGCTGGTCATGACTTCTGTGAATGAAAAATGTTGCTGCCATGTCAGTAAACAAAGGATGTTGCCGACATCAAGCCACTACAGCACACCCCCCATGGTGAGCCCTGAGGGAACTCAGGATGGAGACAAATGAGCTACCCCCTGCCAAGCCCTCAGCCATTGCAGCCACCCTCAGTGGTGCACCCTGACGGGACTCAGGATGGGAAAGAATAGGATACTGGCCCTAGATAGCTAAGGTGCATATCAAAGTGAAAGCAGCTCTTTTGCCCCTTTCCTGTTTGTCCATTTCTGTTCCTCTCTAACCTTCAAAGAACCTAATTATGGGAATGAGATCACTAGGCAGTTTAACCTAACTCCTGACATACTTTCCTGAATTCACACCATGCCTTGTCTAACCTGTTGAGTCTTTTCCTAGATAAAATGAAAAATTAAGCAGTTAAAAAAATGACTGGCTCTCTACGCTCAACAGCCCCCCTAAACAATCCTGCAGGCAGATCACTTTGGCAAGATAACATCTGAAGAGAGTCAATCATTCTGTACACAATGGAGAATGATGCAGAACACAATCTCCTGTCTCAATGATTCACTGAGATTCTCTCCCCAGTTTTCCCTTTAAAAACTGTCATGGCTGAGCAGAATCTTCGAAGTTGGTCTCTGGACACGAGTCCACCATTTCCCCAGATTGCGGGCTTTTCTGATTAAAGCACCTTTCCTTTCTACTGACACTTGCCTCTCGAATTACTGGCACCTGAGCTCAGTAACAAAAGGAATGATTTCAATGAGCTCAGACTCTTGCATCTTCCCATACATATTAAAGTGCTGAATTCATTAGCTTGATATATCTTGTTTCCTTTAATTAACGGTAATCTTTTGATATTCTGACTAATTGGTCTTTTTTGCAAAAATCCCTATGTATCACTTACCTCTTTGGAGCAGTCCCTTAGAGCTATATAAGATGCTGTCTCCTGGGCTTGAAGTCCTCAAAAAGTCTTCCAAATAAAACACAATTCTCAACTTCTGGGTTATGCAATTTTTTCAGTCAACATTTCCATTGTTCCTCACCTTTCTTAATATTGTTTGATATAGTACCTGATTTTCAAGTTTTAAAATTTAATGTTATTATTTTCCCATAAATATTACATAATTACAACTATTTTTTTTTCCTGAAGTTCAAAAGTTGATAATCTTGGGAAATTTGTCACATTAAATAATTACAAAAAATAGAAATCTCAGGGATAATACAATAATTTCTGCTCATTTTATTTAAAAAAATTACATGCAACTTCTATTATTATTAGCAATTTTCCCTTTGACTATGAATATGTAGAAAATAGTTAACTGCAGTCATATTTTTTTTATTTTACTTTAGTCATTAAAGAATTGTCTTTGAAACTTAGACCAATTAGACCACATATTGTCCAGTTTCTAATTAAGATGATTAAAATTAGATGCCTTTTATATTCTTACCCAGTTATAAAAATTTTTAATGACATTTTTAAAGGAAATTTCTCCTAGAGTCAGCAGCATCGAATAGTCATACTGATATACATTGTGTATGTGTGTGTGTGTGTGTGTGTGTGTGTGTGTGTGTGTGTACACACAATATATATATATTTAGGATCATATGTTGAGACTTTTAGTGTGTTTCAGCAATGGCTTTGGCACATTCTGTGTTCAAAGGATTCATATAGGAATTTGGGATCTTACTTTATACTATGCCAACTTTTATGGTGGCCTTTCATTTTGTTTATTTCAAAATGTTTGTCCCTCTCCATCTGCCTTTGTACTGACTCCTATCTTACCTTAGGCCGGAAAGCACACTGAGCAGCTTCCAACAAAGTGAGACCAAGGATGTTTCACAATGGGCTCTGCAGGACGGACTGTGTGAAGTTCAATTGTTTCCTCCCCCAGAGTCAGATCTAAGCCATCACTCTGCTAATGAGCTCACTTTCACCAGCATGCAAAATGCTCTGTCACTGTTTCAAACGTTGGCTGCTCTATTGACCTTTTAAGTAGCTGTGAACTCTTTTTATTTTTTCTCTTGTAAATACTTTGCAGCCTTCTGTAATGCTGAAGGTTTTCCAAAACCAATGAAGAATACAATTCAACACTCTCCGATTTTTTTTAACATCTTTATTGGAGTATACTTGCTTTACAGTGTTGTTAGTCTCTGCTGTATAACAAAATGAATCAGCTATATGTATACATATATCCACATATCCCCTCCCTCTTGCACCTGCCTTCCACTCTCCCTATCCCACCCCTCTAGGTGGTCACAAAGCATGAGCTGAAGTCCCTGTGCTATACAGCTGCATAACCCTCTCCTATTTTAAGTTTTATTTTTGTGGGTTTTTCTTCTGTGTAGTGAACATCTCAGATTGAAAGAATTACTTTATGTCTATTGCAACCTTCTTGCCAGAAAGTACGTATAACAAAGAACTTGAGATTTTATGTGCTCTGCAAATAATGTTCTCATCGTTTGCCAAATTTCAGAAACTCTTCAGTCTGTAAGTCTGTACCTGCCAAGTGCAGGGTATTCTCACTGATTCTTTTAAATATACATTTATTTTATTATGTCTGAGTTTGATTATTTTTAGATGCTTTTTTTTGTTGTTGTTGTTGTTCTATAAACTTCTGTTGATATTCCGTCTCCAGTTTTTGCATCACTATTGTTTATATTTTCATTCATTCAATCAGTAGATGCTTATTTGCCTGTGTACTCAATACTAGATCATTCTCTTTGCACAGTGGACACCATGGAGAACAGAAGAGAACTCCACCTCTGGCGCTTACATGAGCTGGTGTGCTGGAGAGATTAGAAATCAGCAAGATAAATAATTGACTGAATATATTGCGAGTTAGATGGTGATAAGTGATGCTGCATATTAGTTTGATATGATTTCAAAGCTGCTTGTTTATGAACTTAAGTGAAGTTATTTTAATCCTCTAGTTTATGGACAGGATAAAAAAACTTATTAGAAGTAAAGTTGTTTTGATATAAGAATGTGGTAAGCTGTGTCAGGATGTCATCTCATCTGTTGTGGTTGATAAGCACTCAGAGCTCAGCTACAGAGAGGCTCCTGCTGGGGGCTTATTGATCAAAAAAAACAAAAACAAAAACAAATAATATGAAGAAGCAACTATGGTAAGGGGACATTTAGACTATAGATACCCGGAGTTCATAAGGACGCTCTGAGAGTTTTGACTGTGCAAAGGTATATTTTGCTGATCTAGCTCTCTGAAGACCTTGGGACATTAGCTCCTTCCTGGTAAAGTCAATTCTTACCTCACTGCAGTGGCCCCAGGGAAGAAGGTCACCTTGCCTGACAACACTGGTGCCCTGGTTCCCTAGCAACGTGCTCTAGCCACAGGGAGACGTTTCACCTCCATTCACCTGGCAGCTGGGCATCCTGGTTGGTTAAGCGACCTCTCCAAAGAACCAACCTCCTAGAAAAAGTATATATCAACTGAATTTGGATTTTATTTTTGTCATCCCCTCTTGCCTGGAACAACAATGTAATTAATCTATCATTTGTTTGGAGTATGTTATTTCTTTATTGGCTTATTAAGAGACATTATCCTGTATGCTATTGACTTGTGAAATTACTTTAATTACCCCAGTGTAACTTTGTTGAAGAAACTACTGGCAAAGTTAGTCTCTGAGCATAATTTGCTGTCTCCAAAACAAAACAAGTTCAAAGGGGGAAATAAAGTAAAAAGGGGCTTTCAATTTTGGATAGTGACCAAAGATGTTTTTTGGGGAAACTGATATTTGATTAAAGATCAGAAGAAAAAGAAGACAGAAAAGACATGCATCAAGGCAGGAGCATACCTGATGTGTCATGAGAATGTCACAGACACCAGTGTGGTTGGAGCTGAGTAGCTGACTAAAATGGGGCAAGGGATGCTGGGAGCAGGGTGTCATTCGGCCATAATCCAGGTGAGCAATGATGGTGGCTCCCATCAGGGTGGTAGCACAGGTGGAAGTGACCAAAGCAGAATGGTAAATGAACTTAGATGGGGCAGAGAAACATTTCTTTGCAGCGGACAGTAAATTAGAACTTGGGTAACAAGGAATGAGATTTTGATGTTTCTAAGATTTATTTTCCCTTCTCATTTTGCACTAACTAAATCCTTTTGTAGATGATGATCTTTTAATGTCTTCTACAATATGCTGATATTCCCATCAAAGAAATTCAAAATTTCCTTATGAAACTATGTATTCATCTCCACCATAATAGAGGTTTTCCCTCTATTACTGTCTTTGGTATGAGTTAATAACTGCAATTAAATCGATTTAGGGATAAGGGTCCAAGAATACTATGTTTCAAATTCATGTTTCAGGCTATTCTATTAATTTTTTAAATATAGGAAATATTGCATGCTTATAAAACACTTCTTTTCTTTTGCTTTGTTTTGTGTTTTTCCAACAGGTTGACAGCTAGGAATAGGGCTGATCCCAAGATTTTGGTCAAATAAAATCATCCATAAACAACAATGAAAAATAACAAGTGCCCTTATTTCTCAAAGCATTTACTACATCAGAGGAAAGTGCTGTAGCATAAAGAGCAAAGTATACTATGAGTTTGTGTGTGTGGTGAGGGATCTTTGTGACTTCTAGTCTTTCATTGCAAGAAATAATGGGTATGTCTTTGTACAAACTATCACTTAAATCTGTCTCTTGACTGTTGCATTGCCATTGGTCTTTATAAATCACATAGGATTTTCATAATTCCATTCTGAGAGTTTCAAGGAAAAGAAAAGTCTTTCCCCAAAATGGAAAAATTATTCTATGTCAGTTTTATGTGATATATGAACAGAAATATGCAGATTCAATAGAAATTTCTTTTTGTTACTTCCTAGGGATTTGCTGTAAAATATTGGAGAACAGCACTTCCCATGTACCTAAAGGCTCTTAAACTCTAAATGCTTTGAAGTCACAAATTTTCTACATTGTATTTTCAATTAAAAGTTTATTTTGCATTAAAAGTTAAACATTTATTTATTTTTTTTAAATTGTGGTCTCCATATTTGATTGTGCATCAGAATCACCCGAAGTGTTTTTTCAAACACAGATTTCTGGATGCCCTCCCCAAGAGTTTCTGATAAAATATGTTGGGGTGGGGTGCAAAAGTTTGCAGCAAATATTTCTTCCATTGTTCCCTGAACCCCAGTATTAACCAACAAGATCTCATAAGTCAGACTAACCTTGCTCCCCCAAAGGCCTCATTCTTTGCTTTTGCATCTTTTTTCTGAAAATGCATTTTTCTCAACCTACCCTCAATTGATACCGCTCTCTTCTTTGTCATTATTAAAATTCATTCCTGTTTCCCTTTTTTCAAAAAAATTTTATTGGAGTATAGTTGATTTACAATGTTGTGTTAGTTTCAGGTGTACAGCAAAGTGAATCAGTTATACATATACATATATCAACTCTTCTAGATTTTTTTCCCATATACTCAATTACTACCTCTCTGTAAATAACTGGAGTTGAGACTCATTATCAAAGAATGCGTTGTGTTTAGTGAGAGTGGACTATTTTTTTTTTCACATCAACCAGTCTGTTTACTTAATTTTACCAGTTGCTACATAAACGGTCTCTTTTCTAGCAGTTTTTTTAGTCTATTTCTGAGCATGTTTACAAGCAAACTCCTGTATACTTGCCACCATATTTTAGCTGGAGACCAGGAAACAGAACTTAGAAAAGTTTTTATAGGGCGCACTTGATTTTCACCAAGCGCAAACTGGAGGCACTTGGAAGAAATCTCTCCAAGGCTCTTCAGCCCTTCATTGACTGCACTGCAGCTGCTCTAGGAAGGCTGGGGTCTGGAAAACAAGGTAGAGCTGCTGAGGGCAGAAAACTGGGGGGTGGGCCTGGAGAGCCAGGAAGATTCCCAATGACACAAAAAGATGCCATATATGCTGTAAATTGAAAAATGTTTCTCATTTTTGAGAAAGTAATGAAGTTTGAAAAATAATGAATATCAAAGAAGAAAAATATCTGGTTAAATAAGAAACAACTCTTGATTATCTTTAATTACTTTAAAATATAATTACCCATTTAAGATAAAATAGCAGAAATATATTTTTGGGTAGAGCAAATTGGTGGGGGTGAGGGTAGGGTATAAAAACGTTTTACCACTAAAAGGTTCTTATATTGTTTGAAGTATCCTATTATTATGTAAATTTAGGCTGTGATACATTAAAGATGAATATTCTGCTATTGTAGAAAACCAAAGAAATATAGACTAAAAATCAAGAGATGAGAGCTTCCCTGGTGGCTCAGTGGTTGAGGGTCCACCTGCCGATGCAGGGGACACGGGTTCGTGCCCCGGTCTGGGAAGATCCCACATGCTGCAGAGCGGCTGGGCCTGTGAGCCATGGGCGCTGAGCCTGCGCGTCCGGAGCCTGTGCTCCGCAGCGGGAGAGGACACAACAGTGAGAGGTCCGCGTACCGCAAAAGAAAAAAAAACAATAATAATAAAAAGAAAATCAAGAGATGAAATAAAAATATAGGAAGAAGAAAGGAGAAACGAATAATTAACCCATTGATTAAGCAGTAGGTGAGTGTTAAAGGATTTGCTTAAAAACTGCCAAATTAGTTAGGAAAAGAAAGTTATGAAGGTGTTAAAAGGTGGATAAAAAAATGATGAAAGCACAAAGGTAACCACTTGAACAAAAATGCCAACTTTTTAAAATACCAAAACATCTTTTTAAAGCAAAATAAACTAAACAAATTCAGCAAATATAAAATGATATGCATAATGATTATAACAGACTGACAAATTAAAGAATAAATGTCAGTGTTATCAACTAATGGAGTCAACAAACTTACCTATTAGAAGAAAACAAGATTTCAGTTTGACTCAAAGTCAAAGGCCAACTAACTATATGTTATACACCAGTGAAAAGAAAAGAAACATTACAGTGATAAGTACTAAATATTTTTAAAAGAGATTTTTTTTAATAAGCAAATTGAGGCAATAAGAAAGTAGTTTTGTGAACCGATATCAAAGTAGAATTCAAGCCAAAAAACATAAAAAATCAACAGAGTTGTGCCCAATATTTCTTCCACATTTTCTCCCCCAAATTCCTGTCTTGCCCTTTTTTCTTACGACTTTCTTACCTCTCTTTTTTCTCTTCCATTTTGATCATGCTGTGCCTGAGTGGTCCTTTAATTTTTCTTTCTTATATGCTTTGCATTCAGTGTTTTAAAACATAAAACATTTTAACTTAGCTTGGCATTATCTGTTTCTCATCAACCAAATTCTGGATAATACCATGAATTCCCAGGAGTCTACAGAGAAAAACAGAAGAAAGAGAAGAAGGGGAGAAGGCTTCCAATAATGATATGTTAATATTTTTTTTTCTTTTTTACTCCCTCTCTCTTTCCCTCCCTCCTTCCTTCCTTTCTTCCTTCCTTCCTTCCTTTCTTTGTTTCTTTCTTTCTTTTTCTTTCAAGCAGAGAGAAATTTATACAAAAAGAAATAATTACAAAATTCTTGGAAAGGATAGAAGAGCAACAAACCTAAAATGTTGTTACTCAGACAGCAAAAATTTGCCACTGTCCATGGAGTCCATACTCAGGTCCAGTTGCTGGAAGCACAATTGCTGCCACTTCAGGTCTATCCCCCACTGCCCCTGCTGGGAAAACCAACTCTGCTGGAGGTCACAGTCTCTTTCAGTCACTGACATCTGCTGCTGCCTCTACCACCACTAGAGCAAGAAGCAAAATGGCTTTTCTCTTCCTGTCTTCTTATATGCCAGAGTCTTCTGTTGGCCAATATTAATTAGAACCTAGATAGCAAGGGAATCTGAGAAATACAACTTTAAGGCTTCCAGCCTTCTATGACACAGAAGAGACTTATAGAAGGAAGACTTTGAGGCAACAGATAAGAGATCACTATCAATAGTTTATCTTGCTAGCTAGCTAGCTGTCATCTAGCTGGTTAGCTATCTAACTATGGTTACTATCTTCTATGTATACAACATGTGTAAAGAAGACTACTCAACAAAATGCCCCTCCTTTATGATGGAATTATGGTGATTTAAATATATGCTGATTAACTTTTGCCAATTTATAGAAATTTTCATATTAATAAAATTACTGAAGTAGACTTGTTTGAAGTAATAACATTTTAACAATTAATATATTTCCTCTTTCGAAGATTCTCATTTTCATCTTTTCTTCTTTTAATATTTCCGAAATTGAGATCCATTTTAAAATCATTGAATTCAAAAACAGAAGTTAATTTTTTATGATTTGATGCTATTAAATTAGTAGTATAACTTATAAAAGGTGATATGTATATTCTATGCTGTTCACTATGTCATCAATCTAAATATACTACTGTCTCTTGCAGTTTATCTTAATACCTTTTCATGAAGAAATTTCTTTAGTGAGATTAAGCTAATAGTTGAAGTGGAGAAGTAAAAAATGTTGACTATTAAGTACATTTAACAAGGACATCTTTATGCGAATTTCTCTAGCTAAACATATCCATGAAATATCACCATATTGAAATATTTACCTTTTACCTAACTCTTCTAGGAATATTTAAAATATAGGGCTTATTTGTTAAAAATATCATTAAACAATATAAGACAGTATTGATTTAGTAATTGACATACGTATCTGATAAGAATATTCCAGGTCCTGTGGTATCTACATCTGACTTTCTTTTCAGATTATATATAAACCTTAACTAGTGACTGTGAAATATGAAATCAGCTTCTAATTTGAATTTTTTGAGTTTAGGTAGGTCATAGCTCTTAAGATATGATTGTTAACATTGTTAAAATTTTGATCCTCTTTCATCCTACCCTATTCACATTCCAAGCATGCTGACTGTGCATGCGTCAGGCCGATTCTGAATCCCAAGGTCATAGGGTACCAAAGGTCTTGCTATTTGTTCCAGAGGAAAGATAACATATTTTCTTTCCCTGTGTTCTCCATGCAACATTTTGTCTCTAAGTTTATTCTCTGCCTAGGGTATTGCACTTTCTGCTTCCTTTCAAGCCATTTTCTGTAGTCATCTTCTCTTTGTGGACATTTTCTAGATCATTTACCTCTTCCTATATTTCTGTATTTTATTAATACTCAGAATCAGTATTTAGTTCCATGTTTTAATATGTTATGTTGCTAAAAGCATGAGGTTTGAATAAAACTGTTTGCATTCCAATCACAGAGCTACCACTTACTAGACTAGTTGTAACATAGGAATTTACGTAATGTTCCTTAGCCTCAGGTTTCTCATTTGTAAAATATAACTATCAATAATATACACTGTGTAAAGTAGTTGTCACCTTTAGAATCAAATCAGATCAGCTCATTACCATGTTACTGGCCCACAAAATTTCTCAATTAAGATTATCAATTATTCAAATCTGACCTTCCAAATCTTTGTTTTCCATTATAAGAGAACACTGCAAATATCAAAAGACAAAAAGAAAAAAAGTAAATGAAAACATCAGCATTATAATGATCCATAATTTCAAACATCATACATATTTAATTTTGTATAAAATTATTGTTAATAATTCTGATCATTTTCTCTTTTGCTAAAATGTGGAAATAACCCAGATGTACAGCCATCTTTAAATCGAAAATAATAAGCTTGATGTAAGAGAATATAAAATGTTTAAATAAGTGAACACAGAAATATAAAAAATCTAAAATTTCAATTCTCACAAATTTGTTTCCTTTTCTGTTTTTGAGAATTGATATTTATACATATAATGGTCTCCTTACCCATAATAGTGATAATGCCTGAAAATACAACTCTTTTGAGGGACATTCATGGATAAGAAGGTAGAGTTACATACCTTTCTCTGGTTCACGAGAGAAAACTGTCAGTTTCAACCCTTAAAGAATGAAACCCTGTTGTTTCCTTGTGATTTTGCCGAATGCATTCATATTTTGCCCTGCCAAGAGGACAGCCATACCCATATTAGACTACTAGTGCTTAGTGTCCTAAATAGTGGAGACATACCTGCTACAGACGATGCCATTCATCGCTATTCTTTTTTTTTTTAATTCTAGATACTCTATTCTAGATGTGTTTGTTGGGGTTGTCCACTACATTTGTGTACATCGTCCTTGTCTAAATAACTCAGTTATTACAATCCTTTCCTTCCATACTTCCCATCAAGCTATCATTATTGCTTTAAAGGGGAGGTCATTAGTAATTTAATGTGTTTTTAACTGTGGTAGTATCTCTAACTTGCTTCCGTATTGTTTAAAGCTGTTAGTGTTCTAGTTACAAAGTTGCATAGATTTTTTTGCCTGTACATTCTGTCATTATTTTCTGCAATTTTCTATATCACAAGATTTTTGAATGACACACAGGTGATATTTTAGCAGAAACAGCAGTATTCACCTCCAAAGAAAGAGCACTTTTAATAGATGGCCATGTTATTAGCTGTGAAGTGTGAAACAGCGAGGTTACAATTTAATCTCTCTTTACTGACAGCATGCACCAATTTTTAAAGCTATGACTACTTGACAAGACTGGAACCATGGAGGTCCTCCTCCTCATTGGGGAGATCAGTAGACAGCCACCAACATTATGAGACTCTTGGATCAACCTCAGAAAAGAAAATCAATATTTCAAGAGAGAGAGGGTAACCTGGGGAGTGATATTTGGCACTTTGCCTCATGTAGCATGTGTTACTTTGAAAAGATACACAATTCAGAGAGTGTCCTGCTAGTAGCAAAAAAGATAAGAGAAGCAATAAATGATAAATGAGATCATGCTAGCAAAATGTTTTAGAATGACAAAATGTTCAAAAGCCAGATAATAAACATGGATAAGAATGAAATAGTCATCTCATGGATAAGATACTAAACTCATTCTTAAGACTCTTATAAATAAAAATAGATTTTCTGTTGAAATTGTTGGGATAGTCTGACAATCTTGCAAAAATTCATCAATTAAAAAGCCTAAGAGTAAATGAACTCTTCTAGAGCTGAAGGAGCTTAAGTGTGTAGTTTGATATCCTCAGTACATTCCCAAGAGGTATTTTCTGCATGCAGATCTTGTAAAACAATTTCAGAAGATTCATACTCATCCACTCCTAACAAGATAAGATGTTCTTTCTTTGTAAAGTTTGAAACACTTTGCTTAGCTAAAAAGAGAACAAAATATCATCCATACAATTGTAAAGAAACAATGACCTCTTGCTTGACCATACATTTTTATCTAATATATAAGATAATTTTTCTATTTAATTGCTTTCTTAAGTAAATATATACCTGTTTAGTTTGGTGGCTGCTCTTAATTTAAGACTGGAGAACCTCAGGGCTGTGACATATTCCTGTGTTTAAATAGGAGATTCAAAGCGGGCAATGAGAACACAATGATTGTAAACATGGAAAATAGAACTTGAGTTACTTCAATCCTATCATTCTATGTACAAATCATTTTCTAAGCCTTACTGAAGCTTTCCTTCATCTATTTGTTTTCCTTTTCTTAGATAATTCACTGGAGTAATTTAAATATATTTATCTGTTATGTTTTTCCTTTTTTTGTACTGTCATGTACCTTGGTGAAATACATGAATTCCATCTGAAGCAAGCTCAAATAATTCCAAACACTTATTAATTAATCCTCAAAATGAATACCCCAGTTCTCATGTGTTGGTTGAAGACTATACATGGGTTTTAGAAATTAACTTTCACATAAATGTAAGGTTTGTGAAAGGATAAGTAATGCATATGACAATTTTAACCACACATACACACATATTATATATAACATCATATAATCATCTAATATTGCCTGCACTCTGAGCAGACTGCTTCTACTGAAGCCCTAGGTACACCACTGTGGTCAAGAGAAGTCTTTTTTCTTTCTTTTTTTTTTTTTGAGGTATGCGGGCCTCTCACTGTTGTGGCCTCTCCCATTGCGGAGCACAGGCCCCGGATGCGCAGGCTTAGCGGCCATGGCCCACGGGCCTGGCCACTCCGCGGCATGTGGGATCTTCCCGGACCGGGGCACGAACCCGTGTCCCCTGCATCGGCAGGTGGACTCTCAACCACTGCGGCACCAGGGAAGCCCAAGAGAAGTCTTTTTAAACTTAAGAATGATCCAGCACGTAGGAGAAAAACTGATGATCTAAGAGAGAGAATGGAGACTTAAAGAATGACTTTTATTAGGTAAGAGTGCTTGAGGTGTGGTGCCCAAGAGGAGGGTTTGTCTTTAGATAGTTACTCTGAGAGTCAATCTAGCTACAAGAGAGAAAGCAAAGCACATGGATAACAGAGGAATTGTAGATAAACATCTATGATGTGTAGATGTCGTTATCAGGCAGCATTTTTAGAGTTGGTTAGGTTTTCCCATCAGTTACTCATCTTTTGAAACACCAATTTTAAAAACCAAAATGAGACCCATTGTTACCTATTAGTATGTAAACCCCAACTATCTTAATTCATCAGTGGAAGAGAGATCTAACAATTTTGAGTGCCTACTCTAAGCCAGACATTGTGGGAAGTGATTTACATATGTTATATCTTTTAATCCTCAGAACAGCCCTAAGGTGTAATTATTTTTCATATAAGGAAACTGAGGTTTAAAGAAATTAAGGAGCTCATCAGAGGCCACACTGTTAATATATGCAGATCTTGGCCTCCAAACCTGCTCTTTCAGACTCCAAAGCCAGTATTATGCATATTTCATCATAATCGTTTTTTCCTATTAATGCATATTCATAATTGAATACTTTCACTTTCCTTGGACTTCTGTGATAACCGAAACAGAATAAACCACTTGGCTGCTAACTGTGAAAACTTAGTTATATTCTGATACATGTAGCTAAACCTTTGCATGTTTTGGACAATATGAGAGTAAAGCTAAAAGAGGATAAAAAAAGAGCAACAAGAGTAGTTTATGCAATTAATAAACCTTAAACAATTCTTCTACTCAGAGCTGGAAATGACTGTGAGTCTTATCAGGCTAAGAGGTCCTGCTGCTCAATCTAATTAAATATCCAACGGCAAACGGGGATTTTTGTTTTTTTGTCTAACTTCATTTTTATTTAGAGTATTGAGGAAAAAGACAGTTATCTTCATTTGTAATTTTAAAAATACACACTTCTTATATGTCTTCACTTTTAAGTAATCTTTTGTCTTGGAAGTTTAAAAGCACTAAAGAGATTGGAAATATGTGTAAGATAATATATTGACTGTTTTCCTGGAACCAGAAGTAGACATAAGAGCACGACTTACGTTTTATATAATTGCATAATATTTTTTAAATAAGCATAATTTATATTTATAAAATGCTTTTCTTCATATAACTCCCAGATTGTGGTAGAATGAATATTTTTTCTTTGATGAATAGAGGCTTACATTTATTAGAAAAATTAGCCCTTTTCTTTTTTCTGTGTTCACAAGTTAATTAAAACTAAAGTGTTTTTACATTTTCTGTTTCTTTCTACTACCTAAAAGTATAGACCTTTAAATTTATCCAAAATAAATTAAAATTTTATACATAGCTGTGCAAAATTGCTTTACATATTGTAGTGTATGTTATTAAATTAATTATAAAATTTCTTCACCAAATTAGAAGATCACTATACATTTTGCAGGGTCTTCACTGCTTGCCACTTTTTACATAATGATCTGTGCTTTCTTATCTCAAGGTACTGTTCAAAGGGTATAAATTTCATTGTAGGCAACAAAATCAAATTATTTTATGACAGTAAGTAAGGTAAATCCCCATTAAGTCATTCCACTGAAGGAAAGTTACAGAGGAATACGTAATATCACTGGGGCCCATAAGTAATATCACAATGTTGACTCCTCCAATCGAAGAACATGGTATATCTCTCCATCTGTTGGTATCATTTTTAATCTCTTTCATCAGTGTCTTATAGTTTTCTGCATACAGGTCTTTTGTCTCCTTAGGTAGGTTTATTTCCAGGTATTTTATTCTTTTTGTTGCAATGGTAAATGAGAGTGTTTCCTAATTTCTCTTTCAGAATTTTCATCATTAGTGTATAGGAATACAAAAGATTTCTGTGCATTAATTTTGTATCCTGCTACTGTACCAAATTCATTGATTAGCTCTAGTAGTTTTCTGGTAGCATCTTTAGGGTTCTTTATGTATAGTATCATGTCATCTGCAAAGAGTGAGAGCTTTACTTCTTCTTTTCCGAGATGGATTCCTTTTATTCCTTTTTCTTCTCTGATTGCTGTGGCTAAAACTTCAAAAACTAAATTGAATACTAGTGGTGAGAATGGGCAAAATTGTCTTCTTCCTGATCTTAGAGGAAATGTTTTCATTATTTCACCATTGAGAACGATACTGGCTGTGGGTTTGTCATATATGGTCTCTGTTATGTTGAAGTAGGCTCCTTCTATGCCTACTTTCTGGAGGGTTTTTATCATAAATCGGTGTTGAATTTTGTCTAAAGCTTTTTTCTGCATCTATTGAGGTGATCAAATGGTTATTATTCTTCAATTTGTTAATATGGTTTATCACATTGATTGATTTGCATATATTGAAGAATCCTTGCATTTCTGGGATAAACGCCACTTAATCATGGTGTATGATGCTTTTAATGTGCTGTTGGATTCTGTTTGCTAGTATTTTGTTGAGGATTTTTGCATCTATGTTCATCAGTGTTATTGGCCTGCAGTTTTCTTTCTTTGTGACATCTCTGTCTGGTTTTGGTGTGGAGAAAAGGGAACCCTCTTACACTGTTAGTGGGAATGTAAATTGATACAATCACTATGGAGAACAGTATGGGGGGTCCTTAAAAAACTAAAAATAGAAATACCATATTACCCAGCAATCCCACTACTGGGCATATACCCTGAGAAAACCATAATTCAAAATGAGTCATGTACCACAATGCTCATGCAGCTCTATTTACAATAGCCAGGACATGGAAGCAACCTAAGTGTCCATTGACAGATGAATGGATAAAGAAGATGTGGCACATATATAAAATGGAATATTACTCAGCCATAAAAGGAAACAAAATTGAATTATTTGTAGTGAGGTGGATGGACCTAGAGTCTGTCATACAGAGTGAAGTAAGTCAGAAAGAAAAAAAAAACAAATGCCGTATGCTAACACATATATATGGAATCTATAAAAAAGAAATTGCTTCTGAAGAACCTAGGGGCAGGATAAGAATAAAGATGCAGATGTAGAGAATGGACTTGAGGTCATGGGGAGGGGGAAGGGTAAGCTGGGACGAAGTGAGAGAGTAGCATTAATATATATACACTACCAAATGTAAAATAGATAGCTTGTGGGAAGCAGCCACATAGCACAGGGAGATCAGCTCGGTGCTTTGTGACCACCTAGGGGGTGGGATAGGGAGGATGGGAGGGAGACGCAAGAGAGAGGAGATATGGGGATATATGTATATGTATAGCTGATTCAGTATGTTATAAAGCAGAAACTAACACACCATTATAAAGCAATTATACTCTAATAAAGATGTTAAAAAAATCTCTTTCATAAGAGCTAAAATCCTTCAGCATGTATCAGCCATGTGCCTGAGGACTTACTCCTGACACATCTCTCTCAGTGTTACTTGCTTTTTGTTGTCTTTTTGTATCCTAGGACTATTCTCTGCTCTTGGGAACTGTTACCGATGTCAAATCCTAACAAATCTGATTTGAATCTTTATTTTTTGAAAGTGTGCTGGGAGTAATGGAGACTCCTAGATCTGGCTCTCTTCCCTACCTTCCTCCGAAACCACACACGTTACTCCTTGCCCACAGTAGTCCATCTTTCTCCTTCCTCACTCCTTACTGTCCTATCATGATCATCTAAGTCTACACATATGACCTTCCCTTTTTCTAATTTCCTTTATGCTGTTACATGATCAGACAGGTTAAACTTTTTCTATCTCACATAATATCTAAAATTAGATATGTATTTCATTTACTAAAAGCTACGTGCATGCCTAGTATGTAAAATGCCCTGCAAGGAATACAGGGATGGGTGTGTCTCAGACGAGAGATGCCTATAGGAAATTTGAGAACAGAAGATAGAGGGAGCTTCTTCCAATTGGATCTGAGAGTGAGAACCAGACCATATGTTCTATAAGAACAGGGGCCTTCTGTATTTTATTTGCATTATATTCCCTTACAAAGGGCCAGGCAACATTCTAGACATGTTCAGAACCCTGAGAGAACTCTCATGGGGTTTCTTCTACTATGTTTCCTGAAGAGTTTCAGAGACACAGCAAGTTGAAGTGTTTCAATGAAGACAGAATATGGCCAAACATTATGCCTGGAGGTACTGATTTAGGAGTTTCTTTAGAGGTGAATTTTGAAGCAGAGATTGATAAGATTTCCTTTTTGTGTAGTGGAGAGGAGAGAAAAGTCAAGGAATAAATCTTGGTAAATACATATGTGTAGAAGGTGATATAAGACAAAAGGTCTTTAAAAGAAATGGAATCATAAACTTGTGGCTCTGGTAAGTATCTTAAAATCCCTTTCTTTTTTTTTCTTTTTTTTTTTTTTTTGCTGTACGCGGGCCTCTCACTGTTGTGGCCTCTCCCATTGCGGAGCACAGGCTCCGGACGCGCAGGCTCAGCGGCCATGGCTCACGGGCCCAGCCGCTCCTGTGGCATGTGGGATCCTCCCGGACTGGGGCACGAACCCGTGTCCCCTGCATCGGCAGGTGGACTTTCAACCACTGCATCACCAGGGAAGCCCTTAAAATCCCTTTCTTGCCGGAGGACATTGATGTCTGGAGAGAACAAGGATCTTGATGTTTGTGATGACAGAATTTGAATTCCAAAAGAAGAAGATAAAGGAAGAAATTGGAAGTTTAGGAAAAGAATCAGAATATGCAGTAACACAGCAGTGAATGATAGTGGAGAAGTGAGCACATACCTCTTCAAAGAAGTCTGATAGTAAAAGAAGGCAGATAATTTCAAGTTCTTAAAAATATATCCCGTTTAATAGTAAAATATCAATAATTCATATTTTTTATAACAGCATAAAAATCTTTAGAAGACATTAAAGCAATATATACTTTTATTATAAAACAATCCATTAAAGTCAAATATTACCTCTGCATATTGCCTCCTACCTTGAAATTCAATATTTTAATTAGTCATACTGCTATAGAGTAAATCAATGAGTAGGTTTCCGGAATTATTGATGATTGAAGCAGGAAATTTAATTACTAGTAAAGAGGCATCAAGAAATATCTTTACTTAGAAATAACACATTCTACTATAATCTTATGAAATTAAAAATCTTTGCAAGGCAAACTTTTAAAGAAGCTTTTGTAAGATAAAAATAACCTCACAAGATGCAATTAAAGCATGTCCTAAATATTTTAATAAGAATAATATTATTTTATAAAGTTCATTGGGATCATTCATATTAGGTATTACATACTCTAAAAAAAAAAAAAATGTCCAACTTGCTTCCTCTACAAGACAAAAGAAAACAAAAAACCCAGGAAACATATCTTGAATTTTCTAATCCACACCAGGAGTGGAATTTGTTATGGTGGCCAGAATCTTCAGAATATGTACCTCATGTTCATTATGTACCAAGCATATTACTAGGTGTTTTCACAGGTATATCTTATTAAAGGTCCAGAACTATCCAGTGACACAAATATTATTTATGTTTTCCATGTGAGGAAATCTGTTCAAGTAATCTGATCTGGGTTATAACCAACAAGTGACAAAAAGGACTCAATACAAGGACAATGTCTCATAATTGACATCTTGTCTCATTCACCTACACAGCAAGTATTTATTTATTTGTATTTATTTAATCACCATTCAGTGAATCATATATCCTTCAATAAATACTTATTAAGCCTCAATTGTGTGCTTCTAGGCACTGTCATGGTAGGTTCATATGAAGATTTATAAGATATGTATTGATAATTCCATAAGCTCATCTCTCTACATCTACTGATTTTGCAAATTTATATGATTACTTTCTCTTGGCTATGAAGTACTGATCTAGAAGATCAAGCATACTACCCAAGGATAAACCTGTTCTGCTCAATTCAACTTAACGAATAACTATGTGACAAGCAGATAGTAGGTGCAGTGCTTACAGGGGTGAGAAAACTTAACGTTATCTCTGTTGTCTTCTAATTACAATCTAGTGGGAAACACAAATGATTACGAAATAACTACAAGTGTGATGAGTATTACGAAGGAAAAATTAAAATTCACAGTGGGATCAGCCTCAAACGTCTTCCTACAGGAAACTTGACAATAGGAGGCCAATGAGAAGAATATTGGTGTAGAGGTAACTATGGTTTCATTTTCAAGTGTAGTATCTCTTGAATACTCTTTTAGGACATTAAATAAAAAAGCAATATTTTACCTTAGTTTTCACAACTACTCAAATTTATTCTCTTGGTAATTCTACTTGTAACAGAACACTGAGCACACAGATCAGGTTAAGATATGACCTATGAAGCTCATGGTGCAGTCTCTTTTAAATTATAACACTAAACTATATTTTAAAAGAATTAGAAAAAGTGAATTTTTATCATCAAACACAAATCAAACAAACAAAAAAGCACAGTGATAGAAAATCTAGTGACATATCTGGGAAAGAATTGAAATTAACATCTAGACTTATGAAGAGGTATTAATTTTACAGCCATGCCAGGATTGATGCTGAGACATTGGTTTACAAAGATAATAAAAGAGACTTGGTATGTGCCTTATAGAATTTAGAGTTCATGGGTTAGAGAGACATTAATATAAACCACGTAGTAATAATGAAAAATTACAAGCCTGAAAAACACAATTATGTGATCAAATTTTTGTTAAAATGCACTGTATGTTGTATATATTATCTAAATCTGTACAAAAAGGAATGAAAAGTACACAAAACTATTATGAAATGCATTTATGCTTAATTTCTATAATTAGAAAATAAACACACAAAAGTAGGGCACAAAACAATACATAGTGTACTTTTCCATTTTCTTTCTATGTACATATAGGCATATCAAAAAGACTTAAACAAGAAAACGTGTATTATCTTTGAATGGCAGGATTATGGTGACTTCTGGTTTTATTTCTGCATGTTCCAAAGTATCTGCCACAACTCTGTATTACATTTACAGTAAATTTATCAAGAGAACATTAACGACAGTTATTAACGACAGTTATTTTAGGGAATTTGAGGAAGATGTTTTGCATGCAACAGTTTTTAACGTCATGATAATTTAATTTGTTAAAATAAAGAACTTCTTTTTGTTGACTGCTATTATGCAGGGCTATTACAATGCTGTTGATTTCTTTTTAATATCTAGTGTTGGTAAATTTCCCTTGTCTACCTTCATTTTATGTATTTATTTATTTACTTACTTATATAAAAATAAGTGTTTTCATTTTGGAATTAACTTTAGATTTATAGAAAAGCTGCAAAAATAATACAGAACTCTCTTCCAGTTTCCCCAACTGTTAACATTGATATTATCTACCTACATTTTGCTTATTTAATCAATAAAATCCCTTGTTACTTTCTAAGAAATATATTCTTACAGATACATTAAATTCTTTATACATTTTTCAATATGAAAAGTAACCATATGAACATCTTTCAAAATTTAAAAAATTTTTTAAAAAATAGGATGATAAATTTTATATATCATTCAGTAATTACTATGAAAATAAATAATTTTATATCATGATATGTTATATTTAAAAAAAGAAAGGAGGATAAAATGTTTATAGCTCATTTTCAGTTACTGGCAATGAGATGCCTATCTTATTTGCCAAATTCCACATACTTAGCCACTGCATATATTAGCCACTGCTTATTTAATGCCTACCAGTAACACTGTTCAACATTAATTAAGTGGGATGTTCTAATAACCCTAGTTTTACCTTTGTGTATAATTTATAATTAAATATATATTGTTATAAATTAAAAAAAATACATTTGTTACACTTCTAGAGGATGGATACTATGCCATGCAATATATCTGACATTTTTTTAAGCCCAGAAAGATGCTGAATGAAACTAATAGGAAGTTCTTATAAGCGTGTATAGAGATATTAAATTTTATATTGACTCATCTGTCATCAACAACATTATAGTGTGTAGATCGAAGGTCAATAGTTCAAAATTAGCCAATAAGCTATTTTTTCCTTAGTTGGGAAAGTCTAGAGGGAAAACGTATGAAAGTTGTATCAGTTGCATATGCTTGTTTTACTTGTAGAATGAGCTAAATTAAGTTGTATTCATTTCAGGGTTTCACTGGGATTTTTTTTTTAAGCAATGTAATAATTCTTGTATGCAGAAAGCAGCCTTGATGGCATCACATTGAGAATCTGACTTGATTATTTGTGTTTGGACATATATTTACAGATACTAATAATATTATGGTCATAGAATTGTATATCTGTAATAGATCTTAGAAACTATCTATTCCAAGTCTTCACTGAGAGAGACATACTGGTAGGAGGGCTAAATGATACATAGATCCATGCTGAATACTCACATGTCATGCTCCCATAGTATGCCATAACCTGTCATAATATGATTTTTTTACTAAATGGCATGTATATTTAAGATACATTGAGCCTACATAATGTCAAATTTATTGGAACAAAAAACAAAAATCCCTTTTCTTTCTTGTTTCTATTTTCACCAGGTCAAAAAACAGCTGTAATCAGATTTTATTCTTTACCATTTTGTCAAATATTCAAAATACAGGATAACATTTTAAAATTTTCATGCTACAAATAGTGGTTTTCCCATGGATATTCTTCCTTCTCAATTCAAGTGATTACTATTTTGTATATGCAATTTTCTTTTCTGCCTAAATTCATTTTGAGTTATGTCTTCATAGGTCTTCTTGTTCCCCCTGCCCTGCTCATTTTAATTTACCAATATTGCTCCTCATTCATCTAAGGTAATCAGTAGATGGTCATCTACTAAGTAACTTAAAATAATTTGATTATTTTCAATATTTTTGAGGTTTCATCAATTAAAGTTGTATTCAATAAAAAACAAAACACACACACACACAAAAACTCATGCTCCAGCTTGCCCAAATTAAAGACAAACTATAATGCTTGGAAAAAGTAACTCAAGTGAAAACAAAGAATTGGTTAGTTGACTAAACATGTGTTGCTTGACTAAAACCCTGTGCTGCTCTAGCCTGGTGCAAGTTGAGTTCATGCTGGATTGGGTTGAGCTCATGGTGGATTGGGTTGAGCTACCTTAAATCTGGTCCTACTTTTTAAAATTTTATTTAACATAATACAAAGCAAATGTTTCCTGCTTTGTGCTTCTAAGTTTGTGAGGATTGGAAAATATCAGTGAACTTCCAGGGGTAAAGAATCACCGAGCATAGCAGATCCAGGCCTCTAGACAAAGGCTGGAGCCAGGATAATCTGTCTGGAGACTAAACAGAGGGCAAAATATTATCCTTCCGTGCTCAAATAGGCCCTCTCTTCTGGTTGAAGGAGCAGCTCATATATGCACATGTATTTAACAGGCCTTGCCCTTCTATGGTCTGTTGCCAGGAATAACAATAAACAGTAGCTCATTACACAAGGTGCCATCTCATTACATGAGGAGCTACCCTGGCATATTAAAAACAAAATACTGAAAGCCTAAAAGAAAACATGACTGAAATTAAATGCAAACAACTCTGCCTTTTATTTTAGAAATATTGATCCCCTACAAAAGAGTGGCATGCTTAATGAATATCCTTAATGATTTTACAGTAAGGCAAATGATCTATGAAAGTAACATGGTTAAAAAAGAATGTTATGATCTGGCACCCAATGAAATCCAATATGCTTGCAAGCAGCACCAGTCACTATGTTATAACGCTCTGGGAGCAAGAAAGCTACAAAATCAGGAAGGAAATAAAGCTAATTTATTTTAGCTAGTTTCAAAGTCGACTAAAATGCTTATAGGGAGCCATGAAAATATTTCCCAAACTAATCTAATCCTGTTCATAGTAATTACTTTCTTCTTTTCAGGCAAAACACAGTTGACAGAAAACAGCAAATGGTTTTCAGGGGATCTAATAGGGATGAGGTATCATATTCAAAGAAGATTTTCATTACTTTAAACCATAACCTCTTGAGATTTTACTTTCATGAACCTTTCTAAATACTTAAGGTATGATTGGGCTATAAAGGATTAAATTAGAAGGAAGATAAGTCAGTCAAAAGTTTTGAGATTGGTACTATTTGAAATGGTCTACAGAGGCTCAAAGCAATTGAAAATGGGCAAAAAAAATGTCATGAATATAAATATTTGACACACATTTAAGGGAAAATACATTGAATCTGAATAATATAACCCAAGAAATGTTCTGAGTATTACAAATAAAAATTAAGGAATTTCTGTTATATACTACAATAATTTAGTGTATTCTGGACACAGCAGATCATGAACATAGAAGTGATATGTAATCCTTCTGGAGATAACTAGCCAAATAATTCTCTGTACAGAAAAAAAATCTAAAAATAGGAACATATATTAATAATGTCTCAGAATCATGTCAGTTCTACTTGCAGAATGAAAAAAGCCTATCAGATACACTTCTGAAAGCCCCAGTCTCTATTTCAACATTGTCTGGGTTCTGTAAGAACACGGACTTAGACCACTTGACATGGTCAAAGACTTTCAGCAGACCTCTATCAATCCCAAGGGAGATCCTAGGTGTCAACCTTTATTCCTATAGAATTTTGGAAAATTGCAGCTGAAAGAAAATAATACAAATGCAGTTCAGCTATTTCCATTTGCATGCAAAGAAAAAAATACCATCAAAACAAACAAACATTTCAATAGTGGAACTTATTTAGTCCTTAAAGCAACGTTATAAAATTTATATTATTGCCCATTCAGTTAACAAAAATATAAGGTTCAAAGTGTTTAAAGGATTTGCCATAGTACTCTAGGCCAGATGGCAAAGGATTTCAAATTCCAATATTATAATGTAGAATTTCATTTGCAATACTACAGCAATATGAGAAAATGTCGTGGAGACAAGGCTAAAACTCTCCTGATTTAATTTCAGTAATTTTCAGAGCCCTTAAAACAGGATGTTATTGCAACAGATTGAGAAATTCAATACAAGTATATAATCTATTTTTGTATATATAGTAAAATAAAAATAATTTCTTTTGTTTGTTTTAATTTTCCTCCTACCCCTACTTTGTCTCATACATTTACCTTTGTATAGAGGTAGAAAAAACAATTTGGAGAATTTTAACATAGAGTCATAACCTTTAAGATATGTTGTGATGGGAGGTTGGTGTTTGATAACATCTGAGAGAATTTTCCATTAAAATCCATTGTAATGACTAATGGAACAATAGGAACAACAGGGATAGTGAGGTCAGGCAGTAATTGAAGGAGATAGTGGTGTGGCTTGCAAGAGAACTGTTCTACTATTCAAGTTTTTCCTTTAACTTGCTCTGTGAATTTAAGTAGTTATGGAGGACAAACCCAATGCAAACACCTAAGGATTTTCATCTCTAGGTTTATGCCTTTGGATAAGCCTCTCTCCATCAGTGTGGGGGAAATCTGTGACTTTTAACTAATAGTATTTGCTAAAGATGATGGGATGTTAGACAATATATAAGACTTTTTTTTTTTTTTAGCCAACAGGAGCAAGAAACCCTCTCTGTGGCTTAATAAACTAAGGGGTCACGTTGGGGAATCCTTTGTGGCAGCGAATGGCAGACAACTTCTAGGAACAGCAGAAAGCCAGTGTCCTCGGAATATAGCTACAAGACAGTGAATTCCACCAACAACTTGAATGAAACTGCAAGCAGAGCCTGCCCCTGTGTAGCTTCAAGTGAGAATGTAGCCTGGCTGACACCTTGATTGATTTTAGCCTTGAGACCACAAGCACCTAGGCACTCCAGACCCACAGAGATGATGATATAAAAAAACATGTGCGGTTTGAAATCATTATTCGTGGTAATTTGTTATACAACCACAGAACACTAACACAATAGATTACCTCCTCAATTTCTTTAGGCCTGAGTTGAAAAATTAAATACCTTTTGGCTAAGGTCTTTTTCTATCAATTTTTCTTGGGTGTAAGGCCCTGGGATTTGAAGATTTTCACTGGAAAAGGGGAAGTCAATGCTCTAATTTAAGCAAGAAGATTGTGAGTCTGAAATATAAACCCAGAAACGCATATAAGGTGTAAAGACTGTAGAAAGGGGCTGAAGTTGAACCTCTTGTCACCTCCTATATGGGTGTTCCGGTTCTGTGACCTCTTTAAAGGAGTCCAAACAGCTTCCCTTTGAGCCATTAGGCAGATTTCCTTAGTAAAGGCAATTATTCTTTATCCCTGCGCTTTGGGAAAGTGTTCTATAGACTCAGGGAAGATGTCTGATTGCTCTGGCAGATGACCCTCGTAAAACTGACAGAATACTAGATCCTTAAACTCACAGTTAAATGCATTTAACCTTCTTGACCTAGTGCGATTCCTCTACCTACGTTAAATTCCATCTTCAAGTTCTAGGGTAAGTAGTGGTGCTTGCAGATTCATTCAGTTTTCCTTCATGCTGTAAACGAAACAACAATGATTGGATATCCAAAAACATAACAGGAGACTATATTCTGCTTTTACAATGACATCCTCCTACCAGATTCACAAAGCTGAATTACATTTCCCCCTCCCAGATTTAGACCATATACCCAATCCAGAACATGTCATTTTTCTTTTTTAATACATCTTTATTGGAGTATAATTGCTTCACAATACCGTGTTAGTTTCTGTTGCACAACAAAGTGAAATAGCCATAGGCATACACATGTCCCCATATACCCTCCATCTTGAGCCTCCCTCCTATCTCCCTAACCCATTACTCTAGGTCATCACAAAGCACCAAGCCGATCTTCCTGTGCTATGCTGCTGCTTCCCACCAGCCAACTATTTTACATTCGGTAGTGTATATATGTCGATGCTACTCTCACTTTGCCCCAGCTTCGTCCTCCCACCCCATGTCCTCAAGTCCATTCTCTATGTCTACCTCTTTATTCCTGCCCTGCAACTAGGTTCAGCAGTACCATTTTTTTATTTTTTAGATTCCATATATATGTGTTAGCATACTGTATATTGTTTTTCTCTTTCTGACTTACTTCACTCTGTATTACAGACTCAAGGTCCATCCACCTCACTAAAAATAACTCAATTTCGTTTCTCTTTATGGCTGAGTAATATTCCATTATATATACATGCCACATCTTCTTTATCCATTCATCTGTCAATGGACATTTAGGTTGGTTCCATGTCCCAGCTGTTGTAAATAGTGCTGCAATGAACATTGTGGTACATGACTCATTTTGAATTATGGTATTCTCAGGGTATATACCCAGTAGTGAGATTTCTGGGTCATGTGGTAGTTCTATTTTTAGTTTTTTTAAGGAACTTCCATGCTGTTTTCCATAGTGGTTTTACCAATTTACATTCCCACCAACAACGTAGGAGGGTTCCCTTTTCACCACACCCTTTCCAGCATTTATTGTTTCTAGCTTTTTGGATAATGGCCACTCTAACTGGTGTGAGGGGATACCTCATTGTAGTTTTGATTTGCATTTCTCTGATAATTAGTGATGTTGAGCATATTTTCATGTGCCTCTTGGCCATCTGTATGTCTCCCTTGGTGAAATATCTATTTAGGTCTTCTGCCCATTTTTTAAATGCATTGTTGTTTTTTTGATATTGAGCTCCATGAGCTGTTTGTATATTTTGGAGATTAATCTCTTGTCTGTTGTTTCATTTGCAAATATTTTCTCCCATTCTGAGGGTTGCCTTTTTGTTTTGTTTATGGTTTTCTTTACTGTGCAAAAGCTTTTAAGTTTAATTAAGTCCCATTTGTTTATTTTGGTTTTTATTTCTGTTACTCTAGGAGGTGGGTCAAAAAAGATCTTGCTGTGGTTTATGTCAAAGACTGTTCTTCCTATGTTTTCCTCCAAAAGTTTTATACTATCTGGTCTTACATTTAAGTCTTTAATTCATTTGGTGTTTATTTTTGTGTATGGTGTTAGGTATGTTCTAATTTCATTCTTTTACATGTACCTGTCCAGTTTTCCCAGCACCACTACTGAAGAGGCTGTCTTTTCTCCGTTGTATGTTCTTGCCTCCTTTGTCATAAATTAGATGCCCATATGTGCATGCATTTACCTCTGGGCATTCTATCCTGTAGCATTGATCTATATTTCTGTTTTTGTGCCAGTACCATACTGTTTTGATTACTGTAGCTTTGTGGTATAGTTTGAAGTTGGGGAGCCTGATTCTTCCAACTCCAGTTTTCTTTCTCAAGATTGCTTTGGCTCTTTGCAGTCTTTTATGTGTCCATACGAATTGTAAGATTTTTTGTTCTAATTCTGTGAAGAATGCCATTGGTAGTTGATAGGGATTGCATTGAATCTGTAGATTGCTTTGGGTGGTATAGTCATTTTCACAATGTTGATTCTTCCAATCCAAGAGCATGGTATATTTCTCTATCTGTTTATGTCACCTTTGATCTCTTTCATCAGCGTTTTATAGTTTTCTGAGTACAAGTCTTTTGCCTTCATAGGCAGGTTTATTCCTAGGTATTTTATTCTATTTGTTTCAATGGTAAGTGGAAGTGTTTCCTTAATTTCTTTTTCTGATTTTTTTGTTGTTGGTGTATAGGAATGCCAGAGATTTCTGTGCATTAATTTTGTATCCTGCAACCTTACCAAATTCATTCATTAGTTCTAGTAGTTCTCTGGTGACATCTTTAGGATTTTCTATGTGTAGTACCATGTCATTGGCAAGTAGTGACAATTTTACTTCTTCTTTTCCAATTTGTATTCCTTTTATTTCTTTTTCTTCTCTGATTGTTGTGGCTAGGACTTCCAAAACTATATTGAGTAAGAGTGGTGAGAGTGGACATCCTTTTCTTATTCCTTATCCTAGTGGAAATGCTTTCAGATTTGCACAATTGAGTATGATGTTTGCTGTGGGTTTGTCATATATGGCCTTTATTATGTTGAGGTAGGCTCCCTCTATGACCATTTTCTGGAGAGTTTTTATCATAAATGGTGTTGAATTTTGTCAAAAGCTTTTTCTGCATCTATTGAGATGATCATATGGTTTTTATTCTTTAATTTGTTATTGTGGTGTAACACATTGATTGAATTCCATATATTGAAGAATCCTTGCATCCCTGGGATAAATCCCACTTGATCATGGTGTATGATCCGTTTAATGTGCTGTTGGATTCTGTTTGTTAGTATTTTGCTCGGGATTTTTGCATCTATGTTCATCAGTGATATTGGTCTATAATTTTCTTTTTTTATAGTATCTTTGTCTGGTTTTGGTATCAGGGTGATGGTGGCTTCATCGAATGAATTTGGGAGTGTTCCTCCTTCTGCAATTTTTTGCAAGAGTTTGAGAAGGACCTGTGTTAGCTCTTCTCTAAATGTTTGATAGAATTCACCTGGGAAGCCATCTGGTCCTGGACTTTTGTTTGTTGGAAGATTTTTAATTACAGTTTAAATTTCATTACTTGTGATAGGTCTGTTTATATTTTCTAATTCTTCCTGGTTCAGTCTTGGAAGATTGTACCTTTCCAAGAATTTGTCCATTTCTTCTTAGTTGTCCATTTTATTGCCATATAGTTGTTTGTAGTAGTCTCTTATAATCATTTGGATTTCTACAGTGTCAGTTGTGATTTCTCCTTTATCATTTCTAATTTTATTGATTTGCATCCTCTCCCTTTTTTTCTTGATGAGTCTGGATAAGGGTTTATCAATTTTGTTTATCTTCTCAAAGAACCAGCTTTTAGTTTTATTGATCTTTACTATTGTTTTCTTCGTTTCTATTTATTTCTGTTCTGATCTTTATGATTTCTTTCCTTCTACTGACTTTGTTTTTTCTTTGTTCTTCTTTCTCTAGTTGTTTTCAGTGTAGGGTTAGATTGTTTATTTGAGATTTTTCTTGTTTCTTGAGGTGAGATTGAATTGCTATAAACTTCCCTCTTAGAACTGCTTTTGCTGTGTCCCATAGGTTTTGGGCCATTGTGTTTTCTTTGTCATTTGTTTCTGTTTTTTTTTTAATTTGTTCTTTGATTTCTTTGTGTTCTTTGATTTCTTTGTGATCTTTGATTACTTTGATTTCTTCAGTGATCTCTTGGTTATTTAGTAGTGCACTGTTTAGCCTCCATGTATTTGTGTTTTTTAAAGGTTTTTTTTCCTGTAATTGATTTCCAATCTCATAGTGTTGTGGTCAAAAGTAGTACTTGATACAATTCCAATTTTCTTAAAGTTCTCGAGGCTTGATTTTTTACCCAAGATGTGATCTCTCCTGGCAAATGTTTCATGTGCTCTTGAGAAGAAAGTGTATTCTGCCACTTTTGGGTGGAATGTTCTATAAATATCAATTAGATCTATTGAGTCTTTCGTGTCATTTAAAGATTGTGTTTCCTTATCTATTTTCTGTTTAGATGATTTGTCCATTGGTGTAAGTTGTGTCTTAAAGTCCCCTACTATTATTGTGTTACTGTTAATTTCATGGCTGTTAGTATTTGCCTTATATATTGAGGTGCTCCTGTGTTGGGTGAATAAACATTTATAATTGTTATATCTGTTTCTTGGATTGATCCTTTGATCATTATGTAGTGGTCCTCCTTATCTCTTGTAACAGTCTTTATTTTAAAGTCCATTTTATCTTATACGAGTATTGCTACTCCAGCTTTCTTTTGATTTCCATTTGCATGGAATATCTTTTTCCATTCCTTCACGTTCTATATGTTTCCCTAGGTTTGAAGTGGGTCTCTTATAGACAGCATATATATGGGTCTTGTTTTTTTACCCATTCAGCCAGTCTGTATCTTTTGGTTGGGGCATTTAATCCATTTGCATTCAAGGTTATTATTGATATGTATGTTCCTATTACCATTTTCTTAATTGTTTTGGGTTTGTTTTTTTGGGTCTTTTTCTTCTACTGTTTCCTTCTTAGAGAAGTTTCTTTAGCATTTGTTGTAAAGCTGGTTTGGTGGTGCTGAATTCTCTTAGCTTTTCTTTGTTGAAAAGCTTTTGATTTCTCCATCGAATCTGAATGTGATCCTTGCTGTGTAGAGTGATCTTAGTTGTAGATTTTTCTCTTTCATCAGTTTAAGTATATCCTGCCACTCCCTTCTGGCCTGCAGATTTTCCACTGAAAAATCAGCTGATAACCTTATGGGGATTCCTTTGTATGTTATTTTTTTTTTCCCTTGCTGCTTTGAATATTTTTTTTTGAATTTAATTTTTGTTAGTTTGATTAATATGTGTCTTGGTGTGTCTTTCTTAGGGTTTATCCTGTATGGGACTCTGTGCTTCCTGGACTTGGGTGACTATTTCCTTCCCCATGTTAAGGAAGTTTTCCACTATAATCTCTTCAAATATTTTCAGACCTTTTTTTTTTTCTCTTCTTCTGGGACCCCTATAATTCAAATGTTAGTGCATTTAGTGTTGTCCCAGAGGTCTCTGAGATTGTCTTCAATTCTTTTTTCTTTATTTTGCTCCTTGGCAGTTATTTCCACCATTTTGTCTTCCAGCTCATTTATTCATTCTTCTGCCTCCATTATTCTGTTTTTGATTCCTTCTATTGTACTTTTCATGTCAGTTATTGAGTTGTTCATCTTTGTTTGATTGGTCCTCTAGATTTTTGTTAAACATTTCTTGTATTTTCTCAATCCGTGCTTCCATTCTATTTCCGAGATTCTGGATCATCTTTATTATCATTACTCTGAATTCTTTTTCAGGTAGATTGCCTATTTCCTCTTCATTTATTTGGTCTTGTAGGTTTTTACCTTGCTCCTTCATCTGTGACATATATTTTTGCCATCTTATTTTATTTTTTTTTTTTTTTATGAGTGAGATTGTGTTCCTGTTTTACTGGTTATTTGGCCTGAGGCTTCCAACACTGGCATTTTTAGGCTATTGGGTAGAACTTGATCTTGGTGCTGAGATGAAAAACTCTGTGAGACCTCACTCCAATGAATATTCCCTTGGGTCTTAGGTTCTCTTTTAGTCCAGTGGTTCGGACTCAGAGCTCCCACTGCAGGAGCTTTGGTCCAACCCTGGGCTCCCTAATCAAGATCCCACAACCCTTGTGGGGTGGCAAAAAAAAAAAAAAAGAACAATAGTAAAGTAAAAAATAAAATTAGACTAGGAAACTAACAGATATGTTAGAAAGAATGTAAAAATAAAAATGTAGATGAATCAACAACCAGAAGGTATATCAGTACCACAATAGGAAAAAAAGAGGAGGGAAAAGAAAAAAAAAATGGTTGCAGGGGAGGCCTTGGCTGTGGAGAGCAGGGCCTAAGCAAGGGTGAGGTTTTGGCAGTGAGTGGGGCCAATGCTCAGCACCCAAAGGGCTGGAAAAGGCCCTGGGATCTGTCAGGGGGTGGGAATTAGGCTCAAGGAACAGAAGAGGCCCAGGCATGTCCCCCACCCCTTGTCTCAGAAGACAGAGTTCCTTACCTGGGAGCCCAGCAGTTTTCCTGGGCTTGAGTGGGCAGGACAAATGCCCTCCTCTCCTCTCCTGCTCCTCTGGTCTAGGGTCTGGGAGGGTCCCTTCTGCCTGCCTTTCCTTACCCCCCAGCCTCCCTCCTATGCCCCCAAGGAGCCACACATCCTGGAGGGGGCTTGGAGGGCAGGGGATCAGCCTGGGAGCTCAGCAGGCTTCCTGTGCCAAGTGGGCAGGGCATTCACCCTTCCACTCCTCTCCTGCTCCTCTCTCAGGGCCCCTCCCACCTTCCTCTCCTGTTCTCTCCTCGGCCTCCTCCTATGCTCTCAAGGACCCACACAGCCTGGAGAGGGCTTTGGAGGGCAGGAGAATGGCCTGGGAGCTCAGCAGGCTCCTTGGGCCCAATTGGGCAGGGCAATCGCCCTCTACTCCTCTCCTACTCTTCCTCTTCCCAGAGAGTCCCTCCCACCTGCCTCTCCTGATCTCCTTGGCCTCAGGGGCACCAACATTGTCTTCCCTCCACTTCTCCCACCCCCAAAGTCCCTCTACATCCTACTGGTTCACTCTGGTGTTCCTCCCGTCTCCTTGGGTGTCAGAGTCCCCCACCAGCTACCAGCAGGTGCCCTAGTTGTGGGAAGATGCTAACTCCACATCTTCCCACACCACCATCTTGACTCCTCCCCATAACATGCAGTTTTTATTTAAAGAATTCTCACTCCATGGTTACTATTTGGTTTATTGTTTTAAAATATGAGAATAGAATGTTTTCCCCTATTGTTAAGAATTCTTCCTTTGCAAAAGCAAGGAAGGACTCACAAAATACCATTTTGCTGCTTTATGGCTACAGTTTTATGTATTTATATAAAACATTTTATTTTTTGTATTCTGATAACCTGGTACAGTTAGCTTGCCTCATCATTTTCCTAGGATAAAAAGCCAAGAAAAAAACAAACAATTTGGAGTTGAGAAATGTGAACTAGTGTATAAACATCTCCGTTAAACAAAAGTGAGTGAAGCAAAAGCACCTACTCATGTTTTCACTTTATTTGAAATTATGTTATTTAATGAAGGCCTATCCCCAGGTCATTAAAAATTGCATAATTTTCTCTTCTGCATTCTTCCCTTTTCTATCACCTACTCTTTTTCCTTACTATTCTGCCTCCAAATCCATTGGGCCTGACTTCCCATCAAATGCATGTAATTTAAAACTTGCTTCCCTATAACAGCTCTTCAGGAATGTTGGAGTAAAGCAAAGTTTTATACATATTAAAACTAAAATGCAAACTACCAGTTAGGAATGTAGACGAGAATAAGTAGAGTTATTGGATGATAGGAAATGGGCTTCCTTCCTGAGATTTTAATTTGGTAGTATTTTCTGTAAGGTGCCTGGAGCACTTGTTAACAGTCATATTATGCTAACAAGATTTATTTTTCAGAGAGAATATAAATTGGGCAGGAAAATGTTTGGGGAAAGAACAATGAGCTGGTATGAAGAAATGCAGGAAGTGTGCCCTACTTTTTCAAACACACATGCACACCTTTACTCCTGACCCCTCTTTAACTTTCCATCTTTCCTTTTTAATTTCTCTATCTCCCTTCCAGACTCCATTTTAGTTCCTTTCTCCCAAAGCCTTTTAGTACATAGTTCAACGTTTACATCTCAGTTTATCCTAGCACTCCTGTTAGAGTCTTTTTTGTTGTTGTTTTTTTTCATTTAACATATTTAAAATAAACAACACATATTATAGCTCCTTAAGACTTGTATTCAGAGTGTCTCTATCAAATTGTATTATACTTTAAGCACAGCTATTTAGCCAAAATGTATTTGTCATTTTATTTTCAGATGTTTTATTATATAAGATGTGTGTGTTTGGCTGGTAAGATAAAAAACACATTCAGATTACCATTACTTGCTATTTCAATTATGGATTTCACATCATATGTCTAGCATCTGTGTATACCATGTATTATTTTTATGTCCTTGTATTTTCATGAACATTTCATGAACTTTGTTCTTTGAGTACAGAATTGTGGCAAGGTACTAGTCACTGATCATCTCTGATCAACTCAACAAATACCCTCATGTCCTGAAATAATCTAAGAGTAAAGAAGTGAATCAGATCTAAATAAATCTCAGTCATATCACCAGTTTTACATTGTTGCTAGTAGTGCTTAGCTTTATTTTCAGAAATTACATAAAAGAAAGGAAATTTCATAAAGAAGTTACAGAACCTGGACCCAAGCATGAATTGTAGATTTTGTATATTGGTTATGGTCTGAGGAACACATCTACTTGTTCCTGAAATTCCTATTTTACAGTGAGTTTTAGTGGACCTAGTTTATTTTCGGCACCTTAGGAAACTAACACTTGAAAGATCACAGATACTTTGTAATTGAGACACTTCTTGAGATCTGCACTCCAAAACATAAACAAAAAATAAAGTGCATTCCATAATTACTAACCACTTTTGATATTGAGAAGCTATTTTCTGGCACTAACTGTATAAAATTCTTTAAAATCTATCATTTCTTCAAACTCAGGACAGTTTAGCAAAAGAAATAAGAACAGTTTCACAGTGCCATCTGTTCAATACACATGTTCAATTTGAATTGAAATATCTGGATTTCTATAAACTGTTGAGCAAAGTTCCTTTTTATTCATTCCCTGGAAAATTTTTGATTGTATCACTGCTGATTTTTTCCATCAATTTCAAAATAATACATGCTTATCAAAGAAATCATGACTTTCACAGAAGTAAAATAAATAAAATAATGTCTACATTATTACCACTTCATGGAGGCCATATCATGGACCCTGAGTCAGACTCCTAGATTATAATCTCAATTCCAGCTTTTTCACAATATCTAAATTTAGAGAAATTACTGTACTAACCTCAGTTTCCTCATCTATAAAACGGAGTTGATAATAGTGGATACATAACAATGTTATTTTGAGATTTAAGTAAGCTTATTCATTTATTGTAACATACTTCCTTACATATAAAAAGGTTCTGTAAGTGTTATTAATATCATTATTATTAAAATCAAATTATTTTTTCAAAAATTGATTGAACAACATTTTCTGATTATTTTATAAAGATGCTATTTTCATTGTTTAATGTGAAAAAGAAAAAGCACTCTAATTTAGACTTATTTTAAAATATGGTTGTGATTAAATATTGACAGATATAAATTTAAATTAAAGCAAAAACTAATAAATAAATATCAGAATTTCCCATTCTCTCCTTACTCATATAATATTTAGAGAGCATCTTAAAGGCCCAGACCCATGTATCTCATAATGAAAAAAGAGGCAGTTTTTTTAAATTTAATTTTATTTATTTTTTTATACAGCAGGTTCTTATTAGCAAGGGGCTTTTCTAACTCTCCCAATAAAGACAGCAAATAGATATATATAAATGTAAATTACCTACACATGTAAGTATACTTATAAATATTCCTCAATCTGCACTAGATTTTAGTTTTACTTTTCTTCTGCATGCCCTCTTCAGTATTCATCACAAAGAGTATCTATCATAATCCACCCATTAGTTCACTTGTGCTAGCATCACATTTCCAGAGATCCTCAGACTACCATCATAAGGTAAAGGGCAGGTATTCATTGGCTGTATTTATATAACAACAAACAAATACCATCCATTAAATAATTGAAAAGAAGAAAATAGGAAAAGAATGTAGAAAAGAAGGCAACTATCATCAAAGTTATTTTAGAAATAAATCTTCTAGAAGATATAGGTTTTTTGTAATTTAAAATACTTAGGGCAATCAATTTAAGAAATCTGTATCTGGAAAACAATCTAAAATCATGCTAATTATTTACTATTCTTTCTTAAGAAATTATTGCAAAGCTCTATATAGTGATCACTAATGAATCACTTAACACTTTATAATTATAAACACACTTGATTTTGGTTTTAAACAGACTAAAGAACATAAAGATAAGGAGAAATAGCAATACACTGAGTTCTGTGTGAAAACAGTAACCTAGATTTTCAGAGTTCATCAAAAAAAGATCTATTTCCTTTCTTGTGTCACTTCATATCTGTGCTTTAGTTTCATCATGTATAAAGAACTGGCCAAGATCACATGCATTGCCCTTTCCATTTCCAAATTAATCATACTAATCGCTATTTTAAAATAAATAAAAGTTATGTTTTTATGATAACTGATATCATAGTCTTTTAAAAATTTAATTAAGAAACCTAGGCTTTTTCTGTTCTCCCAAGAGGTATCCATACAGTGTTGTTCTCTGTTTCTGTCCTAAATTAAAGGGAAACTTTCACACTGTCTGGAGACCTTGATGTCCTGAAAATGTAGAAGGAAGGCATCCTCAAATTCTTTGCAGCAGGAACCCACTTGGGTGGCATCAACCTTGACTTCCCAAGGGAACAGCCCATCTACAAAAGTAAAAGTGATGGCATCTACATCATATATATGAAGAGCACTTGGGTGAAGCTTCTGCTAGCAGCTCATGCCACTGCTGCCATTGAAAATCTGGCTGATGTCAGCATCCTGTTGTCCAGGAATAATGGCCAGTGAGCTGAGCTGAAGATTCTACTGCCACTGGAACCACTACTGTTGCTGCTGCTTTGTTCCTGGAGCTTCACTAACTGGCTTCCTTCCAGGAGTTGAGACTTCTGGTTGTTACAGATCCCAGGGCTGCACACCAGCCTCTCCCAGAGGCATCCTGTGTCAACCTGCCACCACTGCTCTGTGTCTCCTCTGTGCTGGGTGGACATTGCCATCCAGGCAACAACAGGACAGCTTGCTCACCGGGTCTGAGGTGGTAGATACTGGCCCTGGATATTCTGTACATGTGTGACACCCTCTCCCGTGGACCATCTTAGGAGGTCTGGCCTGATCTCTGCCTCTGCAGAGACCCTGAAGATTGTGAATAGTTTTCCAGGCCACTGCTGGAAAAGTTGTGCCCAAAGAAGAGTGTCAGAGTGAGTGGGCTGTTCCAGCTCCCAAGTTTTCTGCTACTTACCCGAGGTCACAGTCTGGTCTGTGGGCATAGGTCCTCCCCCCAGGACTGGGCTACGCAGGCACTGCTCAGGCCACTGAATGGGTAGGGACCACCACTGAGTGGTCTTAAACTGTTCTCCCACAGACTCAATAGGAAATGAAAATAAATTGATGGAAAATAAACAGTTTGTTAAAAAAATAAAAAAGAAATCTGGAATCTTTAATCTGGATATAGACTCTGTAGGATATACCATCAAATTTAAATTCTTATATTAATAATCACCATTGTGAGTAAAGAAAACATGCAATATAGTGTTCATTATTCATTGTAATGTCTTGTAGAATATAATTGCCTAAATTGATCTGTGATAAAACCCTAAAATATATTTAATGATGAAATCAAGTTTATTTCAAAACTAATAAGGCTTTATTGAATGAGGGAGCTTTGGAAAAACATTTTTTAGCATATATTTGGGAATGACTTCAACAAATTATCCTGATTAAATTGTATCTGAGCTGTTAAAATCATGTTCTCTGATTTGAAATCATGAGCTCTCTAATGGATTTTAAAGAATTTCATTTAATGTATTTATGAGAAATGGAATAGTCTTGAAGATTCTTGTGGGAAGCAGACTACTTATGAATCTTTGTGCTTTGTTGGAATCCTCAAAATAAATACGGAAAAAGTTCAAGAGGTGAGTGGTGGATTTTTGTTAGGATTCAGCAGTAAAAGTTGTCAGTAAGTCTGAAGTAACAGAGATCGGCCCTTGCCAGAAAAAATAAAGACAAGAGCAATTTAGACCTATAAATAATCTATATACCTTTGTGAAAAGATAAAGGGAATTCATATTAACCTGAATATTTATGAGACTGTGAGGAAGCTTCTATAACAAGTTAAACATGAATTTGTGACAGGAAATATGAGAAAAGAGATTTTGTGAAAGAAGGGGAAATAAATTAAAGGGTAAGCATACAAAAAGAAAGTAAAGGAAGATATTGGGGGAGATAAGCAAATATAGATAGAAGAAATAGTAAATTAACATAGAATTTAAAAGAGAATCTACTGAAGTAGAGAAGAGTGAAAAAATAAACTCCCTGTTATTTATATTAAATGCTAGAAAGCAGGCATTAGAGGTATTAAGTTCTTGAGCATACTGGGATAAAATTTTGCCTTGTTTATTATTTTCACCAGTTACTCAGTAATTCCAGTCAGTTATTCTTAAAGTGTGGCAGGTGAATTGTTAGCAATCCAGGAAACTCTCTGATATCAGATGGAGTTCTTTAAGAATATAAAGCTTTATTGACATAGAGAACAGATTTATGGTTGCCAAGGTGGAGGGGGTTGAGGGAGGGGTGAAAGAGGAGGTTGGGGTTAGAAGTTGTAAGCTATTATATATAGAATGGATAAACAATAATTCATACTGTATGGCACAGAAAACAATAGTCAACATTCTATGATAAAACATAATGGAAAAGAATATAAAAAATAATTTATATATATATATATGTATAACTGAATCTCTTTGCTGTACAGAAGAAATTAAAACAACATTGAAAATCAACTATACTTCAAAAAATAAAATAAAATAAATATACACTCTCGATTCTTCTCCAGACCCCAGAAGGGAAAGTAAATGCATCTAGAGCAACCAGTTATAGTCCAGGTTGAGGGACAGCTACTTTTCAGCTTTTCTGGAGGAAGGCAAAGTTCTCTCTCCTTAAGGTAAATGAGCAGGGTGTCAGGCCTCAGCCTCTGAGGTGGCAGAGCCAAGTTCAGAACATTGGTCCATCTCTTGGCCCCATATAATATCAAATGGCGAAAGTTCTCCAAGAGATCTTCATCTCAATGCTAAGACCTAGCTCCACTCGATGACTAGCAAGCTACAGTACTGGATACCCTATGCCAAACAACTAGCAAGAGAGGAACACAATACCACTCATTAGCAGAGAGGCTGCCTAAAATCATAGTAAGTTCACAAACACCCCATAAAACACTACCAGAAACTGTTGTGCGCACCAGAGAGAAAAGATCCAGTCTCATCCACCAGAACACAGGCAGCAGTCCCCTCCACCATGAAGCCTACACAACACACAGAACCAATCTTACCCACTGAGAGCAGACACCAAAAACAACGGGAACTATGAACGTGCAGCTTGCAGAAAGGAGACCCCAAGCAGAGTGATGTAAGCAAATTGAGAAGACAGAGAAATACACAGCAGATGAAGGAGAAAGGTTAAAAAATACTAGACCAAACAAATGAAGAGAAAATAGATGCTCTACCAGAAAGAGAATTTAGACTAATAATAGTAAATATGATCCAAAATCTTGGAAATAGAATGGAGAAAATACAAGTAACGTTTAACATGGACCTAGAAGAACTAAAGAACAAACAAACAATTATGAACAACACAATAAATGAAATTAAAAATTCTCAGAAAGGAATCAATAGCAGAATAACTGAGGCAGAAGAATTGATAAGTGACCTGGAAGATAAAATAGTGGAAATAATTACCTCAGAGCAGAATAAAGAAAAAAGATTGAAAAGAATTGAGGGCAGCATCAGAGACCTCTGGAACAACATTAAACACACCAACATACGAATTATAGGGGTCCCAGAAGAAGAAGAGAAAAAAAAAGGGACTGAGAAAATATTTGAAGAGATTATAGTTGAAAACTTCCCTAATATGAGAAGGGAACTAGTCAAGTCCAGGATGAGCACAGAGTCCCACACAGGATAAATCCAAGGAGAAACACTCCAAGACACATATTAATCAACTATCAAAAATTACATACAAATAATATATATTGAAAGTAGCAAGGGGAAAGCAACAAATACCATACAAGAGAATCTCCATAAGGTTAACAGCTGATCTTACAGCAGATTTTCGGAAAGCCAGAAAGGAGTGGCAGGACATATTTAAAGCGATGAAAGGGAAAAACCTACATCAAATATTAATCTACTAAGCAAGGATTTCAATCAGACTTGACAGAGAAATTAAAAACTTTACAGACAAGCAAAAGCTAAGAGAATTCAGCACCACCAACCGGCTTTACAAGAAATACTAAAGGAACTTCTCTAGGCAGGAAACAAAAAAGAAGAAAAAGACCTACAACAACAAAAACAAAACAATTAAGAAACTGGTAATAGGAACATGAATATCAATAACTACCTAAAATGTAAATTGACTAAATGCTCCAACCAAAAGATATAGACTGGTTGAATGGATACAAAAACAAGACCTGTATATATGGTGTCTACAAGAGACCCACTTCAGACCTAGTGACACATACAGACTGAAAGTGATTTCCATGCAAATGGAAATCAAAAGAAAGCTGGAGTAGCAATTCTCATATCAGACAAAATTCTCTTTAAAACATACACTATCACAAGAGACAAAGAAGGACACTACATAACAATCAAGGGATCAATCCAAGAGGAAGATATAAAAATTGTAAATAGTTATACACCCAACATAGGAGCACCTCACTACATAAGGCAAATACCAACAGCCATAAAAGGGGAAATTGATAGTAACTAAATCATAGTAGGGGACATTAACACCACACTTTCACCAATGGACAGATCATCCAAAACAAAAATAAACAAGGAAACATAAGCTCTAAATGAAACATTAAACAAGATGGACATAATTGATATTTATAGGACACGCCATCAAAAAACAACAGAATACACTTTCTTTTCCAGTGCTCATGGAACATTCTCCAGGATAGATTATATCTTGGGTCACAAATCAAGCCTTGGTAAATTTAAGAAAATTGAAATCATATCAAGTATCTTTTCTGACCACAACACTATGAGACTAGATATCAATTCCAGGAAAAAACCTGGAAAAAATACAAACACATGGAGGCTAAACAATACACTACTTAATAACCAAGATATCACTGAAGAAATCAAAGAGGAAATCAAAAAATACCTAGAAACAAATGACAATGAAACCACGATGACTGGAAACCTATGGGGTGCAGCGAAAGCAATTCTAAGAGCGAAGTTTATAGCAATACAATCCTACCTTAATAAACAAGAATCATCTCAAATAAACAACCTAACCTTACACCTAAAGCAATTAGATGAAGAAGAACCAACAAAAACCCAAATTTAGCAGAAGGAAAGAAATCATAAAGATCAAATCAGAAATAAGTGAAAATGAAATGAAGGAAATGATAACAAAGATCAGTAAAACTAAAAGGTGGTTCTTTGAGAAGATAAACAAAATTGATAAACCATTAGCCATACTCATCAAGAAAAAAAGGGAGAAGACACAAATCAATGGAATTAGAAATGAAAAAGGAGAAGTAAAAACTGACACTGAAGAAATACAAAGGATCATGAGAGCTTACGACAAGCAATTCTATGCCAATAAACTAGATACCCTGGAAGAAATAGACAAATTCTTAGAAAAGCACAGCCTTCTGAGACTGAACCAGGAATAAATAGAAAATATAAACAGACAAATCACAAGCACTGAAATTGAAACTGTGATTAAAAATCTTCTCCCCCAAAAAAAGCCCAGACCAGATGGCTTCACAAGTAAATTTTATCAAACATTTAGAGAAGAGCTAAGACATATCCTTCTCAAACTCTTCCAAAATATAGCATAAGGAGGAATATTCCCAAAATTCATTCTATGAGGCCACCATCACCCTGATACCAAAACCAGACAAAGATGTCACAAAGATATTGGCCTGTAGGCCAAAATCACTGATGACTATAAATGCAAAATCCTCAACAAAATATTAGCAAACAGGATCAACAGCACCTTAAAAGGATCATACACCATGATCTACTGGAGTTTATCCCAGGAATACAAGGATTCTTCAATATAAGGAAATCAATCAATGTGATACACCATATTAACAATTTGAAGGAGAAAAACCATATGATCATCTCAATCTGTCAAAAGCAGAAAATGCTTTTGACAAAATTCAACACCCATTTATGATAAAAATCTTCCAGAAAGCAGGCATAGAGGGAACTTATCTCAACATAATAAAGACCATATATGACAAACCCACAGCCAACATTGTTCTTTTTTTTTTTTTTTTTTTTTTGCGGTAGGGCCTCCCACTGTTGCGGCCTCTCCCGTTGCGGAGCACAGGCTCCGGACACGCAGGCTCAGTGGCCATGGCTCACGGGCCCAGCTGCTCCGTGGCATGTGGGATCTTCCCAGACCAGGGCACGAACCCGTGTCCCTTGCATCGGCAGGCGGACTCCCAACCACTGCGCCACCAGGGAAGCCCCAACATTGTTCTTAAGAGTGAAAAAATGAAAACATTTACACTAAGATCAGGAAGAAGACAATGTTGCCCACTCTCACCACTATTATTCAACATAGTTTTGGAAATTTTAACCACAGCGATCAGAGAAGAAAAGGAAAAAAAAAAGAATCCAAATCAGAAAAGAAGAAGTAAAGCTGTCACTCTTTGCAGATGACATGACACTATACATACAGAATCCTAAAGATGCCACCAGAAAACTACTAAATCTAATCAATGGATTTGGTAAAGTAGCAGGATACAAAATTAATGTACAGAAATCTCTTGTATTCCTATACATGAAAGATGAAATATCTGAAATAGAAATTAAGGAAACACTCCCTTTTACCATTGCAACAAAAAGAATAAAATACCTAGGAATAAACCTACCTAAGGAGACAAAATACCTGTATGCAGAAAACTATAAGACACTGATGAAAGAAATTAAATATGATACAACGAGATGGAGAGATATACCATGTCCTTGGATTGGAAGAATCAACATTGTGAAAATGATTCTACTACCCAAAGCAATCTACAGATTCAATGCAATCCCCATCCACAGCCAAAGGTATTTTTCACAGAACTAGGACAAAGAAATATTCACAATTTATATGGAAACACAAAAGACCCCCAATAGACAAAACAATCTTGAGAATGAATAACGGAGCTGGAGGAATCAGCCTCCCTGACTTCAAACTATACTGCAAAGCTACAGTAATCAAGATAGTATGGTATTGGCACAGAAACAGAAATATAGATCAATGGAACAGGATAGAAAGCCCAGAGATTAACCCATGCACCTATGGTCAACTTATCTTTGATAAAGGAGGCAAGAATATACAATGGTGAAAAGACAACCTCTTCAATAAGTGGTGCTGAGAAAACAGGACAGCTACATGCAAAAGAATGAAATTAGAACACTCCTAACACCATACACAAAAACAAACTCAACATGGATTAAAGACATAAATGTAAGGCCAGACACTATCAAACTCTTAGAGGAAAACATAAGCAGAACACTCTATGACAAAAAATCACCACAAGATCCTTTTTGACCCACCTCCTAGAGGAATGGAAATAAAAACAAAAATAAACAAATGGGACCTAATGAAAATTAAAAGCTTTTTCACGCCAAAGGAAACCATAAACAAGATGCAAAGACAATCCTCAGAATGGGAGAAAATATTTGCAAATGAAGCAACTGACAAAGGATTAATCTCCAAAATATACAAGCAGCTCATGTGGCTCAATATCATAGAAACAAAGAATGTAATCCAAAAATGGGTGGAAGACCAAAAAGACATTTCTCCAAAGACAATATACAGATTACCAACAAACACATGAAAGGATTCTCAACATCATTAATCATTAGAAAAATGCAAATCAAAACTACAATGAGGTTACACCTCACACTGATCAGAATGGCCATCATCAAAAAATCTACAAAAAATAAATGCTGGAGAGGCTGTGGAGAAAAGGGAACCCTCTTGCACTGTTGGTGGGAATGTAAATTGATACAGCCACTATGGAGAACAGTATGGAGGTTCCTTAAAAAACTAAAAATAGAACTATCATACGACCCAGCAAAACCACTACTGAGCATATACCCTGAGAAAACCAAAATTCAAAAAGAGTCATGTACCAAAATGCTCATTGCAGCACTATTTACAATAACAAGGACATGGAAGCAACCTGTGTCCATTGACAGATGAATGGATTAAGAAAATATGGCTCATATATACAATGGAATATTACTTAGCCATAAAACGAAATGAAATTGAATTATTTGTAGTGAGGTGGATGGACCTAGATTCTGTCATACAGAGTGAAGTAAGTCAGAAAGAGAAAAATAACTACCGTATGCTAACACATATATATGGGAAAAAAAATTGGTTTTGAAGAACCTAGGGGGAGGACAGGAATAGAGACAAAGACCTAGAGAATGGACTTCAGGACACAGAGAAGGAGAAGGGTAAGCTGGGACGAAATGAGAGAGTAGAATTGACATATATACACTATCAAATGTAAAATAGATAGCTTGCAAGAAGCAGCTGCATAGTACCAGGAGATCAGCTTGGTGCTTTGTGACCACCTAGAGGGGTGGGATAGGAAGGATGGGAGGGAAATACAAGAGGGAGGAGATATGGGGATATATGTATATGTAAAGGTGATTCACATTGTTATAAAGCAGAAAATAACACACTATTGTAAAATAATTATACTTCAGTAAAGATGTTAAATATAAATAAAAGAAAATCCAAAATTGTATCTACCAAAAATAATTAATTGAATCAAATGGGAAAAGTGTATATATATATATACCAAATATGTTTATATGTCTTGATAATATATGAAGACTTTCTATTGATTAAGAAAAAAATTGTCTAGGCCAATATTTTAATGATAATTAAGCATCACAGCATTGAAGGGCAAGTGTATGACTTGGGATAAGACAGAGCTGGATTCAAATGCCAGCTATACTACTTACTTAGTAAGTTCAGTTTGGACAGTTACATCCTTCTTTTGAGACATGATTTTCTGTTTCTAAAATGTTCATAAAATGCTTAATTATGGTGTGCTTTAAGGATTAAATTAAATTAGTTACTGCATATAACAACCTAGTATTCTACCTAGCATGGGATAAACATTCAAAATAGAAATTATAGCATTATGATTCCACTGAAAGCATAACACCAACATCACTGCAATTTTATCTTAAAATTTTCTCAGTCCCACTTTTATATATCCCCACAAGAAGCTATTTTTTCCAATGAGTCTCAGTGTGTCCACTGGCACCCAGACATCACCAAAATCTTTTGATGTCTACCATTGCCTGATGATCCCATGTAATCTATATCTGGAATTTTAGACAGAATTCGTAGTGGTAGTGTTAATTTACTTAGCCAGTTTTTGCAACTTTTCCTTTCAAGGTTTTAAAACCTACTCATCTTTTGTCTGCCACCTCACTTAATCATTGTTTTCTGTTTCGTGCTTCTCTTTTCTGAGATAGTATTGTTTCATATGAGGAAAGCTGGCCAGAAAGTCTTTCCAAAAATGGGGGAAAGGGTAGAGATACAGATTCTTAACCATTGGTCATCACAGTTACCCCTTTTGTATTATCTCATTAAAAGTAGTTTCATCTTCATATCCTTCTTGTGGTTTATTTCATGAAAATCTGAGTTGCTGTAATATTGGGGGTTTTTTTGCATGTTAAAATTTGGTCTGACTAATTTAATTATTTATATTGAATTAACCTTGTAATACTATTGCTCTATAACTTCTTGTCACAAGGATGACTTTATGGAAGGAAATGATACTAAAACAGTGATTTGGAACCTAATAAAAATGGAAGTTCCTGAATTAATTTCTTCCATTCCATAATAATAGAAAATTAACTGAATATATTTACTATCAATATATTCAACTTAATTTACATTATCAAAATTATGTTTGATGTTTTAAGTAGTGAAATATTTTTGAATTGTTTACTTCTTTCATTTCTATTTTCTATATTTTTATTAAATATTATTTCTAAGAGAAAAGCCATTTTCATGAAATTATGAAGCTGTATGTGACATTTTAAGAAATGGTTAGTTAAAATCATTAAAGAGCTAATTTTTAGTTTTACAACTTATTTACAATACAGCTTATTATTGGCTAGTTACCTAGAAGTCCTATGATCAGTGAAGCACAATCTCTTAGAAGCATACTTAGAAAATTATATCTACCATATAGTGAGTTCTAGAAGTCTCATCACTACCATCTACCTAGGAATATTCTTCTAACAGTCACATCAATAAAGTTAATGGATTAAGCTATGGATCCCTGAAAATTCCATTAACCAGGCATAATAATCCCCCAAAGTCTGCTGAGAATTTGCAAAAGGCAGAAATTCGTTGAATTTTAAACACAAAGATGAATACAAATGGGAAAATAATAAAAAAAATCTTATTTTTCTAATTGTGCATTACTTAAATGATGGTGTTGATCTATATAGTTCTTGCTATCATCTTTGTTATAATTCCATTAGAAACCTCTGATGTAACTAGGCTGGATTACAAAATTATGTTCTAACATCTCTTATTAACACTTTCTTCCACCCAACTTCATTTACTTCACCTCAGAAGAATGCCCCATTTTCCTTATTAACTATTCAAACATCTTCACATTAAATTTAAGACACTGAGAGCCTGACCTCTACTGACATTTTCAGGCTCCCCTCCCCACCACATTTCAGTTCCCACAAGCCTTGCTAAATGTACATCATTTCTTTGAATGTTTTCTGCCATCTCTCTTCTTCAGATCTTTCCACACTTCTGCTATGACATTCTTTCCCTCCTAAATTAACCTGGCTGACTCGTACTCACCATTCAAATGTCAGCTTAGACATAATTTTCTGCACTAGGTACTAACCCTTGCTTGATGCCATAATTCCAAGACAGATGTTGTTCTTATGAACTCCTGTAAAATACTGTTCTACTTCTACTAGTGTGCAATTGCCTGTTTAATTGTGTGTACCCCTTGCCAGATGGCAAAATACCTTGTTCATCCTTGAATCCCCAGCAAACAGCACAATGCCTGGCACAGCAGTCAAAAAGTAGTCAGAGAACAGATGAGTAAATTCATGAGGAAACGTTGTTTTCTTTTTCTTTTCTGTTTTTTTGAAAAGAGAGTAAAATTCTTGAATGAAAATGTGATTTTTAGTTCTACAAGACAGTGTAAGAGTAGATAAATATCACTCTATTGACTATACATTTTATGAATGACTCAACTGTCCTTGTTTACAGTAAACATCATTCCTAGACTCAGAAATCATTCACGAGTATTAAAATAAGCTGGAAACATAACTGTAACCTAACACTCAAATCTGATGAAACTAGAGGATATTTGTAACCTTGACTTATGTGAAGAGTAAAGTGGATGAATGAGGGTTACAGAGGATAACACAGATAAGAAGCAAATTGTTTCACATGACAGAAGTTAAGAAAATCTCAGAAACTTGAAGAAAACTCTTCTGCAGAAGATGGGGGCAAGGTGGAGGCAGAAATTGTTTAAATGTCTATTAATGGAGTATAATGGGGTCAGGTCCCCAAAGACACACAGTGTGACCTGGATACATCCCCCTTCACCACCAGTCCTAGAAAATATGTCTGAGAACCTGAACTTGAGAGGTTTCAGAGAAAAGCAGATATAAAGGATAGGGCAAGAGAACATAAATGAAGGTTACCATAATAAACTGTATGGCCCCAGCTGCCTTCTCTCACTAGGGACCGAGAAGGCATGTGGGGCTATTTACTGCTCCCCTTATTCCCCTTCTTTTCCACTCACTCCCTCAATCTTGTCACAACAAAGTAGAAGATCTCTCTCTGTATAAACAGAATGGCTTTAGAAGATTGGCTTAGAAGATTGGAGAGAGGAGCCCCACCAGAAAAATCAGACGGTAAAACTATCTAACCATATGACAAACTGGTCAACCCATGGGAAAATTTCATTTGCTTTTTAGATATTTAACCTTAAATATGATTTAAAAAAAAAAGCCTCTAAAATGAAGCAGGGAGGAAATGAAAGGAAACCATGAAAGGAATTAAGCAGAGAAATTTTTCAAAAAAAAATTGATTTATCAGAAAGATAAGATATTTCATTGTGAAACAAGAATAAGCCACTATAAAAAGAAACAAAAGAAAACAAGAACTAACCATTGTCAATTAAAGTTATAAAAGCTAAAATGTTACAAAAATTTACTGGATAGAGATTAGAAGTTAAAGTTGACCTCCCAGAGGGTAAAAGAAAGGCTAAGAGAGTTGAGAAGTAAGGAAAAAAGTTAACAAATTGAAGGAGCAATAGCAAAATCTCTCTAATTAAGAGTTCCAAAGAACACAGTGTGGAGGAAATTTCTAATGAGATAATATTAGAACAAAAAGGCATAAAACTCCACATGGAAATAGCCTACCAGGTCCAAACAGTGAATGAAAAGTAAATGCATCATTTAACACAATTTAGAAATTTCAGATCGCCAGAGTTAAATATTTTGACTTTCACAGGGTAAAAATAAGGTCATGGTCTTTCAGGTTCAAGATGGAGGAGTAGAAGTATGTGCTTTCACTCCCTCTTGAGATAGCACCAGTAACACAACGTATTGCTGAACTATCATCGACAGGAAGACACTGGAACTCATCAAAAAAGATACCCCACATACAAAGTCAAAGGAAACGCCACAATGAGATGGTAGGAGGGGCACAATCACAATAAAATCAAATCCCATAACTGCTGCGTGGGTGACTCACAAACTGGAGAACACTTATACCACAGAAGTTCACCCACTGGGGTGAAGGTTCTGAGCCCCACGTCAGGCTTCCCAACCTGGGCGTCTGGTAATGGGAGGAGGAATTCCTAGTGAATCAGACTTTGAAGGCTAGTGGGATTTGATTGAAGGACTTTGGCAGGACTGGGGGAAACAGAGACTCCACTCTTGGAGGGCACACACAAAGTAGTGTGCTCACTGGGACCCAGGAGAAGAAGCAGTGACCCCATAGGAGACTGGATCAGACCTACCTGCTAATGTTGGAGGCTCTCCTGCAGAGGCAGGGGGTAGCTGTGTCTCACTGTGAGTACAAGGACACTGGCAGCAGAAGTTCTGGGAAATACTCCTTGGTGTGAACCCTCCCAGAGTATGCCATTAGACCCACCAAAGAGCCTGGGTAGGCTCCAGTGTTGGGTCACCTCAGGCCAAAACTCCAACAAAGAGTGGAGTGAACCCAGTCCCACTCATCAGCAGAAAAGCAGATTAAAGTTTTACTGAGCTCTGCCCACCTGAGCAACAGCTAACTCTACCCACCACTAGTCCCTCCCATTAGGAAGTTTGCACAAGCCTCTTATATAGCTTAATCCACCAGAGGGCAGACAGCAGACACAAGGAGAACTACAATCCTGCAGCCTGTGGAACTAAAACCACATTCACAGAAAGATAGAAAAGATGAAAAGACAGAGAGCTATGTACCAGATGAAGGAACAAGATAAAACCCCAGAAAAACAACTAAATGAAGGGGATATAGGCAAAATTCCAGAAAGAAGAATTCAGAATAATGATAGTGAAGATTATCCAGGACCTTGGAAAAAGAATGGAGTCAAAGATCAAGAAGATGCAACAAATGTTTAACAAAGACCTAGAAGAATTAAAGAAAAAACAGAGATGAACAATAAAATAACTGAAATGAAAAATACACCAAAATGAATTAATAGCAGAATAACTGAGGCAGAAGAATGGATAAGTGACCTGGAAGACAGAATGGTGGAATTCACTGTGGTGGAATAGAATAAAGAAAAAAGAATGAAAAGAAATGAAGACAGCATAAGAGACCTCTGGGACAACATTAAATGCAACAACATTCACATTATAGGGCTCCCAGAAGGCGAAGAGAGAGAAAAGGACCTGAGAAAATATTTGAAGAGATTATAGTCAAAAACTTCCCTAACATAGGAAAGGAAATAACCACCGAAGTCCAGGAAGTGCAGAGAGTCCCATACAGGATAAACCCAAGGAGAAACACGCTGAGACACATAGTAATAAAATTGCAAAAAATTAAAGACAAAGAAAAATTATTGAAAGCAGCAATGGAAAAATGACAAATAACATACCAGGAGTCTCCCATTAGGTTAAGAACAGATTTCTCAGCAGAAACCCTACAAGCCAGAAGGGAGTGGCATAACATATTTAAAGTGATGAAAGGGAAGAATGTACAAACAAGATTACTCTACCTGGCTAGGACCTCATTCTGATTTGATGGAGAAATCAAAAGCTTTACAGACAAGCAAAAACTAAGAGAATTCAGCACCACCAGGCCAGCTCTACAATAAATGCTAAAGGAACTTCTTTAAATGGGAAACACAAGAGAATAAAATGACCTACAGAAACAAATCCAGAACAATAAGAAAATGGTCATAGGAACATACATATCGATAACTACCTTAAACGTGAATGGATTAAATGCTCCAACCAAGAGACACAGGCTTGTTAAATGGATACAAAAACAAGACCCATATATAGGCTTTCTACAGGACACTCACTTCAGACCTAGGGACACATATAGATTGAAAGAGAGGGGATGGAAAAAGATATTCCATGCAAATTGAAATCATGAGAAAGTTGGAGTAGCAATACTCATATCAGAAAAAACAGACTTTAAAATAAAGAATGTTTCAAGAGACAAGGAAGGACACTACAAAATGATCAAGGGATCAATCCAAGAAGAAGATATAGCAATTATAAACATATATGCACCCAACATAGGAGCACCTCCATACATAAGACAACTGCTAACACCCATAAAAGAGGAAATCGACAGTAATACAATAATAGAGGGGGACTTTAACATCTCACTTACACCAATGGACAATTCATCCAAACAGAAAATTAATAAGGAAACACAAGCTTTAAAAGACACAACTGACCACATAGATTTAATTGATATTTATAGGACATTCCATCCAAAAACAGCAGATTACACTTTCTTCTGAAGTGCACACACGACTTTCTCCAGGATAGATCACATCTTGGGTCACACAAATCAAGACTCAGTAAATTTAAGAAAACAGAAATCATATAAAGCATCTTTTCTGACCACAATGCTATGAGATTAGAAATCACTTACAGGGAAAAAACCGCAAAAAACACAAACACATAGAGTCAAAACAATACGTTACTAAATAACAAAGAGATCACTGAAGAAATCAAAGGGGAAATCAAAAAATATCTAAAGATACATGAAAATGAAAACACGATGATTCAAAACCTATGGGATGCAGCAAAAGCAATTCTAAGAGGGAAGTTTATAGCAATAAAAGCCTACCTCAAGAAACAAGAAAACTCTCAAATAAACAATCTAACCTTACACCTAAAGGAACTAGAGAAAGAAGAACAAACAAAACCCAAAGATAGCAGAAGGAAAGAAATCATAAAGATCAGATCAGAAATAAATGAAATAGAAACAAAGAAAACAATAGCAAAAATCAATACAACTAGAAGCTGGTTCTTTGAGAAGATAAACAAAATTGATAAACCATTGGCCAGACTCACCAAGAAAAAGAGAGGACTCAAATCAACAAAATTAGAAATAAAAAAGGAGAAGTGACAACACACACTGCAGAAATACAAAGCATCCTAAGAGATTACTACAAGCAACTCTATGCCAATAAAAGGGACAATGTGGAAGAAATGGACAAATTTTTAGAAACGTATAACCTTCGAAGACTGAACCAGGAAGAAATAGAAAATATGAACAGAGCAATCACAAGCAATGAAACTGAACCTGTGATTAAAAATCTTCCAACAAACAAAAGTCCAGGACCAGATGGCTTCACGGGTGAATTCTATCAAACATTTAGAGAAGAGCTAACACCCATCGTTCTCAAACTCTTCCAAAAATTTGCAGAGGAAGGGACACTCCCAAACTCGTTCTATGAAACCACCATCACCCTGATCCAAAACCAGACAAAGATACTACAAAAAAAGAAAATTACAGACCAGTATCACTCATGAATATAAATGCAAAAATCCTCAACAAAATATTAGCAAACAGAATCCAACAACACATTAAAAGGATCATAAACCATGAGCAAGTGTCGTTTATCCCAGGGATGCAAGGATTGTTCAATATAGGCAAATTAATCAATGTGATACACCATATTAACAAATTGAAGAAGAAAAAACATATGATAATCTCAATAGACGCAGAAAAAGGTTTTGACAAAATTCAACACCCATTTATGATAAAAACTCTCCAGAAAGTGAGCATTGAGGGAGCCTACCTCAACATAACAAAGGCCATATATGACAAAACCACAGCAAACATCATTCTCAATGGTGAAAAAATTAAGCATTTCCGCTAAGATCAGGAACAAGACAAGTATGTCCACTCTCACCACTATTATTCAACCTTGTTTTGGAAGTCCTAGCCCCAGCCATCAGAGAAGAAAAAGAAATAAAAGGAATACAAATTGGAAAAGAAGAAGTAAAACTGTCACTGTTTGCAGATGACATGATATTATACGTAGAGAATCCTATAAATGCCACCAGAAAACTACTAGAGCTAATCAATGAATTTGGTAGTGCTGCAGGATACAAAGTTAATGCACAGAAATCTCTTGCATTCCTATACACTAATGATGAAAAATCTGAAAGAGAGATTAAGGAAACATTGCCATTTACCATTGCAACAAAAAGAATAAAATACCTAGGAATAAACTTACCTAGGGAGACAAAAGACCTGTACGCAGAAAACTATAAGACAATGATGAAAGAAATTAAAGATGATACAAACAGATGGAGAGATATACCATGTTCTTGGATTGGAAGAATCAATATTGTGAAAATGACTATACTATCCAAAGCAATCTACAGATTCAATGCAATCCCTATCAAATTACCAATGGCATTTTTTTACAGAACTAGAACAAAAAGTCTTAAAATTTGTATGGAGACATAAAAGACTCTGACGAGCCAAAGCAGTCTTGAGGGAGAAAAACGGAGCTGGAGGAATCAGACTCCCTGACTTCAGACTATATTACAAAGCTACAGTAATGAAGACAATATGGTACTGGCACAAAAGCAGAAATATTGATCAATGGAACAGCATAGAAAGCCCAGACATAAACCCATGCACCTATGTTCAACTAATCTATGACAAAGGAGGCAAGGATATATAATGGAGAAAAGACTCCTCTTCAATAAGTGGTGCTGGGAAAACTGGACAGCTACATGTAAAAGAATGAAATTAGAACACTCCCTAACACCATATACAAAAATAAACTCAAAATGGATTAGAGATCTAAATGTAAGACTGGACACTATAAAACTCTTAGAGGAAAATGAAGGAAGAACACTCTTTGACATAAACCACAGCAAGATCTTTTTTGACCCACCTCCTACAGTAATGGAAATAAAAAGAAAAATAAACAAATGGGACCTAATGACACTTAAAAGCTTTTGCACAGCAAAGGAAACCCTAAACAAGGTGAAAAGACAACTCACAGAATGGGAGAAAATATTTACAAATGAATCAACGGACAAAGGATTAATCTCCAAAATATATAAACAGCTCATACAGCTCACTATTAAAAAACAAACAACCCAATCCCTTTATGGGTGGAAGACCTAAGTAGACATTTATCAGAGAAGACATACAGATGGCCAAGAAGCACATGAAAAGCTGCTCAACATCACTACTTATTAGAGAAATGCAAATCAAACTACAATGAGGTATCACCTCACACCAGTTAGAATGGACATCATCAGAAAATATACAAACAACAAATGCTGGGGAGGATGTGAAGGAAAGGGAACCCTCTTGCATTGCTGGTGGGAATGTAAATTGATACAGCCACTATGGAGAACAGTACGGAGGTTCCATTAAAAAACTAAAAATAGAATACCTTATGACCCAGCTATCCCACTACTGGGCATACACCCAGAGAAAACCATAATTCAAAAAGACATATGCACCCCAATGTTCATTGCAGCACTATTTACAATAGCCAGGTCATGGAAGCAACCTAAATGCCCATCAACAGATGAATGGGTAAAGAAGATGTGGTACGTATATACAGTGGAATATTTCTCCGCCATAAAAAAGAATGAAATTGGGTCATTTGTAGAGACATGGATGAATCGAGAAACTGTCATACAGAGTGAAGTAAGTCAGAAATAGAAAAACAAATGTCGTATATTAACACATATATGTGAAACCAAGAAACATGGTACAGATGAACCGGTTTGCAGGGCAGAAATTGAGATGGAGATGTAGGAACAGATGTATGGACACCAAGGGGGAAAATGGCGGGTGGGGGGGAGGGTGGATAGTTGTGGTGTAATGAATTGGGAGATTGGAATTGATATATATATATATATATAAATATGTATAATATCGGTAACTAATAACCTGTTATATAAAAAAATAAATATAATAAAATTCAAACAAAAATGTCATGGTAAAATAGTTAACAATTGCATTAAATTACTCAAATCATGGAGAAGTTTTAAGGGAGCACGGATTTCAAAAGCCTGAAGTAAATTATTTTTATCTTATAATCTTCAAATTATAAAAACCATAAACCAAGGAAAAGAGGAAAATAAAGATAATTTCAGAAATTGTCAAAAACAATTTTCCCCACCCACTCTTTTTTAGGAAGATGTTAGAAGATGTGTTTGACCAAAACATGGAGGTAAACCAATAAATAGGAATCCCAGATCATCCCCAAATAATGCACAAGAATGTAAAATTGTAATAATGTCAACAAATAATATAAAAATATAAATGGGTAATATCAGTGCATTGAAAATATTAACAAATAAGATAATGAAAACCAGCCTCTCTTCAAATAGTTTTTATAAAAAGTTGAAAGCAGTAAGTTCAAAGGACAGAATACATTTTTTAAAAAGTGGAACAAGAGAATGGAGAGTCACGGTAATATTATGTTCTTTTACAAGCTTTTCAACATGAGTTTCTGTTTAAAAATGCACAATTATTAATATAAAAATGAAAAAAATCAATTACAAAGAAAATTATCCTTGTCACTTTCCATTCTCTATTCAAAGAAGTCAGATGTGATTGAAGGATAGAACACTTTCTAAAGAATACCTAAAAATCCATGCCAGCAGTTGAAGTCCAAGTACACCATACCTTGAAAACACAGCATATTAACAAATAACAAAGGTTAAATTTGCCAGAATGGTGTTTTCTGTGAGGTATATAGTTGTTGATTGATAAAGCTTATAAACCTTCTTTTACTGAACTTATTCATAAAATGTTCTTTCAAGCAAATACTATACTTTTGATACAAGTATTCTCTTTAATTCTGAAAAAATTTAAGTCTGATTCAAAATTAAAACCACATTTTGCTTGGAATTTAAACATAGCAAAAAGAAACCTTGAAATTTCATCTGTTAATTGTGCATAAAAATATAATGCTTCATGCTAATTACAATGACTTAAGACAGACTTATAAAACTCATTTCTTTACAGTTCACCTGGGTTAAAATTCTTAGATATATATGTTGATCTAGAGCAAAGTACAATAGAGAGAATTTTAAAATGTAAACAACACTGTAAATCAGGGGCACCATTTACGTGTCTTGAATCAAGATAAATTTTGAGCAGCAACCCTCTTCAATTCCTGGAGGGGCATTTAACAATATTCTTAACAGGAAAGCAAACAATCCTTTCTGTCATAGAAAAGAGCTTTTCTATAACAGAACTATGCCACAGCCATTTCAGCATTCTTTGTTTGAAACTGGAATGTAAAATGTCCAATATCTTGAGGCAAGTTCACTTAAATCAAAGGAATTTTAGACTTTGCTCAATGCATCAACTGTATCATTAAAGAATAGGTAGAACTTACGCTCTCCTGCTTCACATTTGCAGTTCAGGACTGTCTGCTCACAGGGTAAAATATTTTGATTATGGGAAGTGACTTCTCACATCTCAATATTACTGAATAAAATAAAGCTATTTTCCCCACATGTGCGACAGAGAAGAAGGATGATTCTGGATGGCAAATTGCTTTAATAAATGACAAGGAAAAATAGATTTCATAGACATCACCCTACCTAAGACAATTATTTTAGCTATTTTTTCTCCACCATAATTCTCCCACAAACTCAGCTGGAGAAATTTCCATTTAATTAACAATTATTACTAATCAGAAAACTTTGTATTTAGGCATTGTTTAACGTGGACTTTAGAGAATCTTAAGATGTTATTGAGTTTTTATTGTTATATCAGAAGAAACAGACAAATTAATGATATAATGAAATATGCCACAAACTATATACTTCACCCTCCCAGCTTTATTATTTAGAAAGAATGGCCATGGAGACATCAGTATGCCATGGTAAATAGTTTCTATTTTATCCTTACACCTTGTCAGGAGCTAATGGAATGGAAAGGACTAAGGTTGGAGTTTATATTATGTCTCTCAAATGTCTATTTTCACTTTCTTTCCTTAATTAGTAGAGGACTGTATTTCTTTGCCTCCCTTCACACAGAGATACCTATGAAATTAGGTTCTGGACAATGGAATATGAGCAAACGTGACATATGCGAGTTCCAAGACACGGCCTTAAAATATAGGGAAATAATCTAGAAAAGAGTGGGTATATATATAAGTATAACTGAATCACTTTGCTGTACAGCTAAAAGTAACACAACATTGTAAATCAACTGTACTCCAATATTTTTTTTTTTAATGTAGAACTGGAAAATAAAGAAACAAAAAAAGAGTTGCTTACCTCCACCCCTTTTCTGCCTTCGTGAGGAGTGGCATGTTATTCTGGTCACATGAGCCAGATATAATCATGTGTATGAGAGCTACACCTGAAAGGAAATCAGACCAAAATGGTAGAGAGAATCTGCATCCTTGGAAGGATTGGGGAGGAGCAGCCTAACTCTTTTTAGACCATTTACCAATCCCAAAACTATTATGTTGAGAAAGATATTAAGATCTATTTTTTTTTTTTTTTTTTTGGCTGTGCTGGGTCTTCGTTTCTGTGCAAGGGCTTTCTCTAGTTGCGGCGAGCGGGGGGGGGCCACTCTTCATTGCGGTGCGCGGGCCTTTCACTATGGCGGCCTCTCTTGTTGCGGAGCACAGGCTCCAGACGCGCAGGCTCAGTAGTTGTGGCTCACGGGCCTAGTTGCTCCATGGCATGTGGGATCTTCCCAGACCAGGTCTCGAACCCATGTCCCCTGCATTGGCAGGCAGATTCTCAACCATTGCGCCACCAGGGAAGCTCCTAAGATCTATTTTATTTAATCTACTGTATTTGGGGGTCTATTAGTTGTAGAAATTTAGTTTACAGTCTATACAATTAGAAAAAAAATGATACTTGGAAATAAGGTATGTTTGTAACAAAAATTCTAAAGCATATGACATTGGCTTAATAATCACAAGCTGAACAGTGAGGATATTGACACAACAGGCTAGAAAGCTTTTCATCCTCTTCAGCTGTGGAAAACATTGTTAAAGTATCTGCCTTTGACAATTTGGAAGGCAGATCACATTTCTACATAATCTGGAACTCTATAAACGGTTATAAAATGTTAGAATATCCCTGTTTTTTGGTTTTTATCTTGTAGCTATTAGCAAAGTATCATCAGAAATATGAACTTTAACTATAATTGTGCTGAAGCAGAAATGTCAAGGTGTATAGTTCTTCTATGGAAGATTCTTTCGGACCATGTCCTGCACTATAAAGTGACTGGGAGCTCAGTTATTTGAGGTTTTGCCATGGTGTCAATGACCAACTACTTCTTAACCCCAAACAGCAGGATATGTAATTGTGACTCCAAATTTGTCTCAGAGCTTCTATTTAAATGTCCTTCACTACCCAGTGGGAATTAGCTTAGTAGCATATATTAGATTCAGGTTGTTCCAGTTTCACAAAACATCTTATGTCAAATACCTTTAAGGTAATCGCACACAGCCTGAAAGAGAAGAGGATATTCTGAACACAGATATGTAAGGCTTAGGAAATATGTGTAGATGAACTCTTTGGTTATAGGTACTTGTAAATGGAACTAATTGAAATCATATATTTGGAAGCCAACAAGCTGAAATATTTTGCCAAATAAACCACTATCCTAGCCTGCAAAAGTATATGTCTCTTCAACTTCAAAAAAATATTGGGGACACCAAATGTCTACCAGCATGAAGCTGAGTAGGTCTTAGTAGGGCATACTCTCCAATGTCAACTACAGAGGTGGCCATGGAAAATAATAATGAACAAGCAACAGCAACTGAGGTAGCAGATGGTCTTCCTAGCTTCCAAAGAATGATTTTTCATAATTTTTGCCAAGAAGAATTTGATAAGTATCTTGGAATGATGAATGTTACATGTTCCATGTTCTTCCAGTTTTTTCAATGAAGAATTATTGTAATAACTCTGCTCAGACTCCACCATTGTAAATTGAGAATTAGGGGAGTAAAGAAATCCATGTGTTAAACTAGGAGCCACATTTGGACCTGATGGATGGACGATTCCTTACCCAGAGATCTTGGACAGACCTTGAGCTGGTTGGAGAACCTTGATAGAATGTTGAGATGTCTTCACAGTGTGTATTTGTGTGGTGTGTGTGTGTGTGTGTGTGTGTGTGTGTGTGTGTGTGTGTGTGTACTGGGAATATGTTTCATGTATGAGAAGGAAGTTTCTTTGTGTTCATAGGGGTTGGCTGTGGAAAATTTTTCTTCTTGAAATAGAATGCTTGTCATCTAGAGATTGCAATCAAGCATGAATAAGTTCTGGTCAATGGCAGATAAAGAAAACTTATGTGTGCAAATTATAGGTCATGTCTTAAAAGGAAGCTGCTTACACTCCATTCTGTTTTTCTCCTTCCCTGATATCAGAAACACAGGAATGGTAGTGTGAAGAGACATTCTAATGAATGATGAACACCACAATAGAAACATCCTAAATGGTCAGTTGCCCTGTGAGTAGAAAAGCCTACCCATCATATTACTGGAGAGATAAATGAGTTTTTATCTTATCTGAATCACTGCATTTTCAGATGTCCTTTTAACCATAGCATTCTTTACTAATCCAGGAGAGAATAAATATGAGAATTAAAATTTAAGATGTTAAAAAAAAAAAAAGCTACCTCTAACTATAGACTGGGTGACAGACTGGAAGGAGATAGAGATTCCAATTAAATGCCTAGAAATAGCCCTTGTGAGAAATGAGAGCTTAAAGATATAACACAATGACAATAGCAATGAAGAGGAAGAGATGCTTTGGTAGATACTGGAGAAGTAAAAGTGACCAGACATGTTTAACTAATTAAAGATGGAAGTTGAGAAATGGAGTAAGTTTTAGATGACTCTAAAATTTTTCAGTAAATGGCTACTATATGCCTGGCACTTGGTTATTTGCTGTGTATAAAAAAATTTCTTTATTGAAGAAATGTATTATTTTATTTACCAGATAAGAACAAACACACACACATATATATGAAAAAAAAAATAAGGCAGTATTTGTTTAACCAAAGAATGAAAGTCTATAAAGGCTGTGAGATTTCAGCAGAGAAACTCTTATAAGAGGAGACTTCATAAAGAATGTCCAACTTAAGTTAGTCCTAAAATGATGAATCAAATTAAGATAGAAAAGAAAGCAGATGGAAAAGATAAGCTAGCCATCTTACTAATGGATAATATTAGTTACTCAGAAAGCCCCAGTTTGAAAATTTGTATTTAATTTGTTACAGAGTTTGTCCATTTGTCAATCCTTGAGCTATTTTTTTTTTGAATAGTTTGGTAAAGTTGAGGAAAATGCTGTTATTCTGATACACACACACACATTCCATCTCTAAGTATTCTGATTCACATATTTTATTAACTTTGTATGTTAAAAAAGTAAATTGCTTAATAGAAGTGACAGGTTTATGTTTATTTTAAGATTTGGCATTATACTTTCCATGGTGTGAATCATCACCAAAGATTCTAAAGATCATACTGTTGTTATGTTTCCTTTATTCTGATTTAATTAGGATCATGAAATAATCCTTGTAGTGTATTTTAGGCAATAATAATATATACCATTTATTGAATGCAGATCCTGTTCTAATAACTTCATGTATATTCACTCATTTAAGGAAGAAAAATGGAAGGAAGGAAGAAAAGGAGGAAGATCAGTAAAGGTGTATTTCATAAGATTATCTCATAGGACTAAGTTTCTTGGATGACTGTGTACTCTTCAGTGTTTGTAGACAAATGCACAATTGACATTGCTGAAATGTATGAGCTGAAAATTCTGCTAAAAGAGAAACATATTGTGTTCAGTAATATTTGATTTAAAAATTTTATTGATATATAATTAACATACAATATTATATTAGTTTCAGGTATACAAAATAGTGATTTGATATTTTTATACATTATGAAATGATTACCAATAAGACCAGTTATCATCCTTACCATGAAAAGTTGTTAAAGTATCATTGACTATATTCCTAATGGGTACATTACATAACCATGACTTAAATATTTTACAACTGGAAGTTTGTACCTCTGAAACCCCTTCACCTATTTTGTCTCTCCCTCCCTCCTGACTGGCAACCATCAATTTGTTCTCTGTACCTATGAGTCTGTTTCTGTTTTGTTTTGCTTGTTTGTTTGTTTTATTTTGTTAGATTCCACATATAAGTTAAATCATATGGTATTTGTTTTTCTCTATCTGATTTATTTCACTAAGAATAATATTCTCTACGTGAGCCACAACTAAGGAGTCTGCCGGATGAAACTAAGGAGCACTCGTGCCACAACTAAGAAGCCAGCAAGCCACAACTAAGGAGCCTGTGAGTCACAACAAAGGAGCTCACCAGATGCAACTAAGGAGCACCCAGGCTGCAATTAAGGAGCAGGAAGCCGCAACTAAGGAGCCCGTGAGCTTCCCACAACTAAGACTTGGCATGACCAAATAAATAAATAAATAAGTAAATAAAATAAATATAAAAAAAAAAGAATATTCTCTAAGTACATCCATGTTGTCCACATAGGCAAGATTTCACTCTTTTTTTATGGCTGAGTAATATTGCACTATACATATATAGTGCAATATATATATGACATCTTCTTTATCGGCATATCTACAGGAGGACACACAAGTCACTTCCATATCTTGTCTATTGAAAATAGTGAACATTGGGGTTCATATATTTTTTGAATTAATGTTTGTTTTTTTTTTTTCAGATAAATACCCTGAAGTTGAATTGCTGAATTGTAAAGTGATACTATTTTTAGTTTCTTGAGGAACTTCCATAGTGGCTGCACCAATTTACATTTCCACCAACAATGGACAACAGATCCCTTTTTTCCACATCCTTGCCAACACTTTGTTTCTTGTCTTTTTGACAATAGCCTTCTGACAAGTGTGAGGAGATATCTCAATGTGGTTTTGATTTGTATTTCCCTCATGATTAGTGAAGTTGAGCACCTTTTTATGTTTGCCATCTGTATGTCTTCTTGGGAAAAATGTCTATTCAGCACCTCTGCCCATTTTTTAATTGGGTTGTTTGTTTGTTTTTGATGTTGAGTTGTAAGAGTTCTTTATACATTTTTGATATGAACCTCTTATCATATATATCATTGACAAATATCTTCCCTCATTCAGTAGGTTGCTTTTTCATTTTGCTTGTGGTTTCCCTCACTGTACAAAGACTTTTTAGTTTGATGTAGTCCCATTTGTTTATTTTTGCTTTTCTTACCCTGGCCTGAGAAGACAGATCCTAAAATTTGTGTGGAACTACAGACCCTGAACAGCCAAAGTAATTTTGAGAAAGAAGAAAAAGCTGGAGGAATCATGCTCCTAGGCTTGAAAGTATTCTACAAAGCTATAGTAATCAAAACCGTATGATACTGGCACAAGAACAGACACATAGATCAATGGAACAGAAATAGCCCAGAAATAAAACACGCTCACATAGTCAATTAATCTGTGACAAAGGTGGCAAGCATATACAGTGGTGGGGGGAGAGAGTTTCTTCAATAAATAGTGTTGGGAAAACTGGACAACTACATGCAAAAGAATAAAACTGGATCACCTTCTTACACTGTATACAAAAATAAACTCAAAATGGATTAAAGACTTAAATGTAAGACCTGAAAACATACAACTCCTGGAAGAAAACATAGACTGTAAACTCTTTGATACCAGTCCTAGCAATATATATATTATTTTTTGGATGTCTTTGTAATATTTTTAAATCATCTTTTCCATTGCTGCACTCTCTATCTTTCACCCACAATGTGCAGATGACCCAAAGTCTCTTAATAATTCCACTCTTAAACTCTACAACTCCATCTGTATTCTATCTTAATTTACCCTCTACTTCTCCTCTCTCTATTTTTCCTTCTATTATTCTCTCTCTTGCCAGTTACGTGCTGCCCATAAAACATAAAATCTTTCTATATGTCCACTTCTCTGACTCAACTATTTCCCCTTAGCATCACCTACCCATAATTTATATCCCAATGTGCCAGAATAAGGATTGGAAGGCAAATCAGACAATGTCAGCATATTCTTCAGAGGATTTGAGGGAAGGCAAAAAAAGACCAGCAAACTTTTATAAGTTAAATTTTGTATTATTCTTATCACAATTATAAGAGTACTATGCAGAAACTTCTGGAAGTAAAACTCTTTTTATACCTTGAGGATTCAGTGTCCAGGACATTCATAACATTAAAATAGTATGACTATAGAAAGTTGTTAATAAATCCCTGAAGGTATATTCAGTATTCTGGGAAACTGAGCACATACAATAGCAAGCAGTGTAATTCTATCTGCCAGTAATTGCACCAATTTGTTTGAAAGATAGAAACGTGCCCTTTACTATAAGAAAAACAAAATTGAACATCCATATCCAGTGCCTGTAGCCAATTGACTTTGTTCTGAGGAAGCTCATTGCAAATTTGATATTGCCCAAAGTTATCAGCACTGTCCACTTTGCTTTTGTAAATGCTCAGTGATTTTTAAAGTTTCTTTTCAATTGAATGTCTCTTCATTTATTAATTTAAAAGACATTTATTGCACCCCAAGAATGTTCTAGACACTGTGCCTCTTTCTACGTATACAATATGGATAAAAAAATGACTCTGATCTCAATGTATTTATGGTCTTTGCATATGTAAATGAATAAGGATCACAATCTGTCACAGAAGGCTTGGTAGAAATATATGGGGTAGGAAGGAGGAAGAAAGAAGAAACACTGAGTTCAGTCCAAGAGGTGGAGAAAGACTACACAATTCTGGGCTTCCCTGGTGGTGCAGTGGTTGAGAGTCCACCTGCCGATGCAGGGAACACGGGTTAGTGCCCAGGTCCAGGAAAATCCCACATGCCACGGAGCGGCTAGGCCCGTGAGCCATGGCCGCTGAGCCTGTGCATCTGGAGCCTGTGCTCCACAATGGGATAGGCCACAACAGTGAAAGGCCCGCATACAACAAAAATAAATAAATAAAAATAAAGACTACACAATTCTAAATAATGGATGTTTAATAGATATTTGACAGGTGGAAAACACTGGAAGGCATTCTAAGCAGAGACACTATCATCCGAGGGCATGCATGTAAATCAGCATAGTATATGGGGAACTACAAATATTTAACTAGAAAATATTTTGTCAACTGAAACAGGAAGATAGAGATTCTGTAGGAAAACTTTATTTTGGTTTAATTTTGGTTAAGGCATTTTATTACTACTGACACTTTAAATTCATCTTACTTTCCAAGTGCATGTATTAATATATTCTTATTGTGACATCAAAAAGAAGTTGTACTCATGTAAATTTCTTAGGGACTTCCATATTTTTGTCATTTTCTTCCTTTATTCTCTAAACAAATATACATTCCTTGTCTATTATGAAACAGTCATTATATGTAATATTCCATCTAGTATTGGACCAATAATATTCAGAAATATCAAGTTAGACATTATTTATAACTTCTGAGCTGCAAAAATATATGGCAAATATGGCAAATTATTGTCTTTACTACAGAAATAAGCCTAAAATTCAAGTTTTCAGAGAATTACCGATTTTAAGTTTTTTTTTTTTCCTACAATACAGTAAAATCATTGCTAATGTATTTATTTCCCATTGAGCTAACAAAAAATAAGAATACCTTTTGGATCCTCAAATGTCAATACAGTAAATAGAAACCAATATTTCATTAAAATGTAGTTTCACCTTACATATGAACTTGTACATATTTGTGAAGTATTCCATGACATTTACACAGTCTTAACAAATCTATTTCAAAATTATAGTAGATTATGTACATATACTTTCAAGTTTAGATAGATAAGTAGATAAATAGATGCACATATAAATATAGATGTATAGATATCCAGCTGGTAGAAACTACTAATTATCTGTCAATATCACATTTCTTTTTCATACTTTAGTAATAAAATCTCCTGAGATTTAGATGGATACATGTCACCCAGTCAGAGATTATATTTTGCAGGCTTCTTCCAGCTGTATAAAATCACATGTCCAAGTTCAGGTCAGCACAAGATGAACAGTCAGTTCCTTTAAAAAGGTCACTGACTCTCCACTTTCACATTCTTCCTTTTCTTACAGGCTGAGATGTGGGAATGGAAGATGTCAGCCAGCTTTAACCAAGAACAAGAGAGCAGCACAAAAGGATAGGGTGGAAAAACACATAGAAGGGATGGAGACCTGAATGATATCTTGGAGAAGCTGAGTTGCTCCTCTCCCTAGAACAGCTCAGCATTGTTTTTTTTCAACTTGAAAGAAATATAATTTATAGAAATGAAATTCATCTTTTTACTTGTACAGTTTGATAAGCTTTGATAAATGCACAGTTGTGCAGTTACCTTCTGAATGAACATTTAGAACACTCCAGATTTCTGAAACACCCCAGAAAGTTCCATTCTGTTATTTTGCAGTCAATTCTTATCCTCATCCCCGACTCCTGGTAAAAATTGATCTGCTTTATCACCATAGTTTGCCTTTTACAGAATTTTATATGAATATAATTATATATTATGTAACACAATATTTTTGAGATTTATCCACATTGTTTTGTGATAGTTTGTCCCTTTTTTCTTGTTGAGTAGATTGCATTTTATGAGTATATCACTTAAAAAAAAATCCATTCCCAGTTGATGGACATATGGATTTTGTCCATTTAGGGGTTATTATGGCCAAATGCTCCATTTCTTTTTGATAGATAACTAGGATAAATGCCTCAGTCAAACTGTAAGTATATGTTTACTTGTTAACAAACCATCAACTAGTTTTCCAAAGTGGTTGCATTATTTTTCATTTCTTATAGTCACATATGAAGGCTTCAGTTTCTGCACATCTTTGCCAGTACTTGGTGTGTCAATATTTTCAGCTTTCGAGACTGGTTCAAGATGGTGGAGTAGAAGGACATGCACTTACTCCCTCTTGTGAGAGCACTGGAATCACAACTAAACTGATGAACAATCATTGACAGGAAGACATTGGAACTCACCAAAAAGATACTCCATATCCAAAGACAAAGGAGAGGCCACAGTGAGATAGTAGGAGGGGCACAATCATGAAAATATCAAATCTCATAACCACTGGGTGGGTGACTCACAAACTGGATAACAAGTATACCACAGAAGTCCACCCACTGGAGTGAAGTTTCTGAGTCCCCCGTCAGGCTTCCCAACCTGGGGGTCCAGCAATGGGAGGAGGAATTCCCAGGGAATCAAATTTTGAAAGCTAGCAGGATTTGATCGCAGGACTTTGACAGGACTGGCAGAAACAGAGACTCCACTCTTGGAGGAACACACAAAGTAGTGTGCACAACAGGACCAAGGGGGAAGGAGAAGTGACCCCATATAAGACCTACCTACCTGCTAGTGTTGGAGGGTCTCCAGCTGAGGCAGGGGTAGCTGTGGCTCACTGCAGGGACAAGGACACTGGCAGAAGAAGTTCTGGGAAGTACTCCTTGGTGTGATCCCTCCTAGAGTCTACCATTAGCCCCACCAAAGAGCCTGTAGCCTCCAGTGCTGTGTTGCTTCAGTCCAAACAACCAACAGTGAGGGAACTCAGCCTCAGCCATCAGCAGACAAGTGGATTAGAGTTTTACTGAGCTTTGCCCACCAGAGCAACACCCAGCTCTACCTACCACTAGTCCTTCACATCAGGAAGCTTGTGCAAGTCTCTTAGATAACCTCATGTACCAGAGGGCAGATAGCAGAAGCAAGAAGAACTATAGTCCCGCAGCCTGTGGAATGAAAACCACATTCACAGAAAGATAGACAAAATGAATAGGCAGAGGACTATGTACCAGATGAAAGAACAAGATAAAACCCCAGAAAAAGAATTAAATGAAGTGGAGATAGGCAACCTTCCAGAAAAAGCAATTCAGAATAATGATAGTGAAGATGATCCAGGATCTTGGAAAAAGAACGGAGGCAAAGATCGAGAAGATGGAAGAAATGTTTAACAAAGATCTAGAAGAATGAAAGAAAAAACACCTAGAAGAATTAAAGAACAAAAAAACAGAGATGAACAATACAATAACTGAAATGAATAATACACTAGACGGAATCAATAGCAGAATAACTGAGGCAGAAGAACGGATAAGTGACCTGGAAGACAGAATGGTGGAATTCTCTGCTGCATAACAGAATAAAGAAAAAAGGTTGAAAAGAAGTGAAGACAGCCTAAGACACTTCTGGGGCAACATTAAACACACCAACATTCACATTACAAGGGTCCCAGAAGGTGAAGAGAGAGAGAAGGACCTGAGAAAATATTTGAAGAGATTATTGATGAAAACTTCCTTAACATGGGAAAGGAAACAGCCACCCAAGTCCAGGAAGCACAGAGGGTACCATACAGGATAAACCCAAGGAGAAACACGCTGAGACACATAGTAAGAAAATTGGAAAAAATTAAAGACAAAGAAAAATTATTGAATGCAGCACTGGAAAAGTGACAAATAACATACAAGGGATTGTCCATAAGGTTAAGAGCTGACTTCTCAGCAGAAGCCCTACAAGTCAGAAGGGAATGGCATAACATATTTAAAGTGATGAGAGGGAAGAACGTACAACCAAGATTATCCTACCTAGCTAAGATCTCATTCTGATTTGATGGAGAAATCAAAAGCTTTACAGACAAGCAAAAGCTAAGAGAATTCAGCACCACCAGACCAGCTCTACAACAAATGCTAAAGGAACTTCTTTAAATGGGAAACATAAGAGAAGAAAAAGACCTACAAAAACAATCACAAAAAAATTAAGAAAATGGTAATAGGAACATACATATAAATAATTACCTTAAACATGAATGGATTAAATGTTCCAACCAAAGACACAGGCTTGTTGAATGGATACAAGAAAATAACCATATATATGCTGTATACAAGAGACCCACTTCAGACCTAGAGACATATACAGACTGAAAGTGAAGGGATGGAAAAAAAAATATCCCATGCAAATGGAAATCAAAAGAAAGCTGGAGTAGCAATATTCATATCAGATAAAATAAAGAATGTTACAAGAGACAAGGAAGGACACTACATAATGATCAAGAGATCAATCCAAGAAGAAGATATAGCAATTATAAATATATACACACCCAACATAGGAGAACATGAATACATAAGGCAAATGCTAACAGCTATAAAAGAGGAAACTGAAAATAACACAATAATCATGGGGGAAAATAACAACTCACTTACACAAATGGACAGATCATCCAGAGAGAAAATTAATAAGGAAACACAACCTTTAAATTACACAATAGACCAGATAGATTTTATTGATATTTATAGGAAATTCCATGTGAAAACAGTAGATTACACTTTCTTCTCAAGTGCACACAGAACATTCTCCAGCATAGTTCACTTCTTGGGTTACAAATCAAGCCTTGGTAAATTTAAGAAACTTTAAATCATGTCAAGCATCTTTTATGACCACAGTGCTATGAAGATTAGAAATCAACTGCAGGGAAAAATATCATAAAAACACAAACACATGGAGGCTAAACAATACGTTACTAAATAGCCAAGAGATCACTGAAGAAATTAAAGAGGAAATCAAAAAATACCTAGAGACAAATGACAAGGAAAACACAATGATCCAAAACCTGTGGGATACAGCAAAAGCAGTTCTAAGAGGAAAGTTTATAGCAATACAACCCTCCTCAAGAAACAAGAAAAATCTCAAATAAACAATCTAACTTTACACCTAAAGGAACTAGAGAAAGAAGAACAAACAAAACCCAAAGATAGCAAAAGGAAAGAAATCATAAAGATCAGAGCAGAAATAAATGAAATAGAAATAAAGAAGAAAATAGTAAAGATCAATAAAACTAAAAGCTGGTTCTTTGAGAAGATAAACAAAATTGATAAACCTTTAGCCAGACTCACCAAGAAAAAGAGGGAGAGCACTCAAATCAATAAAATTAGAAATGAAAAAGGAGAAGTTATAACAGACAACACAGAAATACAAAGCATCATAAGAGACTACTACAATCAACTCTATGCCAATAAAATGGACAACCTGAAAGAAATGGACAAATTCTTAGAATGGTATAACCTTCCAAGACTGAACCAGGAAGAAATGGAAAATATAAACAGAGCAATCACAAGTAATGAAATTGAAACTGTGATTAAAAATCTTCCAACAGAACTGAGAGCAGGAAGATGGCGGAAGAGTAAGACGCGGAGATCACCTTCCTCCCCACAGATACACCAGAAATACATCTACACGTGGAACAACTCCTACAGAACACCTACTGAAGGCTGGCAGAAGACCTCAGACTTCCCAAAAGGCAAGAAACTCCCCACGTACCTGGGTAGGGCAAAAGAAAGAAAGAATAAACAGAGACAAAAGGATAGGGACGGCACCTGCACCAGTGGGAGGGAGCTGTGAAGGAGGAAAAGTTTCCACACACTAGGAAGCCCCTTCGCGGGCGGAGACTGCGGGAGGCGGAGGGGGGAGCTTCGAAGCCGCGGAGGAGTGCACAGCAACGGGTGCGGAGGGCAAAGCGGGGAGATTCCCGCACAGAGGATCGGTGCCGACCGGCACTCACCAGCCCGAGAGGCTTGTCTGCTCACCCGCCGGGGCGGGCGGGGCTGCGAGCTGAGGCTCTGAGGCTCGGGTTTCGGTTTTGGACGGAGCGCAGGGAGAGGACTGGGGTTGGCGGCTTGAACATAGCCTGAAGGGGTTAGTGCACCACAGCTAGCCGGGAGGGAGTCCGGGGAGAGGTGTGCACCTGCGGAAGAGGCAAGAGACTTTTTCTTCCCTCTTTGTTTCCTGGTGCGTGAGGAGAGGGATTTAAGGACGCTGCTTAAAGGAACTCCAGAGACGGGCGTGAGCCGCGGCTAAAAACGCGAACCCCAGAGACGGGCGCGAGCCACGGCTAAAAGCGTGAACCCCAGAGACGGGCACGAGCCGCGGCTGAGGGCGCGGACACCAGAGACGGGCGCGAGCCGCGGCTGAAAGCGCGGAATCCAGAGACGGGCGCGAGCCGCGGCTGAAAGCGTGGACCCCAGAGACGGGTGCGAGCCGCGGCTAAAAGTGCGAACCCCAGAGACGGGCACGAGCCGCGGCTGAGGGCGCGGACACCAGAGACGGGCGCGAGCCGCGGCTGAAAGCGCGGAATCCAGAGACGGGCGCGAGCCGCGGCTGAAAGCGTGGACCCCAGAGACGGGTGCGAGCCGCGGCTAAAAGTGCGAACCCCAGAGACGGGCACGAGCCGCGGCTGAGGGCGCGGACACCAGAGACGGGCGCGAGCCGCGGCTGAGGGCGCGGACTCCAGAGACGGGCGCAAGCCGCGGCTGGAGGCGCGGACGCCAGAGGCGGGCGGGAGACGTTGGGGCTGCTGCTGCCGCCACCAGGGGGCCTGTGTGCGAGCGCAGGTCGCTCTCCACGCCGCTCTTCTGCGGAGCCTGTGCAGCCCGCCACTGCCGGGTTCCCGGGATCCGGGGACGACTTCCCCGGGAGAGCGCACGGCGGGCCTCGGGCTGGTGCAGGGTCACGCCAGACTTTGCCACCGCAGGCCCGCCCCGCATTCCGTGCCCCTCCCTCCCCGCCGGCCTCAGTATGCCAGAACCCCCGAATCAGCTGCTCCTTTAACCCCGTCCTGTCTGAGCAAAAAACAGACACCCTCCAGCGACCTACACACAGAGGCAGGGCCAAATCCAAAGCTGAGCCCTGGGAGCTGTGGGAACAAAGAAAAGAAAGGGAAATCTCTCCCAGCAGCCTCAGAAGCAGCGGATTAAAGCTCCACAATCAACTTGATGTACCCTGCATCTGTGGAATACATGAATAGGCAGCCAATCATCCCAAATTAAGGAGGTGGACTTTGGGAGCAAGATCTATGATTTTTTTCCCTATTCCTCTTTTTGTGAATGTGTATATGTATGCTTCTGTGTGAGATCTTGTCTGTATAGTCTTGCTTCCACCATTTGTCCTAGGGTTCTATCCGTCCATGGTTTTTTCTTAAAATTTTTTTCTGAATAATCAATTTTAATTTTAAGAACGTTATTATACTTTACCTTCGTCCTTTCTTTCTTTCCTTCTTCCTTTCCTTCCTTCCTTCCCTCCTTTAGACAACGAATCATCCCAAATTGAGGAGGTGGTCTCTGACAGCAAGATTTATGATTTTTCCCCCTTTACCTCTTTTAGTGAGGGTGTATGTGTACGCTTCTGTGTAAGATTTTGTCTGTATAGCTTTGCTTCCAACTTTTGTCCTAAGGTTCTATCCGTCCCTTTTTTTTTTTTTTTCTAAATAAGAATTTTTTAATTCAATAACTTTATTATACTTTATTTTATTTTTACTGTATCTTCTTTCTTTCTGTTTTTCCTTCTTTCCCTCCTTCCTTCCTTCCTCCCTCCCTCCCTCCCTCCTTTCTTTCCTTCTTGCCTTCTTTCCTCCTTTGCTTCTTTCTTTCTTTCTTTCTTTCTTTCTTCCTTCCTTCCTTCCTTCCCTCCTTCCTTCCCTCCTTTCCTTCTTTCTTTCCTCATACTTCTACTAATTCCCTCTACTTTTTCTCCCTTTTATTCTGAGCCGTGTGGATGAAAGGCTCTTGGTGCTCCAGCCAGGAGTCAGGGCTCTGCCTCTGAGGTAGGAGAGCCAACTTCAGGACACTGGTCCACAAGAGACCTCCCAGCTCCACATAATATCAAACGGCGAAAATCTCCCAGAGACCTCCATCTTAACACCAGCACCCAGCTTCACTCAATGACCAGCAAGCCACAGTGCTGGACAAACTGTGCCAAACAACTAGCAAAACAGGAACACAACCCCACCCATTAGCAGAGAGGCTGCCTAAAATCATAATAAGGCCACAGACCACCCAAAACACACCACCAGACGTGAACCTGCCCACTAGAGAGACAAGATCCAGCCTCATCCACCACAACACAGGCACTAGTCCCCTCCACCAGGAAGCCTACACAACCCACTGAACCAACCTTAGCCACTGGAGACAGACATCAAAAACAACAGGAACTACGAACCTGCAGCCTGCAAAAAGGAGACCCCAAACACAGTAAGATAACCAAAATGAGAAAACAGAAAAACACACAGCAGATAAAGGAGCAAGATAAAAAATGCACCAGACCTAACAAATGAAGAGGAAATAGGCAGTCTACCTGAAAAAGAATTCAGAATAATGATAGTAAGGTTGATCCGAAATCTTGGAGATAGAATGGACAATAGAATGGACAAAATGCAAGAATCAGTTAACAAGGACCTAGAAGAACTAAAGATGAAACAAGCAACGATGAACAACACAATAAATGAAATTAAAAATACTCTAGATGGGATCAATAGCAGAATAACTGAGGCAGAAGAATGGATAAGTGACCTGGAAGACAAAATAGTGGAAATAACTACTGCAGAGCAGAATAAAGAAAAAAGAATGAAAAGAACTGAGAACAGTCTCAGAGACCTCTGGGACAACATTAAACGCACCAACATTCGAATTATAGGGGTTCCAGAAGAAGAAGAGAAAAAGAAAGGGACTGAGAAAATATTTGAAGAGCTTATAGTTGAAAACTTCCCTAATATGGGAAAGGAAATAGTTAATCAAGTCCAGGAAGCACAGAGAGTCCCATACAGGATAAATACAAGGAGAAATACGCCAAGGCACATATTAATCAAACTGTCAAAAATTAAATACAAAGAAAACATATTAAAAGCAGCAAGGGAAAAACAGCAAATAACACATAAGGGAATCCCCATAATGTTAACAGCTGATCTCTCAGCAGAAACCCTACAAGCCAGAAGGGAGTGGCAGGACATACTAAAAGTGATGAAGGAGAAAAACCTGCAGCCAAGATTACTCTACCCAGCAAGGATCTCATTCAGATTTGATGGAGAAATTAAAATCTTTACAGACAAGCAAAAGCTGAGAGAGTTCAGCACCACCAAACCAGCTTTACAACAAATGCTAAAGGATCTTCTCTAGACAAGAAACACAAGAGAAGGAAAAGACCTATAATAACGAACCCAAAACAATTTAGAAAATGGGAATAGGAACATACATATCGATAATTACCTTAAATGTAAATGGACTAAATGCTCCCACCAAAAGACACAGATTAGCTGAATGGATACAAAAACAAGACCCTTATATATGCTGTCTACAAGAGACCCACTTCAGACCTAGAGACACATACAGACTGAAAGTAAGGGGATGGAAAAAGATATTCCATGCAAATGGAAACCAAAAGAAAGCTGGAGTAGCAATTCTCATATCAGACAAAATAGACTTTAAAATAAGGACTATTAAAAGAGACAAAGAAGGACACTACATAATGATCAAGGGATCGATCCAAGAAGAAGATATAACAATTGTTAACATTTATGCACCCAACATAGGAGCACCTCAATACATAAGGCAAATACTAACAGCCATAAAAGGGGAAATCGACAGTAACACATTCATAGTAGGGGACTTAAACACCCCACTTTCACCCATGGACAGATCATCCAAAATGAAAATAAATAAGGAAACACAAGCTTTAAATGATACATTAAACAAGATGGACTTAATTGATATTTATAGGACACTCCATCCAAAAACAACAGAATACACATTTTTCTCAAGTGCTCATGGAACATTCTCCAGGATAGATCATATCTTGGGTCACAAATCAAGCCTTGGTAAATTTAAGAAAATTGAAATTGTATCAAGTATCTTTTCTGACCACAACGCCATGAGACTAGATATCAATTACAGGAAAATATCTGTAAAAAATACAAACACATGGAGGCTAAACAATACACTACTGAATAATGAAGTGATCACTGAAGAAATCAAAGAGGAAATCAAAAAATACCTAGAAACAAATGTCAATGGAGACACAATGACCCAAAACCTGTGGGATGCAGCAAAAGCAGTTCTAAGGGGGAAGTTTATAGCAATAAAAGCCCACCTTAAGAAGCAGGAAACATCTTGAATAAACAAACTAACCTTGCCCTCAAGCAATTAGAGAAAGAAGAACAAAAAAACCCCCAAAGCTAGCAGAAAGAAAGAAATCATAAAAATCAGATCAGAAATAAATGAAAAAGAAATGAAGGAAACAATAGCAAAGATCAATAAAACTAAAAGCTGGTTCTTTGAGAAGATAAACAAAATAGATAAACCACTAGCCAGACTCATCAAGAAAAAAAGGGAGAAGACTCAAATCAATAGAATTAGAAATGAAAAAGGAGAGGTAACAACTGACACTGCAGAAATAAAAGAGATCATGAGAGATTACTACAAGCAACTCTATGCCAATAAAATGGACAATCTGGAAGAAATGGACAAATTCTTAGAAATGCACAACCTGCCAAGACTGAATCAGGAAGAAATAGAAAATATGAACAGACCAATCACAAGCACTGAAATTGAAATTTTGATTAAAAATCTTCCAACAAAGAAAAGCCCAGGACCAGATGGCTTCACAGGCGAATTCTATCAAACATTTAGAGAAGAGCTAACACCAATCCTTCTCAAACTCTTCCAAAATATAGCAGAGGGAGGAACACTCCCAAACTCCTTCTACGAGGCCACCATCACCTTGATACCAAAACCAGACAAGGATGTCACAAAGAAAGAAAACTACAGGCCAATATCACTGATGAACATAGATGCAAAAATCCTCAACAAAATATTAGCAAACAGAATCCAACAGCACATTAAAAGGATCATACACCATGATCAAGTGGGGTTTATTCCAGGAATGCAAGGATTCTTCAATATATGCAAATCTATCAATGTGATAAACCATATTAACAAATTGAAGGAGAAAAACCATATGATCATCTCAATAGATGCAGAGAAAGCGTTCGACAAAATTCAACACCCATTTATTATAAAAACCCTGCAGAAAGTAGGCATAGAGGGAACTTTCCTCAACATAATAAAGGCCATATACGACAAGCCCACAGCAAACATCATCCTCAATGGTGAAAAACTGAAAGCATTTCCACTAAGATCAGGAACAAGACAAGGGTGCCCACTCTCACCACTCTTATTCAACATAGTTTTGGAAGTTTTAGCCACAGCAATCAGAGCAGAGAAGGAAATAAAAGGAATCCAAATCGGAAAAGAAGAAGTAAAGCTGTCATTGTTTGCAGATGACATGATACTATACATAGAGAATCCTAAAGATGCTACCAGAAAACTACTAGAGCTAATCAATGAATTTGGTAAAGTGGCAGGATACAAAATTAATGCACAGAAATCTCTGGCATTCCTATATACTAATGACGAAAAATCTGAAAGAGAGATTAAGGAAACATTGCCATTTACCAATGCAACAAAAAGAATAAAATATCTAGGAATAAACCGCCCTAAGGAGACAAAAGACCTGTATGCAGAAAATTATAAGACACTGATGAAAGAAATTAAAGATGACACAAATAGATGGAGAGATATACCATGTTCTTGGATTGGAAGAATCAACATTGTGAAAATGACTCTACTACCCAAAGCAATCTATAGATTCAATGCAATCCCTATCAAACTACGACTGGCATTTTTCACAGAACTAGAACAAAAAATTTCGCAATTTGTATGGAAACACAAAAGACCCCGAATAGCCAAAGCAATCTTGAGAACAAAAAAAGGAACTGGAGGAATCAGGCTCCCTGACTTCAGACTATACTACAAAGCTACAGTTATCAAGGCGGTATGGTACTGGCACAAAAACAGAAAGATAGATCAATGGAACAGGATAGAAAGCCCAGAGATAAACCCATGCACATATGGACACCTTATCTTTTATAAAGGTGGCAGGAATGTACAGTGGAGAAAGGACAGCCTCTTCAATAAGTGGTGCTGGGAAAACTGGACAGGTACATGTAAAAGTATGAGATTAGATCACTCCCTAACACCATACACAAAAATAAGCTCAAAATGGATTAAAGACCTAAATATAAGGCCAGAAACTATCAAACTCTTAGAGGAAAACATAGGCAGAACACTCTATGACATAAATCACAGCAAGTTCCTTTCTGACCCACCTCCTAGAGTAATGGAAATAAAAACAAAAATAAACAAATGGGACTTAATGAAACTTCAAAGCTTTTGCACAGCAAAGGAAACCATAAACAAGACCAAAAGACAACCCTCAGAATGGGAGAAAATATTTGCAAATGAAGCAACCGACAAAGGATTAATCTCCAAAATTTACAAGCAGCTCATGCAGCTCAAAAACAAAAAAACAAACAACCCAATCCAAAAATGGGCAGAAGACCTTAGTAGACATTTCTCCAAAGAAGATATACAGACTGCCAACAAACACATGAAAGAATGCTCAACATCATTAATCATTAGAGAAATGCAAATCAAAACTACAATGAGATATCATCTCACACCAGTCAGAATGGCCATCATCAAAAAATCTAGAAACAATAAATGCTGGAGAGGGTGTGGAGAAAAGGGAACACTCTTGCACTGCTGGTGGGAATGTGAATTGGTTCAGCCACTATGGAGAACAGTATGGAGGTTCCTTAAAAAACTACAAATAGAACTACCATATGACCCAGCAATCCCACTACTGGGCATATACCCTGAGAAAACCGAAATTCAAAAAGAGTCATGTACCAAAATGTTCATTGCAGCTCTATTTACAATAGCTCGGAGATGGAAACAACCTAAGTGCTCATCATCGGATGAATGGATAAAGAAGATGTGGCACATATATACAATGGAATATTACTCAGCCATAAAAAGAAACGAAATTGAGCTATTTGTAATGAGGTGGATAGACCTAGAGTCTGTCATACACAGTGAAGTAAGTCAGAAAGAAAAAGACAAATACTGTATGCTAACACATATATATGGAGTTTAAGAAAAAAAAATGTCATGAAGAACCTGGGGGTAAGGCAGGAATGAAGACCTAGACCTCCTGGAGAACGGACTTGAGGTTATGGGGAGGGGGAAGGGTGAGCTGTGACGGGGCGAGAGAGAGTCATGGACATATACACACTAACAAACGTAGTAGGGTGGATGGCTAGTGGGAAGCAGCCGCATGGCACAGGGATATTGGCTTGGTGCTTTGTGACAGCCTGGAGGGGTGGGATAGGGAGGGTGGGAGGGAGGGAGACGCAAGAGGGAAGAGATATGGGAACATATGTATATGTATAACTGATTCACTTTGTTATAAAGCAGAAACAAACACACCATTGTAAAGCAATTATACCCCAATAAAGATGTTAAAAAAAAAAAATCTTCCAACAAACAAAAGTCCATGACCATGTGGCATCACAGGTGAATTCTATCAAAAATTTAGAGAAGAGTTAACACCCATCTTTCTCAAACTCTTCTGAAAAATTGCAGAGGAAGGAACACTCCCAAACTTATTCTATTAAGCCACTATCACTCTGATACCAAAACCAGACAAAGATACTATCAATAAAAAATTACAGATCAATATCATTTATGAATATAGATGCAAAAATCCTCAACAAAACAGTATCAAACAGAATCCAACAACACATTAAAAAGATGATATACCATGATCAAGTGAGATTTATCCCAGGGGTGCAAGTATTCTTCAATACATGGAAATCAATCAATGTGATACACAATACTAAGAGTTTGAAGGATAAAAACCATATGATAATCTCATTAGATGCATAAAAATCGTTTCACAAAATTCAATACCCATTTATGATAAAAACTCTCCAGAAAGTGGGCATAGAGGGAACTTACCTTAACATAATAAAGGCCATATATGACAAGCCCATAGCAAACATCATTCTTAATGGTGAAAAACTGAAAGTATTTCCTCTAAGATCAGGAACAAGGATGTCAGCTGTTGCCACTATTATTCATCATAGTTTTGGAAGTCTTAGCCACAGCAATCAGAAAAGAAAAATGAATAAAATGAACCTAAATTGGAAAAGAAGAAGTAAAACTCTCACTGTTTGAAGCTGACATGATAATATGCATAGATCATCATAAAGATGCCACCAGAAAACTACTAGAGCTAATGAATGAATTTGGTAAAGTTCTAGGATACAAAATTAATGCACAGAAATCTCTTGTATTCCCATACACTGACAACGAAAGATCAGAAAGAGAAATTAAGGAAATGACACCATTCACCATTGCAACACAAAGAATAAAATACCTAGGAATAAAACTACTTAAGGTACCTACCTAAGGTACAGTATGGTACTGGCACAAAAACAGAAATATAGATCAATGGTGCTGGATAAAATGTCCAGAGATAAACTCACATATATATGGGCACTTAATTTACGACAAAGGAGGCAAAAACATACAATGGAGAAAAGACAGCCTCTTCAATAAATGGCACTGGGAAAACTGGACAGCTACATTTAAAAGAATGAAATTAAAACACTCCCTAAAACCATACACAAAAGTAAACTCAAAATGGATTAAAGACTTAAATGTAAGGCCAGAGACTATAAAGCTCTTAGAGGAAAACATAGGAAAAACACTCTTTGACATAAACCACAACAAGATATTTTTTGATCCACCTCCTAGAGTAATGGAAATAAAACAAAAATAAACAAATGGGACATACTTAAACTTAAAAGCTTTTGCACAGCAAAGGAAACTATAAACAAGACAAAAAGAGAACCCTCAGAATGGGAGAAAATATTTGCAAACAAACCAATGGGCAAATAATTAATCTTCAAAATATATAAACAACTGATGCAGCTCAATATTTAGGAACAAAAAACAAAACAAAAAACACCCCATCAAAAAATGGTCAGAAGAACTAAATAGACATTTCACCAAAGAAGACATACAGATGGCCAAGAGGCACATGAAAAGCTGCTCAACATCACTAATTATTAGAGAAATGTAAATCAAAACTACAATGAGGTATCACCTCACACCGGTTAGAATGGGCATAATCAGAAAATCTACAAACAACAAATGCTGGAGAGGGTGTGAAGAAAAGGGAACCCTCTTGCACTGTTGGGGGTAATATAAATTGATAGAGCCACTATGTAGAACAGTATGGAGGTTCCTTAAAAAACTAAAAATAGAATTACCATATGACTCAGTAATTCCACTGCTGGGCATATACTCACAGAAAACTGTAATTCAAAAAGACACATGCACTCCAATGTTCATTGCAGCACTATTTACAGTAGCCAGGTTATGGAAGCAACCTAAGTGCCCATCAACAGATGAATGGATAAAGAAAATGTGGTACATTTATACAATGGAATATTACCCAGCCATAAAAAGGAATGAAATTGGGTCATTTTTAGAGAGGTGGTTGGACATACAGACTGTCATACAGAGTGAAGTAAGTCAGAAAGAGAAAAATATCATATATAATGCATATATGTGGAATCTAGAAAAATCGTACAGATGAAGCAGTTTGCAAGGCAGGAATAGAGACACAGATTTAGAGAACTAATGTATGGACACCAAGGGGGGGAAAGCAGGAGAGGTGAGGTGGTGGTAGTGGGATGAATTGGGAGAATTGGGATTGACATATATACCTATGTATATATATACATATATATATACATATATATGGATCTCATATATGTATATATGGGATCCATAATAAAATGGATCACTAATAAGAACCTGCTGTATAAAATAAAATTTAAAAAAAAAAGAAGTCAATGTCCATGACACCTCATAATTAAACTTCTGAAAACTACAGGCAAAGACAAGAACTGACAAGGGCCAGAGAGTAATAATGCATGGCTGATGGGGAAGATCAGTTAGAATGACATCAGATTTCTCATCTGAAACCATGTAGGACAAAAGAAAGAGCCACTACATCTTTCAAGTTCTGAGATGAAAGGAATGTGAGATGTGAATTCTCCAGCTGGTGAACATGTCCTTCATGAATGGAGGAGGAACACAGACATTTTCAGACGAGGCAAACTTAGAGAAATATTGCTAACAAACCCACCCTGGAAGAAGTGCTAGAGGAATGTCTCTACACAGAAAGGAAACAAAAGAAGAAAGCTTTTGTTTCTTCTTCTTCCATGGAAAGATTAAGGGACTTAAAGGGACAATTCACATGAATTGTCAAAATGTTGATACCAGTAGGCTGTGTTAGTGAAATAGGTGTATGGTAATACCGAGAACACTAAGAAAATTATACAAAGTGAGATACTTGAGAACACCATAAATAAATCAGGAGGAATCTAAAGCTTTCACATATCTGATCTCTTAGAAATTCGTCATTAAAATAAATTATTAAGAAAAAGTGGCTCAATATTATGTAACAACCTAAATGGGAAAAGAATTTGAAAAAGAATAGATACCTGAATATGTATAATTGAGTCACTTTGCTCTACATCTGAAACTATCACAAAATTGCTAATCAAATTATACTTCAATATAAAATAAAAAAATTAAAAAATAAAAATAAATTTAAAAAATATTTTAATCTTTCTTTTTTTATTAAATTTATTTACTTCAATTATTTTTGACTGTGTTGGTTTCTCATTGCTGCACACGGGTTCTCTTCTAGCTGCGGCGAGCGGGGGCCTCTCCTTGTTGCAGTGCATGTGCCTCTTATTGTGGTGGCCTCTCTTTTTGCAGAGCACAGGCTCCAGGAATGCTGGCTTCAGCAGGTGTGACACTAGGGCTCAGAAGTTGTGGCTCGCAGTCTCTAGAGAGCAGGCTCAGTAGTTGTGGCAAGTGGGCTCAGCTGCTCCATGGCATGTGGGATCTTTCCAGACAAGGGCTCGAACCCATGTCCCATGCATAAGCAGGCAGACTCCCAACCACTGCACTACCAAGGAAGTCCCTCAGCTTTCTTTTAAGCTATTCTTGTGAGTGTATAGTAATAACTCATTATGGTTTTTAGTTTACACTTTCCTAATGATTAATGATGCTGAGCGTTTTTAATGTGTTTTTTGTCATTTTAATATATTCATTTAGAAAATGTCCTACAAATCTTTTGTCAGTTTTTAAATTATATTTGTCTTCTTATTGAATTATAAGTGTTCCTTACATAAAGGACAAATCCTTTGTCATGTAAGGATATATATATATATATGTATATATATATATCAGATAGATCTGACATATGACATACATGATAGATAAATAGGTAGATATGGATACAGATATAGATTATGATGGCTTCGTGAAGTACTTTTTCCCAATATGAAGCTTGTCTTTTCAATTTTTAAAGTGTCCTTAAATAAGCAAAAGTTTTAATGGAGTCCTCATTAACCAGCTCTGCCTTTTATTAGGTAAAGAAATAAAATACCTACCTTGTTAAAAACCTCAGTTATTTTAGTCTCAGTTAAAGCAGCCAAATCAATAATCTAATTAATGTATAAATATTAGTACACCAGAACACTACCGACTATCTACAATAAACACAAACTGGAAGATGGCGGAAGAATAAGATGCAGAGATCACCTTCCTCCCCACAGATACACCAGAAATACATCTACACATGGAACAACTCCTACAGAACACCTACTGAACACTGGCAGAAGACTTCAGGCTTCCCAAAAGGCAAGAAACCCCCCACGTACCTGGGTAGGGCAAAAGAAAAAAGAAAAAAACAGAGACAAAAGGATAGGGATGGGACCTGCACCAGTGGGAGGGAGCTGTGAAGGAGGAAAGGTTTCCACACACTAGGAAGCCCCTTCATGGGCAGAGACTGCGGGTGGCGGAGGGGGGAAGCTTCGGAGCTGTGGAGGAGAGCACAACAGGGGTGTGGAGGGCAAAGCAGAAAGATTCCCGCACAGAGGATCGGTGCCGACCGGCACTCACCAGCCCGGTTAGTTGTCTGCTCACCCACCAGGGCAGGCGGGGCTGGGAGTTCAGGCTCGGGCACTGGGAGAGGACTGGGGTTAGCGGCGTGAACACAGCCTGCAGGGGTTAGTGTGCCACAGCTAGCCGGGAGGGAGTCCGGGGAAAAGTCTGGAGCTGCTGAAGAGGCAAGAGACTTTTTCTTCCCTCTTTGTTTCCTCGTGCGCAAGGAGAGGGGATTAAGAGCACTGCTTAAAGGAGCTCCAGAGACAGGCGCGAGCCGCGGCTAAAAGCGCGGACCCCAGAGACGGGCATGAGACGCTAAGGCTGCTGCTGCCGCCAACAAGAAGCCTGTGTGCAAGCACAGGTCACTATCCACACCTCCCTTCTAGGAGCCTGTGCAGCCCACCACTGCCAGGGTCCCGGGATCCAGGGACAACTGCCCCAGGAGAACGCACGGCGCGCGTCAGGCTGTTGCAACGTCACGTCGGCCTCTGCCGCTGCAGGCTCGCCCCGCACTCCATGCTCCTCCCTCCTCCCGGCCTGAGTGAGCCAGAGCCCCTAAATCAGCAGCTCCTTTAACCCCGTCCTGTCTGAGCGAAGAACAGATGCCCTCCAGCGACCTACATGCAGAGGTGGGGCCAAATCCAAAGCTGAGACCCTGGGAGCTGTGAGAACAAAGAAGAGAAAGGGAAATCTCTCTCAGCAGCCTCAGGAGCAGCGGATTAAATCTCCACAATCAACTTGATGTACCTGCATCTGTGGAATACATGAATAGACAACAAAACATGCCAAATTGAGGAGGTGGACTTTGAGAGCAAGATTTATGATTTTTTTCCCCTTTTCTTCTTTTTCTGAGTGTGTATGTGTATGCTTCTGTGTGAGATTTTGTCTGTATAGCTTTGCTTCCACCATTTGTCCTAGGGCTCTGTCCGTCCGTTTTTCTTTTATTTTAATTTTTTTCTTAATAATTACTTTTTATTTTAATAACTTTATTTTCTTTTACTTTTCTTTCTTTCTTTCTTTCCTTCCTTCCTTCCTTCCTTCCTTCCTTCCTTCCTTCCTTCCTTCCTTCCTTCCTTCCTTCCTTCCTTCCTTCCTTCCCTCCTTTAGACAATGAATAATCCCAAATTGAAAAAGTGGACTTTGAGAGTAAGATTTATGATTTTTTCCCCTTTTCCTCTTTTTGTGAGTGTGTAGGTGTATGCTTCTGTGTGAGATTTTGTCTGTATAGCTTTGCTTCCACCATTTGTCCTAGGGCTCTATCCGTCCGTTTTTTCTTTTTTTTTTAAATTTTTTTCTTAATAATTACTTTTTATTTTAATAACTTTATTTTCTTTTACTTTTCTTTCTTTCTTTCTTTCTTTCCTTCCTTCCTTCCTTCCTTCCTTCCTTCCTTCCTTCCTTCCTTCCTTCCTTCCTTCCTTCCTTCCTTCCTTCCTTCCTTCCTTCCTTCCTTCCTTCCCTCCTTTAGACAATGAATAATCCCAACATGAAAAGGTGGACTTCGAAAGTAAAATTTATGATTTTTTCCACTTTTCCTCTTTTTGTGAGTGTGTAGGTGTATGCTTCTGTGTGAGATTTTGTCTGTATAGCTTTGCTTCCACCATTTGTCCTAGGGTACTATCTGTCCTTTTTTTGTTGTTTTTTTTTAAATTTTTTCTTTTTTTCTCTTAATAATTATTTTTTTTAGATAATAACTTTATTATATTTTATCTTTATTTTATTTTACTTTATCTTGTTTCTTTCTTTTTTCCTTCCTTCCCTCCTTCCTTCCTCCCTTCCTCCCTCCCTCGCTCACTCCTTTCTTTCTTTCTTTCTTTATTTCTTTCTTTCTAATTCTACTAATTCTTTCTTTCTCCTTTTTCTCCCTTTTATTCTGAGCCGTGTAGATGAAAGGCTCTTGGTGCTCCAGACAGGCATCAGGGCTGTGCCTCTGAGGTGGGAGAGCCAAATTCAGGACACTGGTCCAAAAGAGACCTCCCAGCTCCATATAATATCAAATGGTTAAAATCTCCCAGAGATCTCCATCTCAACACCAGCACCCAGCTTCACTCAATGACCAGCAAGCTACAGTGCTGGACATCCTATGCCAAACAACTAGCAAGACAGGAACACAACCCCACCCATTAACAGAGAGGCTGCCTAAAATCATAATAAGTACACAGACACCCCAAAACACACCACCAGACATGGACCTTCCCACCAGAAAGACAAGATCAATCCTCATCCACCAGAACACAGGCACTAGTCCCCTCCACCAGGAAGCCTACACAACCCACTGAACCAGCCTTAGCCACTGAGGACAGACACCAAAAACAATGGGAACTACGAACCTGCAGCCTGCAAAAAGGAGACTCCAAAACAGTAAGATAAGAAAAATGAGAAAACAGCATAACACACAGCAGATGAAGGAGCAAGATAAAAACCCAAGAGATCTAACAAATGAAGAGGAAATAGGCAGTCTACCTGAAAAAGAATTCAGAATAATGATAGGAAAGATGATCCAAAATCTTGGAAATAGAATAGACAAAATGCAAGAAACAATTAACAAGGAACAAGAAGAACTAAAGATGAAACAAACAACAATGAACAACACAATAAATGAAATTACAAATACTCTAGATTGGATCAATAGCAGAATAACTGAGGCAGAAGAACAGATAAGTGACCTGGAAGATAAAATAGTGGAAATAACTACTGCAGAACAGAATAAAGAAAAAAGAATGCAAAGAACTGAGGACAGTCTCAGAGACCTCTGGGACAACATTAAACGTGCCAACATTTGAATTATAGGGGTTCCAGAGGAAGCAGAGGAAAAGAAAGGGATTGAGAAAATATTTGAAGAGATTATAGTTGAAAACTTCCCTAATATGGGAAAGGAAATAGTTAATCAAGGCCAGGAAACACAGAGAGTCCCATACAGGATAAATACAAGGAGAAATATGCCAAGACACATATTAATCAAACTGTCAAAAATTAAATACAAAGAAAACATATTAAAAGCAGCAAGGGAAAAACAACAAATAACACACAAGGGAATCCCCATAAGGTTAACAGCTGAACTTTCAGCAGAAACTCTGCAAGCCAGAAGGGACTAGCAGGACATATTTAAAGTGATGAAGGAGAAAAACCTGCAGCCAAGATTACTCTACCCAGCAAGGATCTCATTCAGATTTGATGGAGAAATTAAAACCTTTACAGACAAGCAAAAGCTGAGAGAGTTCAGCACCATCAAACCAGCTTTACAACTGCTAAAGGAACTTCTCTAGGCAAGAAACACAAAAGAAGGAAAAGTCCTACAATAACGACCCAAAACAATTAAGAAAATGGGAATAGGGACATACATATTGTTAATTACCTTAAATGTAAATGGACTAAATGCTCCCACCAAAAGACACAGATTGGCTGAATTGATACAAAAAAAAAAGACCCATATATATGCTGTCTATAAGAGACCCACTTCGACCTAGAGACAAATACAGACTGAGAATAAGGGGATGGAAAAATATATTTCATGCAAATGTAAACCAAATAAAAGCTGGAGTAGCAATTCTCATATCGGACAAAATAGACTTTAAAATAAAGACTATTACAAGAGACAAGGACACTACATAATGATCAAGGGGTCGATCCAAGAAGAAGATATAACAATTGTAAATATTTATGCACCCAACATAGGAGCACCTCAATACATAAGGCAAATACTAACAGCCATAAAGGGGAAATCAACAGTAACACATTCATAGTAGAGAACTTTAACACCCCACTTTCACCAATGGACAGATCATCCAAAATGAAAATAAATAAGGAAACACAAACTTTAAATGATACATTAAACAAGATGGACTTAATTGATATTTATAGGACATTCCATCCAAACACAACAGAATACACATTTTTCTCAAGTGCTCATGGAACATTCTCCAGGATAGATCATATCTTGGGTCACAAATCAAGCCTTGGTAAATTTAAGAAAATTGAACTCGTATCAAGTAACTTTTCCAACCACAACGCTATGAGACTAGATATCAATTACAGGAAAAGATCTGTAAAAAATAAAAACACATGGAAACTAAACAGTACACTACTTAATAATGAAGTGATCACTGAAGAAATCAAAGAGGAAATCAAAAAATACCTAGAAACAAATGACATTGGAGACACGACAACCCAAAACCTATGGGATGCAGCAAAAGCAGTTCTAAGAGGGAAGTTTACAGCAATACAATCCTATCTCAAGAATCAGGAAGCATCTCAAATAAAGAACCTAACCTTGCACCTAAAGCAATTAGAGAAAGAAGAACCAAAAACCCCCAAAGTTAGCATAAGGAAAGAAATCATAAAAATCAGATCAGAAATAAATGAAAAAGAAATGAAGGAAACAATAGCAAAGATCAATAAAACTAAAAGCCGGTTCTTTGAGAAGATAAACAAAATAGATAAACCACTAGCCAGACTCATCAAGAAAAAAAGGGAGAAGACTCAAATCAATAGAATTAGAAATGTAAAAGGAGAAGTAACAACTGACACTGCGGAAATACAAAAGATCATGAGAGATTACTACAAGCAACTCTATGCCAATACAATGGACAATCTGGAAGAAATGGACAAATTCTTAGAAATGCACAACCTGCCAAGACTGAATCAGGAAGAAATAGAAAATATGAACAGACCAATCACAAGCACTGAAATTGAAATTGTGATTAAAAATCTTCCAACAAAGAAAAGCCCAGGACCAGATGGCTTCACAGGCGAATTTTATCAAACATTCAGAGAAGAGCTAACACCTATCCTTCTCAAACTTTTCCAAAATATAGCAGAGGGAGGAACACTCCCAAACTCATTCTACAAGGCTACCATCACCCAGATACCAAAACCAGACAAGGATGTCACAAAGAAAGAAAACTACAGGCCAATATCACTGATGATCATAGATGCAAAAATCCTCAACAAAATATTAGCAAACAGAATCCAACAGCACATTAAATGGATCATACACCATGATCAAGTGGGGTTTATTTCAGGAATGCAAGAATTCTTCAATATATGCAAATCAATCAACATGATACACTATATTAACAAATAGAAGGAGAAAAAACATATGATCATCTCAATAGATGCACAGAAAGCTTTTGACAAAGTTCAACACCCACTTATGATAAAAACCCTGCAGAAAGTAGGCATAGAGGGAACCTTCCTCAACATAATAAAGGCCATATATGTCAAACCCAAAGCCAACATTGTCCTCAATGGTGAAAACCTGAAAGCATTTCCACTAAGACCAGGAACAAGACAAGGTTGCCCACTCTCACCACTCTTATTCAACATAGTTTTGGAAGTTTTAGCCACAGCAATCAGAGAAAAAAAGGAAATAAAAGGAATCCAAACTGGAAAAGATGAAGTAAAGCTGTCATTGTTTGCAGATGACATGATACTATACATAGAGAATCCTAAAGATGCTACCAGAAAACTACTAGAGCTAATCAATGAATTTGGTAAAGTAGCAGGATACAAAATTAATGCACAGAAATCTCTTGCATTCCTATACACTAATATGAAAAATCTGAAAGTAAAATCAAGAAAACACTCCCATTTACCATTGCAACAAAAAGAATAAAATGTCTAGGAATAAACTTACCTAAGGAAACAAAAGACCTGTATGCAGAAAATTATAAGACACTGATGAAAGAAATTAAAGATGATACAAATAGATGGAGAGATATACCATGTTCTTGGATCGGAAGAATCAACATGTGAAAATGACTCTACTACACAAAGCAATCTATAGATTCAATGCAATCCCTATCAAACTACCACTGGCATTTTTCACAGAACTAGAACAAAAAAAATCACAATTTGTATGGAAACACAAAAGACCCGAAATAGCCAAAACAATCTTAAGAATGAAAAACATAGCTGGAGGAATCAGGCTCCTTGACTTCAGACTATACTACAAAGCTACAGTAATCAAGACAGTATGGTACTGTCACAAAAACAGAAAGATTGATCAATGGAACAGGATAGAAAGCCAAGAGATAAACCTACGCACATATGGACACCTTATCTTTGCTAAAGGAGACAGGAATGTACAGTGGAGAAAGGACAGCCTCTTCAATATGTGGTGCTGGGAAAACTAGACAGGTACATTTAAAAGTATGAGATTAGATCACTCCCTAACACCATACACAAAAATAAGCTCAAAATGGATTAAAGACCTAAATGTAAGGCCATAAACTATCAAACTCTTAGAGGAAAACATAGGCAGAACACTATGACATAAATCACAGCAAGATCCTTTTTGACCCACCTCCTAGAGAAATGGAAATAAAAACAAAAATAAACAAATGGGACCTAATGAAACTTCAAAGCTTTTGCACAGCAAAGGAAACCATAAACAAGACAAAAGTCAACCCTCAGAATGGGAGAAAATATTTGAAATTTAAGCAACTGACAAAGGATTAATCTCCAAAATTTATAAGCAGCTCATGCAGCTCAATAACAGAAAAAATAAAAAACCCAATCCAAAAACGGGCAGAAGACCTAAATAGACATTTCTCCAAAGAAGTTATACAGACTGTCAACAAACACATGAAAGAATGCTCAACATCACTAATCGTTAGAGAAATGCAAATCAAAACTACAATGAAATATCATCTCACACCAGTCAGAATGGCCATCATCAAAAAATCTAGAAACAATAAATGCTGGAAAGGGTGTGGAGAAAAAGGAACCCTCTTGCACTGTTGGTGGGAACGTAAACTGATACAGCCACTGTGGAGACCAGTATGGAGGTTCCTTAAAAAAACTACAAATAGAACTACCATATGACACAACAATCCCACTACTGGGCATACACCCTGAGAAAATCATAATTCAAAAAGAGTCATGTACCAAAATGTTCATTGCAGCTCTATTTACAATAGCCTGGAGATGGAAGCAACCTAAGTGTCCGTCATCGGATGAATGGATAAAGAAGATGTGGCACATATATACAATGGAATATTACTCAGCCATAAAAAGAAACGAAATTGAGCTATTTGTAATGAGGTGGATAGACGTAGAGTCTGTCATACAGAGTGAAGTATGTCAGAAAGAGAAAGACAAATACCGTATGCTAACACATATATATGGAATTTAAGAAAATAAAATGTCATGAAGAACCTAGGGGTAAGACAGGAATAAAGACACAGACCTACTAAAGAATGGACTTGAGTATATGGGGCGGGGGAATAGTAAGCTGTGACAAATCGAGAGAGAGGCATGGACATATATACACTACCATACGTAAGGTAGATAGCTAGTGGGAAGCAGCCTCATAGTACAGGGAGATCAGCTCGGTTCTTTTTGACTGCCTGGAGGGGTGGGATAGGAAGGGTGGGAGGGAGGGAGACGGAAGAGGGAAGAGATATGGGAACATATGTATATGTATAACTGATTCACTTTGTTATAAAGCAGAAGCTAACACACCATTGTAAAGCAATTATACTCCAATAAAGGTGTAAAAAAAAAAACACGCACTGCTTTTGGAAACAGAAAATTATAAACATTTTTAAGATAAAGAGTCTTCGTGTTCAAGAAAGCACCATAATTAAATATATTAACTCCAGTCTTCTCACAAACTCAAGTGGCTACAATAAAAACAACAGAAAGAGGGTGAAATTAATATCTGCTCTAGAAACTGGGAAAATACACTTTTTATACATTCAAAACATTGAAGAATGCAACAGTATGTTTTGCGGGACTGCATTGTAAGAACGAATTTTTAAAAATATCCATTTTAGTAATAATTAAAGGACCACTTAAGAATCCTATTACTTTCTCTGTACCGATTCCCAGCTCAAGGGAAGCTGAGACTTGAGGCAGTATATTAAGATTTTATGAAAATAATCTGTACCTACTATATAGCACAGGGAGCTCTACTCAATACTCTGTAATGACCTATATGGGAAAAGAATATTAAAAAGGGTGGATATATGTGTATGTATAACTGATTCACTTTGCTGTACACCTAAAACTAACACAACATTGTAAATCAACTATACTCCAATAAAAATTATTAAAAAAAGAGATACCCAGCAAATTCTGAAAATACTTTATGCTATTGATATTTAGATTCTCATTGTAAACACTCCTTCATTTTCAAATACTGATTTCATAAATATTTAATGTGATTATTTTTTATCTTATTCCCTGAGGAGAGTAATATAAGGATTATGTTGTATTATACCTATGCTTGAAAACTGTATTAAATATTTATATAATGAAAAATAAAAGATTATATGAGCAACTTTGGAAAATTTTGCACATATTGGAACTACATAGACCAAAAATTTCAAAGTTGACCTAACTCATTTCCCATTTACCACAGAAAGTGGGCCAAAAATTAACAGATGCATGGCTGCTGCTGATTCAGTAGAAGATTAACCCTACCACTTAGAGAATGTGATCATTAAATCACCTTATTGTAGTTATCTAATGGAATAAAATGAAAGGAAGAGCTAGAGAGTGAAGAAAAGAGGGTGAGAATGAAATAAAATCAAACAGACAAATGTTTTCTTAATGCTGTAGAATTCTTCTTCTGCCCAAAGTTCAAGCAGACCTAATTTGGCAAAGTTGAACCCACAAACATCTTTGATAGAATCTGTCTCAATTCTTAAAATTGAAGTATATTTGATGTACAATATTATGTTAGCTTCAGGTGTACAATTTAGTGATTCAACATTTAAAATACATTATGAAATGATCACCATGATAAGTCTAATAAAGCATCATTACAGTGTTATTGACTCTACTCCTTATGCTGTATATTACCTCCATGTGACTTAATTATTTTATAACTGGAAGTCTGTACCTCTTAATCCCCTTCACCTATTTCACCCAACCCCTCATCCCATCTCAATTTTTAAAGCTGAAATAAAAATTCATTTAATAAAAGAAGAGAGGAATTAAGCTAAAAATGTAGAAGAAAAATACCCTAAAGAAAAGTTTAGAAAATACCCCATATCTTACTACCAAACAAACAGATGTCCTCAAACTCTGAAGTCTTTTCCAACCCTGCAGCATTTGCTCCTGTTGACTGTTTTTCTTTATGAAGCCTTTCCTCCAGATTATAAAGATGTCATCCTTTCCTAATTAACTCCTCTTAGAACATGCATTCTATCCTTCACTTCATTTGTTAGCTCTTTGCTCTACTACTTTTCCATCCCTCTCATTAGATATAGTGTCATCACTCTCCACTGGTGAAAATATCCATACCCATGCTTTAAAATATTATCTTTATGACCATGAAATTTACCAGTAACTTCTGGGAAATTGTTAAACATTTTATGGACATCTCCAACAGGATGGTAATTAAGCATGTCCACAGCAATCTGTGAAAAAAATATCCAATGTCTTCTCCTTGTTTCCAGGTGTTTTGTGAAAGATTTACATAATGAATCTTTGATAACAGTCAAAACTTATTTTTCCCCTCACTGCAATACATTGGGGACATTGGCCTTACATATACCTTAAATATATCCTGTTTTCTATTCTCACTAACACCAGCATCAAGGAATACAAAAGTGCCCTGCCTCTAATTCCTTCCATCTAATGTGCACCCTGGTCTTAGCTTATTAATTTGTCCATAACTGCTTCTCCTTCAGTCCATCCCAGATGATATTGTTAGACTGGTCTTATGATATCACAATGAAGATTACATGACACTCATGTTGAAAAACACTTGAAGACTCCTTACAGCCTGTAAAATTAAATTCAGTTAATTCATTGTTTAAACATCTTTTTCATGATGCTTATGGAAACATTTTCCTTTTCTGAGTCCTGTGATGCCACATATTCTTGTTTATTCTACTACAGTAGTATTCATTCTCTACCTTTTTCTCCTTACATGCTCTCTCCAGATCATCTCGATTATTCACATGACATCTAAGTTACAATATGCTGAGTTCCAAATATATATCTCTAGCCTAATATCTCTAGAAAGCATACATTAAATTCCCTACTTGTCAATTCTATATCATTGTCTTATATCTCAGAACTCACTTGTCCAAAGGAGCATTTTTCTTAACCTCTGAAATCTGTACCCTTACGCAGGTGTTTCTCATCATAGTAATGCCATTTTCCCATTTGCTGAAATGAGAAATCCACATTTATTATCTATTTCATTCTTCTATCGAGCCTCTGAACCCAATTCATCAGCAGATTTATATTCATATAAAAATTAGCTTTAGATTATTACTTCTCCTTGCTTGAACTATGACATCTTTCTAACTAGTCTCTATGTTTTAATTCTTGCCACCCTCCAAACTATTCTTTGAAATAAAATTCAAATTTCTCAACATAATTTTAGAAGTCCTGCAGGATCTTGGTTCTGCTTATCTCTTCTGCCTCATCTCCTGCTGTTCTTAGCAGCTGCTCTAATCCCCTTTACTATACCATGCTTTCACCAGATTCAGGACTTTGCACATACATTTGCTTCCATTTTACCGATAATCCCAAAATAAGCCCTTCTCTTTCAACTCTCACCAAAAGTATCTCATTATCAGAGAAATCTTCCCTGAAGACCAAAACATGATTGGCAACCTTTTGTTTATACCTGTTTTAAACCCTAATTGGTTCTCCTTTTAGTCTTTATCACAATTTATAATTATTTAATGTATTTATGTTCTTACTTGTTCTATTATCCCAACTATGTATAAACTCCCTGAATGCATGCATTTGGTCAGCCTAGAAGTCTAGGCCTGCCTGGGAGCTAATACAGTACATGGCGTATGGTAGATAGCTGAATACATCTAATGAATGGATAAATAAACTCTATGCATCATCTCCCTTGTCTACTTGATAATTTTCAGAATAGCTAAACATATTTCACTTCTAGTGTTTTGGTTTTACTCTTTTTTCCTTTGAAATTCCATTTTACTTTTAAAGCTCCAAAGTAATGGAGCTTTCCTGAAATGTCACTATCCCTTTGCAAAAACAACTAATTAACCAACCAGTTATGAAAGCAAGATTTTCAATAAATAGACTGTAATTTATTTCTCTATGAAATCTCACAGTGTTAGGGGAACGGGGTTTTTCCTAAGGAATTCTCATGATACATTTCTGTGGATATAGAAATTGTGTCTCATAAAAAATATCCTTTATTTTATATACCAGAGTGCTTTATTGTGCAACACTGAATGCTGAGAGGTGTTTTTGATATATCTAGAAACATTTGTATTAAAATATTTACCTTTTAAATGTTAACTACTAGTTAATAGGTATGTTGGCTGTAAGTGAGGCATGCAGCACATTCAAAAGACTAAAGATTTAATATTATTGGGTTTTGTTTATAAGCAGCAATAAAAAACATGAATAATTATGCTTCTTATGTTTTTCAGGAGTATATATAAAAGCATAATTTAGAGTTATTAAAGAGTCTAAACTGAAAAAAACCTGTTCCTGCATGATTCCTGGAGTTAAATCCATGGTAATTACAAGTGGGTGGGTGGGTGTTATGTTTGTGTGGGTTTTATCTTTTTAAGGGACTGGAGTTAGAAATGATTCCAGAATACATCCAGAATACATCAATAAGTACCTGCCTTTTGTTTCCTGCCTTTTGTTTCCTCAATTGTTTCCTGCCTTTACTGCAATCCAGTATAACATAAACCTTGAAAGTAATAGGTATCCTGATTTGAGGTTAACTTAAAACATAAACATTATTATTAATATAAAGAAAAAAATCACTCTTTTCCTGTGATGTAAACATGTTTTTCTTTTATTGTTTTTCTGAAAAAATGGGGTCATCCTATGACCTTTAAGTACAGAGAATGGGTGGATTTAATTCATGAAATAGTGTGTTGCTTAATCACACAGACCTCGTGAAAGCCCTTTCTTATAGACATGAAAACTTGTTTTGGAGACAGAGCTAAGAAATCTTTGCCATATAAATTATTATTTTACTGGGATTTGCATGGAGGCTTAGTTGAGGGCAATATATTTTTAGCTCTTCATACACAAAAATATCCTAGCCAGCTGTCATGGTAAACTAAAATTTTTGAGAGATGCCATAAGTCAAAGAAACATCACCACTATTTTATGAAGTAATATTAGGCAATGTCTGCATAAAAAAGCAGGACATATTAAAAAGGCCTTGCCTGTGATCTCAGAATGCAGATTGTTTCTTGTACGTGCACATCTAATAACTACAATCTTTCATTACATGAGGTAAATAAATCCATGGTTCAATAATTTGGCCCCCAAATCTGGCTTAAGTCTTAACTTTCTCTAATTTTCAAGTCCACTATTTGATTTAATTGCATGTTACTTTATCTTATTCTCACTTACTCATTAGGACTTTCTTTCTTGATTGCATGTAGTGACTACTAATTATATGTAACCTGTTGACCTCTAGTCTTAAATTCTTCACTAGTGCTAGTTTTCTTATATCTAGTTTTTTAATAATCATTAATTCTTTTACTCTTTATTTTTTGTGTTTTGTTTATAAGCATCACTATAAAACATGAAAATTATGATTCTCATATTTTCCGTGAGTGTATTTAAAAGCATAATCTAGAATTGTTAAAGAGCCTAGGGTGAAAGAAATATAACAAATATGCTGCTTCTATTTTGTTACAGGTGGGAAAGGTAATTATTTCTCTAGCTCTGTTTCTTCTGTAAATGTGTTCTAAGTGTCAGAATTCTATATCTGTCTGTCTAGGTCACACCTATGGTTGTAGGCTAAGTGAGAAACCAAATATGAAAGAAATCCAAACATTCAGCACAAAAGATGAAACTGTAATATTTGAAAGAACCCATAAGAGAAGTAGCTTTTCTGATACTCTTTATTGATTTATATAGTTCTGATGTTATCATTTTTATAATATCTTCATTTTTGTTTAGACCTTCAATACTCTTTGGTAAATTTGTTTTGGGGGATTTATCAATATTACCTTTTATAATCATTGCCAGCTTTGTGTGCCTTGACAATCTTCCCAAACCTCTTCACTTCATTTTGGTCAAGGCTGCTACAACATCAGATATATTGCTTTTCTAGAGCAATCTGTCTTCCATCTCTAGTTTTGAGAATTAATTTGTTAATCTAGTGCAAGAAAGAGATGGCTTCCTGAAAGAAGAATGTGTAGAGGTAGAACATCTTCTGGGAGGAGAAGGCAAGGGCCTTGAGTTTCATGGATGCACAGGGAGGACAGAGAGCAGATGTAGGAGCATCACACAACCAGGTCACTAGTCAGCTGAACATGGAGTTGGGGGCTCAGGGGATGGCACAGGAGAAAGATGTGAGAACTCATGGTTTTGCCTCCACTTACAGGGGTCTGGAATTTAAAGTACAGTCATTTAAACAATGTACAGAATACTAAATACTTAGATTTTCAGAAGGCAGAATTGAAAGAAATACAAACACAATGTTTGAATTTAGACCTAGTTTTAAATTCCATTATAACTTCCTGATTGGCAAAGGACCCTCAGTTTACTAATTTTTAAAATGTAGGTACTAGTTCTCCACAAGGCTACTGGTGACATTGAGGTGATAGTATTTAACTGCTTTGCATCAATAGAGAAGAAAGAAAGCACTTATGAAAAAGTCTCCATTATCATTTTGATGTAGAAATAATGCTCCGTTTGGTTTTGGATATCTTCCCTGAGCTAAAACTGTGATGTGGATGCTCCCTGTTTTCTGCGCCCACCATGGTCCAAGGCTATTGTACTAGAAAGAGCCTCATATTGAGGACTATTTAGTACAAAAACAAGTAAGATATTATTTTTACTTTGCAACATATTCTTCTGAATATTCCACATGTAAAAATAACAGTAAAATACAGAAGAGAGGGTGTTGGGTCTTTGTCAACTTTGGATCTTCTATCAGTTAGTGTCAAAATAAGAAACAGAGGGCACGCGGGAAAGAGGAGTGTTCCTTACAAAGAAACCACATAGGATAGTGCTGTAATCTGAGGCTAGTAGTGGAGAGTTATTAACACATATAGTCCTGAAAGAATTCCAGCTATATGACGTTATGGAAAAGGCAAAACTATGGAGATAATAAAAAGATCAGGTGTTGTCAAGGGTTAAGGAGGACAGAGAGATAAGAAGGGATACTTAGAGGATCTTTAGGGCAGTGAAACTGTTCTGTATGATACAACAGTGGTGGATATATGTCATTATACACTTGTCCAAACCCATAGAAGGTACAATGAGTGACCCTAATGTAAACTATGGACTTTGTATGATAATGATGGTCAAAGTAGTTTCATCAATTATAATAAATGTGCTGCTCAGGTGAAGGACATTGATGGTGAAGTCAGTAACTTGTGTGATGGCAGAAGGTATGAAGATATGCTGAAACTCCCTGCTCTTTATGCTCACATTTGTTGTGAACCTAAAACTGCTCTAAAAAATAAATCTATTAAAGTAAAATTACAGTAATCTTATTCTCTTCCTTTCCTCCAATCTCTTGCCTGGTTACTTATGGGCTAAAACAACTGGAAGCCATTAGTGTACAAGAGCCTTGTTGAAATACACTATGTAGTCCAGCCAATCAGAGGGGAGGAAGAGGAGGGAGAGTAGATCCTTTGAGGCATAAATGGGAGATGTCCAGCAAGGACTTCTTATGAATGTTGCAACTGTTACAAAAATTCCTGACAGTGTTTTCAAAACAGCATTCCTTATTATCAACGAGTTAGAGTATTGCATTAAAACTTGTTGGGAAAACTCAATATGTGTTGAGTGACCCTGACAACACTGGTTACAGAAAAAAAATCCATGGAAAACACCATTGGATCATATGTAGCATAGTCAAATATAGCACATAATTATTTTAAAAAACTATTAATATATATAATAGCATAATAGGTAGATTTCTAATAAATATTAGGATGGTTATTAATGTGTGGATGAAACAGAATATTCTAGAGAAGGCACAAATAAAATAAATCTTAGTAACAGTGTCCCAAGATGAACTTAGTATTCTTAAAGCAGTATAAGAGAGTGACTAGCAACTTGGATGTGACAGACACACCTGGGTATAAAACACATCTGTGATAATTTCTAGCTAGATAATTCAGATAACTTGTTTTTCATCTAAAAAAACAGAATAATAATATCTACCTCAGAGATGTCATGGTGGAACTTAAAATAGATAATGTATATAAAATATTTAACCCACTGCAATGGTCATAGAAGTCATTCAATAAATATTGACCATAGGGCTTCCCTGGTGGCGCAGTGGTTGAGAGTCCACCTGCCGATGCAGGGGACACGGGTTCGTGCTCCGGTCCTGGAAGATCCCACATGTCGTGGAGCAGCTAGGCCCGTGAGCCATGGCCACTGAGCCTGCGCGTCCGGAGCCTGTGCTCCGCAACGGGAGAGGCCGCAACATTGAGAGGCCTGCGTAACGCAAAAATATATATATATATATTGACCATAATACGACTACTACTGAAATTATTATTAATATTAACATTAGATTTTTTTTATAAATTGTAATACTACTGATTTTTAAAAATGTTCATTCATTTCTGCATTATAACATTTGATATAGTTGTAAAACCGTCCTGTGTTTATCTTCCCGCGTATTTTATTTAGTAAATAACTTATGAGAAGAGCACATTTTTTGTCTTTTAAAGCTACTATTGGCCAGTCTGTACCTAGGGGAAGCTAATCTTTATTATCTGTTTTTTCACATGCAAGGGAAACATTGCTACTAAAACCTTTATATTGCTGCCAGGATATTGGCAATGCAATGAGAATAACAGAGGAAGTGCTTAATCGAGGGTCATCTACTCAAATCATATTCGCAGTGTGGAATTTATTGCTAAAGAGAGAACCAAAGACAGACAAAGAATTTGACATTTGAGAACCAATATCAAAGCATAAAATATAAAAATTCTGTAGCTTTGGGACTCAAAATTATCTGGAACTTGAGCAGTAGCCATTAAAATACTTTAATTATTTCAATATGATACAAATATTTCAATTAATATTAGTTTTTGACTATGACACCATTTCAAAACTATAACAACCTCAAACATTATACAGATCTTCAGAGTCGTTTTATTATCATTAATAACAAAGATCAATCATAAATGATTCATAATACAAGCACCCTGTAATTGATTTAGCACCCTTATTAAATAACAATCTGGAGATTGTAAACAATTGTCATTCATTCCAACTTTCTTGGGGACAATTAAGCCTCATGGATGTCTGTGTTGCAGGGATACATGCACATATTTTTTTACTGAAACTGCTTGTAGTGGAAAACGCCAAGTGAGAAAATGGCCATACCTGTAGCAGTGTTTTTGAAAGAATAGGAGTTATCCAGGTAGGAAGCAAAAAACTAAATAAACAATATCTTTTGTGCCAGGTTTTTTTCTCTAGGACCTAATAGAAGAGGTATTTACCAAACTTGTTAAATTGATGTTAAATGTGGAGTGATATATCCCGTTATTTAAACTAGACTATAAGAAATGCTCAGCATTTAGATACGGTGTGTTCCAGATCCTGAACAAAGGGAAAATTCTTAAATGATGTATATATGTACAGAAAAAATCTAATTAGTGAACTAAACAACTAGGAAAGACATTCCCATGAAAAAAGATAAAAAACAAGATATTCAGTCATATATGGATTGAAACTGCAAACCTCACTCCTTGAAGTTTTGACAGGGTGAGATGACAAGGATATTGAGAAGATATGAAATTTTAAATTGTGAAACTGAAAATAGGAAAAAATTTCTCTAAGCTCATGATTCTTTTGTGGAAGTAGGAAAACAAAATGGTGAGAATTACTGGGGTAATTATAAACAAAGATGTATATGATAGTTTCAAACACTTTACATCTGTTCTTCTCTCACATTTTATTACATTTGTGGATTTTATTAAATATTTTATTTGTATAGGGATTTTAACATTTATCACAAACTTGGAATAATGAACAGATGTGCTGAATTCATAGATCTATGCAGTATAATATTACGTGAAGCATTCTAAATTGTGGAGGGGAGAAAGTGTTTCTAGAAATACTTAAAAGTCATATATAATTTCAATGAAGTAATGGAGAAAGGGCATCAATTTGTCTTTAGGTTAATGATTTGGTTTTGGGGAAATAAATATGCCACTGGACACTGATTTTAGTGAATCCTCTAAGTATGTGTCAAGATGCAAGAAAGAGATGGATTCATTTTCAGGTGTAAAGAAATAGCCTCACAAGAAAGAAAGGAAATTCTAATAGCAGAATTGGATCTAAGTATTTGCCAGTTATGCTGTTGGATTAAAGGAATATCTCAGAGAAAAAAAGCTCCTACTTGTCGATTTCTGTTTTTGTTTTCTCTCTCACGTTTTAGAGATCTGATGAGAAGAGATCTTATTTACCTTGGGGAACAATTCACTTACTCCAGTGAGATTGAAAGTATGTCCATTTAGCCTAGGTGGGGATACCACAATCCATAGTAAAAAAATGGATTGTGTTGATACCGAAGACCTCTGCTGTATGTAAACAGAAAAACCTTTCCATTGCTGACAGGTGGACTGGAAATCATAAACCTGTGATTAAAAATATTAGAATGTTTAAATCTATTAAGTAATATGTGTTTGCTTTTCTGAAAGGGAATTTTGACTAACATAACGGTTCAGAGAACATTTGTTTTCAAGGTAAGTGTTTTTCATATAATTTTATATCTTAAAAATAACACAGTGAAAATGGTTTTCAAGTGGGATCTATTCTTGCTTATGAGTTCTAAAACAAAAGACATTTGTCCAGATTCTTGGTGGATTATGATGGAGTGGTAAGTTTGGAATAAAATTTGTGCAGCTGGGAACATCCATGAAACTGGGAATTCCCTGTCTCCCAATAGCAAGATTACCTTAATGTCCTTTAATTTTCTATTAACATGATACTTGTGACACATTTGTTACCTGACCTGTAGAGTTGCTAAAAAGGAAAAACACCCAGAAATTAATAACGTAAAAAAACGAAAAGGAATAAGATATTTCTCTGGTTGCAAAAATATATCTAAAAATTAGTTCTGAGTTTTGCATGAGCTATTATTCCTATAGCCAGGAAATGCCAGAAAGTGTTAGATGGAATAACATATCAGAAATAAGTTGTTTATAAAAGGTTTTAAAAATTGGAAAGTTATCTAGCAAATCGTAAAAGTCAAAAGGTTAAAGAACCCTAGGACTGGGCTGAGGTGAAGTTAAAAACAGCAGTCAAGTGGAAGGAAAAAATCAAGCTTCCCTCATGTTTCTCTTTCTTTCCCTGTAGGTTGTTTCCAGGAAAGGACATAGGGAGGGAATGCTTCTAGTGTTGAATCCTGATGTATAATTTATCAAATCCACAGGGTAACTCAGTCAATGATTTTTTATGTTTTTTCCTTTATGCAAGATTGCACTGTGCATTTTACTTAGTCTGTTAAATGGATAGGAAGAACTGAAGGCAAAAATGTTTTATTGAATTTTCACTTAGAGTCACCAGAAGCCTAAAGATTTCAATTAGTCGAGTTTTCATTTTGTAGGGCAACATTCTGTCCTGAAGATTTATCCTTACCCTATGCTTCCTCTGGCATTGTTCTTAAAGTAGGCAACATTATTTTAAATTATTTCCTTTCCTATTATAACTTACACTTTTGTAAAATCAATTCAATGAGTAAATTGTTTTCTTTCCATTCTACTTGTATTAATGCATGAAAAACAAAATGAAAGGAAGAATTTTGTAGTTTCTGTGCTTAAAGAATTTTAAATATAATTAGAAAATAAAAGAAAAAATCACCAGCCAAAAATATTCTGAAGTGGGGAACAACATTTCTTGAAGCAAAAGGTATGTTCTGTAACAATTGATGTGATGTTTTCTAAAGAAGAATCTATTACTCATGTTGAGGGAGCACGAGAGAAGAACTCTCCAAAGCAATACAAGGGAGTTTGAATTTTACCTCAAGGATTGTCTTTTGTGTGTGTGTGTGTGTTTTTTTTTTTTGGCCTTAAGCTTGTGGGATCTTAGTTCCCTGATCAGGGGTTGATCCCAGGCCATGGCAGTGAGAGCACCAAGTCCTAACCACTGGACCACCAGGGAGCTCCCAAGGATTGCCTCTTTGGGGATACTTACCTGCATGTGCTATGAAGGAGATCAGAAGACCACATTATATTTTCTTCCTAATAGTTCATGACCAGAATTAAGACATGAAATACAGATTAGCAAAATGTTACCTTTTTTTTGTATTAGTCTATGTGAGTGGATATGAAATAGAATTTACTACAGATTATTAATGCAACTAGCTTCATGGGTGTAATACTTAATAAAATTATTCCAGTGTGTTAGATGTTGAAATAAAAGCACAAAAAAAAAAAAAACCACTTTTTTTTTTTTAATGGGACGACGGTAACAGTGGTCTTTCCTTAAGTATATGTTCAGAGGAGATGAGATTTTGCATAAACTTGATAGTTTATTACCTAAACACATAATTTTAAATTTTCTTTATTTATATTTATCTATATAGTACATAAAACAAACATTTGTAATGTGTTGTACCATCTGACACAAAAAAGTTAAGACACTGGCAGTACTAGCTGCAACTATTTAGGATAAAATTTTTGTAAATCAAATAAAAATAATGTTATTATGTTGGAGTTTAAAGAGCCTAGAATGAAAAATAGTAAAAAAGGAATTACAGTTTCATATGTTTTGTAAATAGGAAGTTCGTGAGTTTTGAATAAGTGGGAAGGTGATTGAAAAGAAAGGGAATCCTAGAGAATTAAGGAATAAAAAGACAATTACAACAATAGATAACCTTTTGCACAATAGGCAAAGACGTATGAGTAAAATGGATTCTTATGAATAGCAATTGGATTTGAGAATTTCTCCGTTTCTCACTGAATACGGGCTTCTACTGAGTAAGGCAGTTAGCACAAAGCCATCCACCATTCTCCCTGCTTGTAAGAGAAAGTATAAAGAACATAACGACTGATAGGTTCATTAACACTCCCTAATTTAGTCAAATAAAGTTAATGTACATTCAGGGGACTCTGACCTGTAAATAGATTTTTGTTAGATTTCAGGAACAGTTTACCTGAAATAGCCATTTGACTGCTTTACAGAAATGAATCTGGGCCTGCTTCATCTCTAATGTGCATATTGGGTAAATCTGCCATGATTATGGAATGTAGGAAGGGGTAAAAGTACAGCCACTTATGTGACTGAATTTTATTTTTTTAGAGAAAGGAAAATCAAATTGTGTATAGTGAGAAATAAAATGACATATTCTAGTATTTGCTAATGTGATCTCTATAGGACGTGGAATTTTTTTTTTTTTTTTTTTTTTTTTTGCCTCTCACTGTTGTGGCCTCTCCCGTTGCGGAGCACAGGCTCCGGACGCGCAGGCTCAGCGGCCATGGCTCACGGGCCTAGTCGCTCCACGCCATGTGGGATCTTCCCGGACCGGGGCACGAACCTGTGTCCCCTGCATCGGCAGGCAGACTCTCAACCACTGCGCCACCAGGGAGGCCCCTAGGACGTGGATTTTGAGCAAGATTTTTAGCACATAAGATCCTTTTAAATATCAGATGATTACCTAAGGACCTTTAAAATATGTTGAAGCTGTTAATTTATTGACTTTCCAATGGACTCCATGGTCATACTATATTCATAAAATATTTGAAATAATGGGATTCAAGTTCAACTATTACTATCCTCTAACCATTGATGCCATTTAACATTTTTGAATATCCTCATTGGAATAATTCCCTGTTTACTTTAAGTGGCTACTGTAAGAACTAAATAAAATTATATATATTAGTTTGAAAATGTAAAAATATTAAATAATAATGATTAATGTTCCTAAAATGTTATCAGTATTTTTTCTTACCAGCCTAACTAGCTCTCGCTTTACAAACAAGGGTGTACCAATGAGTATTCAGGAAAAAAAATACATTTTTTTGATATGTGTATGTGCCGTGATAATTTTTTAAGACTAAATATCAGTGAATTTAATTTCTGGATGTATTAGTAGATTACAGATGAGTAGAAAACAAAATAACTATGTGTATAACTTTCCTCAGACACATTTTGTGATTTATCTTTCTTTATATATTTAGCTTTAGTTAATTAATGTTTTTAATAACGTTTCATTTTGGAATGATTTTAGTATTACAGAAAAGTTGCAAAAGATAATATGGATAGTTCCTATATATTAGGATTCTCCAGAGAAGCAGAAGCAATAGGAGGTGTGTGTGTGTGTGTGCATGTGTGTGTGTGCGTGTGTGTATCTTCCTAACAGTGATATCTCCTCACTTTCTCATTGTGAGGTAGGAACTGATGCCACTGGGAAGCACATATCCCTGACCATTAACTACTTCTTTGTTTTCTTTGTAAGAGGAGATATGTTGGGGAGGGACATGCACACAATATGAAATATGAAATGCATTACAGCTGCAGTGTGGAGCAGCCACCGTGAGTTTCCATGTTTGCTGGAAAGAAGGGAGGGCTAGCAGCAGATTCAGTCACAGAACGGGGACTGTGGTGGACACAGGAGGAACTCATTTCCTCTGCACATCTTGGCTATTAGACCTGTGTGTGTGTGTGTGTGTGTGTGTGTGTGTGTGTGTGTGTGAAAAAGAAGAAAAAAGAGTCAGTGCTCACTGATTTAAATATTATTATTAATATTATTATTATTTTTTTTTACTTTCCAATGGAGGCTGAGGGGATTGGAGAAGCAAGTCAGGGCAGGACCAGAGTCTTCCCTGGAATCACAGCCCACCAGTGCCACACTACAGCCCCAAGTGAGCACTACAAGTATGGCTGGCCCAAAGGATGGGTTGGAGAAGGGGTATAGGACAGGGGCTGGAAGAGGGGCTCCGGGCCCATCACGGCACAGGCATTACCTCACATAGTATTGGTGAAGCCTGAACCCGGGTGCCACCTTGTCAGCACAATGACCACATCTCCCTTCTTGAAGAGATATTTTATATATATATATATATATATATATATATATATATATATATATATATAAGACTTATTCTAATAAGAAATTGACTCACACAGTCATGGAGATTAAGTCCTATGCTATTCAGTGTGTAAGCCAGAGACCCAAGAAAGCCTATGACACTGTTCCAGTCTTTGTTTTGTAAGTCCATTGGCTCTAGACCCAGGATGAGCCTATATTACAGTTTAAATTAGAAGACAGGAAAAAAAATTGATGTCTCAGCTCAAAGGAGTCAGGCAGAAGAGATTCCCTCTCACTCATGGGAGTGTTACCCTTTCTGTTCTATTCAGGCCTTCAACTGATTGAATGGGGTCCATACAGATTAGGGAGGCCAACCTGCTTTACTTAGTCTACTAATTCAAATATTAAGCTCATTCAGAATCACCCTCACAGACACGCCCAGAATGAGGTTTGACCACGTCTGGGCACCCTGTAGTTCAGTCATGTTGACCCATAAAATTAACCACCCCAGCGCCTGTATCCCGTTATCCATTTTCCCCTAATGTTAACAATTTACTTTACCACAGAATATTTATCAAAATGAAGAAACCTACATAGGAACATTACCATTAACTAAACTTCATACTTTATTTGATTTTTGCCATTTTTTCTCATTAATGCTTTTTTATTTTTCCAGGATCCAGTCCAGGACACTGCATTGCATTTAAAGTTAATTCATTTCAATTGTGTAATGTATTTTATTGTAGGATTATGCCACACTTTATTTGTTCATTCTCCTAAAGGTGGTCATTATTTACAAGTTTCCACTCTTGAAAATATAACTATCCAATGAAATCAGCTGAACTCAGAGACATTCATGAAGAAACCCTATTCTTTCTCTCACTGTCTCTTCAATATGTCCTGGGAAATAAATCTGACTCATTCCACAGCATTTTGTGTTAGTCTTAAAACCAGTGCCCTTTTATTTTTTTCAACCTTATTGATGTATAATTGACAAAGAAAATTGTGAGATATTTAGAGTGTACACTGTGATGATTTGATGTACATATACATTGTGAAAGAATTCTCCCCTATTGAGTTAATTAACACATCCATCACCTCACTTATTTACCTTTGTGTTTTGTTTTGGTGAGAACATATAAGTTTCACTCTCTTAGGAAATTTTCAAAATAAAATATAGCCTTACCAGTCTTGTACTAATAACTAAAATGCATAATGTGATATGGTCATAAAAGCCTTAAATATTATTCACATTAAATATACTCTTTTTCCTCCATCTGGGGTTGGTTTCTGGCTTTCAAGTGTGCCATGGAGAGTGGAGCTTGGCTAGGAAATGTTATTAGAAGTGGATTTTTAATCCTTGAAGACTGGGCAGGATGAATGGAGTTTAAAATAAAGATACATTAAGAAAAATTATCCCAAACTTGGAGATAAGTTTAAAAATTGGGCAATACATCACTTTAAGGTCATATGAGGGCACCGTTTAACAGACCTCTCTGAGGATTATCCAGAGAACTGTACTTGATCCAATTCACTTCAAACAAAGTCTAAGATTAGTGAAGTTACATGTTAAATTGTATATTTTTGTCCAAGAGAGATGCAGACACTTTCTTTCTGATAGAAAAGATAATCCTCCAAATTACTAGTTTTTTTTCCCATAAGAAATCAACAAGTTTTGTAAGTAACCAGTCTTATTCAGTATTCATTTATTATATTGTCTACAAACCTCAAGTCCTCAAATGATCTTTGACCTGGTTATACTGTCTTAACGGTTTCCTTCTAAATTCTTTTTCTTTGACACATGTTCATTTTGTATTTATTTGAGCCATATGTTTAAACTTTTTGAAAATCAGTCTTTAGCAGACAAAAGGATTCTGCTTTACATGTTGGGTGATATTTAATCTGGCCTCTGTTCCCTCTGGGAAATGCAGATGCATACATAGTTGCTAGCTGCTCTTTTTCAGTATGCTTTTTTGTATTTTCAGAGATTCTCTTGCAGTAACTTCTGACTGAAGCCACTTGGCAAATGATGCCTGTTTTCTGGAAGGCTGCTTTACACTCCTTTCTTTACTAATGGGTCTACAGACCCATCAAACTCTTTTATTGGAATTCCACTTCTTCTGTAAATTCAAGTGACCCTCCATGCATCCTTTCACCACCATTAATAAGTACAGCTTGCTCTGAATGTGATCAACTGGAAAGACTGTTTCAAAAACAGCCTTTCTTCTTTATCCTTCTCTAAATGATAACCAGGCACCAGGTTCTATGATTGCCAAACCTGAAAGAACACTTTTTCAGCTCTCTAGGTGGTTGGCCTGAAAACTCCTCACTTAGCTTGAGATATGAGGAAGAAGTATTTTCACTTTCTATTTTTCTTTCCCCAATGGGAATTCATTATATCAGCACCTTCTCTTTCTCTGAAGCAACCTTCTCTTCTGTCTCTTTAATATCCACGTAATTATAACTCTTACCACTTTTATTCTATATTTCTTTGGTTATTCTTGACATGTACAGTTTGTTCCTTTGCATACATATTTTCAGGTTAGCTAGTTTTGAACCCAGTACTGTGAAAATTTTGCTAATATTCTGAATGATAATTTATAAATTTATGAATTAATTTTTTGATAGTTAGAATCTTCATACTTTTGAATAGTATTGTCCATGAACATGGTATGTTTGTCCAGTTTTTTAGATCTTCTTTTATATATTTTATCATAATTTTATAATTTTCTTTATAAAAGTCTTATACATCATTTAGTAGATCAATTTATGCATAGCTTGTAGTTTTCAGTTTTTATGAGGTTTTTTAAAAAATTATTATTTAATTATAATTGTAAAATGTTCTGCCTTTTGAATAATAATTTTTATACCAATCAACATTGTTGTTCACTGTTTTATTTCTAATAATTTCTAGATTCTCCAAGGTTTCCCTGTCCTATATAATTAATGACATTTTTCATCTAATTTTATATCATGTATTTCATTTTCTAGATTTATTGAAATTAGCCAGGATCTGATACCCTCCCTGACCACACACAGAGCCTATAAAGTTAAAAGGAAAGAATGATAGTGAGTGTAATTCTATTCTTGATCTTATGGGAAACATGTCTAAAATAACTATATATGTGATGCCAGATTTATATTTGTTTGTAAGTTTGGGCCATTCCCTTAATTAGTTAAAAAAAATAGCCAAACTTGTTGACAAATGTTTATTTGATTAAAAATGAATTTGGATAAGGTCTACTTTTTTCTGAATTTATTAGTATAATTATATGCCTTTTCTTTAAATCTTTCAATTTACTGCATCAATCACTGTTTTAATATTTTGAAAACCTTGAATTCTTGTGATACAGCTTTATTGATGATCATACGCATAAATACCTTGATAAATAAGCATGAACAAAATGTTATAATAATTGTGTACAAAGAAACAAGTGTAGGAGAGTTGCTTTTAAATCTTGTATTCTATATGAATTATCTGACAACACTTATCCCTCATTTCCTTTTGCATTAAAATGTCTTTAAAAAGTAAACTTTAAGTGAATAAAATAGTTTATATAATAATCTACTTTTATTCAAGCATTTGTGATTGCCATAGGTTGAGTAATTTTTTTTTTATTTAAACTTGGATATTACAGTAGTTTAGGACCTTTTCCTTAATGTTTCCAAGGGGATTAAAATATTTTGTCTATGTAAATATTAGGGAAATTAGAAGAATCAGACAAATCATAAATATGCAATACAGTTATATTGTGGAAGAAAAGTTTTATTATTGTTCTAATTCAGGAAATGTTCTCTCAGTAAGCACTGGCTAGCTTAACTAAATGCAGCTGTGTTTCTAGGGATAGAAGAACCAATACAAAGCAGCATAACTACCCACACATCATCTAAAATATAAGGCTTGAATACAATTCATACAATTGTTGGGTAGATTCTTTTAAGCTATGTTTATTTATATAAATGTTAACAGAACTGTAATTGTTCTACTCATAATTTTTTCTTTGAAACACTCTGAACATGTAACAGAATCTTGCATATTGTGGATACTCCGTAAATACTGTTGAGTATTTGACTGTCTTCTTTTTATTATTCTCATTAACAGTAATATACACATTGACCATCTACCTAGAAAAAATAGCCTTCAGGCAAATTTTTAAATAAATGGAAATTATTTATATTAGGAAAGAGAAAACTCAAAATTGAGTTAAAACACCACTTTTAAAAGTATAATTTTATTTTTTCAAAGATATATTTTAAACTTCAACATGTATGATTATTATTATAAAAAAACTTGGATAGAAAGAGTTATTAAATGATGGTCATTATGATCATTTGTTTTCTTGTCTACTTTGTGGTCTCCCCTTTTTTAATGGCTTGTTTTTGTAGTGGAGAACAAAACTCATATTTTACCCCCAGTCTCAATGACAATGAAGCAGGTCATGACCAGGCAAATATCTATTGATGTATTTTGGTATATCCAATATCACTTCAAAAGTAAACAAAACAAACAAACAAACAAAAAATAAGATGTTAGCCCCAATCTCTGCCCACTAATCAAATTTCTAACTTCTAACATTGGACTTTACAGCTTTCACAGAAATTCCTTGAACTGGTTCATCAAAAATCACCTGTGTTACTGTAGCCAGAAGATATTTACAATGATACAAAGAAAATAGCAAACAAAATCTTCTAATAAAAGTCTGAGTGGGGCATAACTCCTTACACTGTCAGAACCTATGCCAGTTCAAAAAGAAAGAAATAAGGAGGGTGGGAGGGAGACACAAGAGGGAGGAGATATGGGGGTATATGTATATGTATAGCTGATTCACTTTGTTATAAAGCAGAAACTAACACACTATCGTAAAGCAGAGAAGATGTTAAAAAAAATGAAGATGTTAAAAAAAAAAAAAAGAAAAGAAAAAGCAGAGAGAACTACAACGACACGGACACACACAAACACAAACGCAGGCAAACGCACACTCTGCTCCCTTCCCCAGATCAAATAACAACATCAGACATGAACAAAATTCAGAATAGCAGATAATTCACAGAGATTTTGTTTAAGAATCATAAACATTTTCAGAACACTGGAACCCAGAAAGGAGGTGAGGAACAAAGAAATAAGTATCATGATATAATGCCCATGATGGTATGATTCCATGTTACAATCATATGGGTGTATGAGTAACATCTTTGGAAATTTGTAGAATTAAAATATTAACAATTAATCATCAAAAGGAATTAATGATTATGAACAAAAGTCAAATTAAACCACTATTTCATACCATATATAAAAGTAAATTCCAAAAAGATTAAAGTCCAAATTTAAAAAAAATTAGAAAGACATTCTGCAAAATAGAAGATACCAAAGAAAAACCATATGTAATATATTTGAGTGCAAGAAATTAATATTTTCCAAATAGAAGAATAAGTCAGAGAAACATAAAAGAACCGGGAGAAAAGCTCTGAAACATATAAAAGAAAAAAGGAGTGAAATGATATTTTACTGTTCCAGTAGCTCCTGCAAATTAAAGAATAAAAGATCTTTAAACTAAATGGAAACGATGGTAGAGATTATGACAAGAATATACAGAGTAGAAAAGACTATCAATTCAAATTTTCAATAAGTGTTTTAAAAGATGTTCAACCTCTTTTTTAATCAGGAAAAAGCTAATCAATGACTAACAATTTTCATTGATTATACTGGCAAATATGTTAAAGACTAATATCCAATGATGGTGAGGGCAATCAAAAGGAGCTCTCTCATGCATTTCCAATGCAAGTGCCAATCACAACAACCTTTTGGGAAACTAAGCTGGCAGAATCTAAAACTGACATGTGCATTCCACTATATTCAACATTCTCACTTCATAATAAAAATATGGAAAGAAAAGTCCCATTGTTTAAAGATTCCCTGCAGAATTCTCTGAAGGGATAAGAAATAAAAGGATCCTAAATGCCCACTAATAAGAGAATGACTAAAAAAATCATAGCACATCCATAAATATCTGATATTACACAGTCATTAAAGAAAAAAATCGATTTCTTTATAAGCATAATGCTCGGTAAAAGAAGCAAGTTTCAGAGTAATGTATATAATAGCATTTTTATAAAAACAGATTTTATGTATGTGTATGTATATATATATATATATATGCTTTCATATGCTTACATGGACATAGAAAAATTACTTGAAAAGATATCCATTATACAGTTAATATTTTTCCTTGTGGAGTGAGAGAAGGGAATGGAGAGAAGGGAGTGAGCACTTAGTTTTATCATGTGCTCTTTTGTGTCAACCATTGCCATGTGTAGTTTGTAAGGACAATCCAATAGAGTATAATTCTTGATTTTTACTGAAATAAGTGTACAATTCTTACAAATATTATAGAACACAAGGCTCAATTTCTTGTGGAAAAAAGGAAATTTTTCTCTTCTATTTCACAATTAATTTAGTGTCAATCCAATAGCAGATATTGAGCTCTACCAGAGTTTATGAAAACTTTAAAATTGCTAGGGAACCTTCAGCGGCAAGTAACACTTCCTTTAAGGGCATTTTAGCTATTTGGATGAGAGTTAACAGATTGTAGCTGTTGGAACATTGTGAACTAGTCTGAGTGATAAAGTGAAGCACTATAGTTCATGGCAATAAATGCCACCTGCAGTGAATTTATCAGTCAACTAATATTAAGAACATATTCGAAGGCACAGTATCATTTCTCAGTACTTGACATCCAGGCACAAAATATTTTCTAATGTTTATTAGCACCATATCAGTTGATAAAAAAGGTGGCTTTGCTGGTTTCAGAAGTGCTTTTCCCCAGGACCATAATACACTGCTGCTTTTGGCAATGTAGAACATGAGATTTTTGTAAAACTATAAAGTTCAATGCATTTACTGTATATTTCATTAAGTACTTACAGTCATAATATAGTGCGAGTCATGTACATTCATTAAAACATTAATTTTATTACATTGTTTCAATAGAAGAAATCAAAATAATCAGAATATTTTTTTAAATAAAAGGAAATAGTAGTTTTATAAAATTTAACATTCTGATTTGATGTTAATAGCTTCTATATTACCATTGTTTAATAACATTCCAAACTGTTCAATAACCAGAGAAAATATGTACAATTCTTATTAAATTAAAATATATCCCATAGGACAAAAATAGCAAATACTTTGAAAAAATGCTCTTCAAAACTATCTGTATGCTTAAAAGCTTAATTGAAAATAAATGTTGAAATGATATCTTGAAAGACAGTTTGGAACCTCATTCAGTTTGTATATTGACTGTGGAAAAGTGCTTGCTTTCAGACTTCCCTGTGCTTAGGCTGACTTTTCACACCATTCTTCTCATATTACTGATTAACTTGTGTGAATATAAATTTATGAATGTGTGCCTTGGTAGGTTATAACAGCTTTTCATACAGTATTTCTCTCTGGGCTTCAGATTCCTATTCTTTTTTTCATTTTCTTTCTGTTATGCCTCCAACTCCGTATACCAACATTTGCAGCTAAGTAAACTGAAACCTCTATTAGTGGCTGAAAATGTGCCTTCTGATCCACTCTTGTGCCAGAGATAAAGATTTTGCCCTACAATTTTTATTAATTTAAATAATTTTAAATTACTTCTGCTTGTCTCTTCTTCTATTCTCTCAATTGCTTGCTGAGTTTTACTTATGTTTCCTTGATTATTTGTATATACCTTATATTTCCTGGAGAAAATATGATCTAACTTACTCATTTTTCTTTTTATTGGCTTGCTTGCATTTTGTGAAATATGCTTGAGTAATAATAACTAATTATATAGATAGGAAGTATAAACCATGTTCAGGGCACCAAAAAATCCTTAAATAAATATTTATTTTCAGTTTACACACCACATTGTAGAATGACAGTTCAAATGCAAAGAAGTCCTTAGTGAACAAAAACGTTAATATTCCTGTCTTAGGTTTGAAGAAAAAAAGTGAGGAGTCCTAAAACATATACATTGATTAACTTCCCTAAATTCTGTTGCCTGCTTTTGGGATTGGACTATAATTTATTTTATTTTGTTTTTAAGATATCTTAATTGATACACCAATTATTATTTAGATATTAACTGAAACTCTACAAGTAAAAGCCCAAAACTACTCTGGTAAGTCCATAAGGAATCCGTTTTTCCTTTCTACTTATAAGATATATACATTTCAGTTTAATCAATTTACAAACGTGGAACTGAGGTTAAAAAAATAAAATACAGCCTCTAGTCATTTTCCTCAAAGAAAGAACCCCTCAGGGCAATCTGTCAGTTTACATTGCAGTTAAAAATTGTTTCAGAAGCATTGGCCTCCAAGTAATAAGCACATAAGAAAGTATAATATAAAACCTGTATCACAGAATTATTTTGATTTATATGAGTAGCACAGATAGAATTATCTAAGGGGATATGCAGTACAATTGAAATAAAACCAAAAAAATGCTAAATTTCACATTGTGTCTCACAATAGTTTGCAGAAAAGAGGGCTTGCTCAAGATGGTCATAAACTGACTTTAATGAAAGTCAGTAATTTATATACTGCATGTTGAACCATCTAATTTTTGTTTATGTTGATGTAATTGCTATGATGAAAGTGGGGGAAAAAGGACCAAACCACATTTTCAGAATATTAGAGTTTTATTTAGAGTGGTATTTTATTAAGTTAAAGATGAATAATAAATCGATTTGACTGGCCACTAAATCATTTTTTTTTAAATTTTACCATTTATATGCTTTATAATAAGGGACAACAGAGAGAAAGAACAATGGCAAACAATGAATGATGCTGTAAAGAAGGCTGATTACCACTGATAAGTCTCTTCTTTATTCTTCTCTGATTTTCTTATTCATAATTTAGGTTAATTTAGAAAGACTTGATATTATGTTATTGAATCAAAATTATGTCTATAAAAATGAGATTGCATGGATCAGAAGAAAAGTAGGAAATGTAACATAAATATATCCACAAACTCCTTTTCAACATCATAGTCAAAAACTCTCATTAAATATGAACTTCAGTACAACAAATAGATGAAGCCTACAGCAATGATGGAAACCAGGAAAGAATGATATTCACACAACAAATTTAATCAGTTTATACAATTGAAATTATATTCTACGATAAAAAAATGAAAAGTCCCTCAGAGATAGGCTCAGAACACACAGAACCTGCTGTGATGTTTCAAGATACCTAAAAAAATATGCTTTTAAAAATTCCATGAGATGAAAGGCTTAGTTTATAGTCCCAGTGGTTATATAACAGTCATGAAGCTCTTGGCCTCAACTAACAAAGCATGGAATTAAATAAGACAAAATATGTACAGGCATACCTTGTTTTATTGCACTTGGCTTTACTGTGCTTCACAGACATTGTGTTTTTTACAAATAGAAGGTTCATGGCAACCCTGCATTGAGCAAGTCTGTCAGCACTGTTTTTCCAACAGTACTTGCTCACTTCATGACTCTGTGTCACATTTTATTCATTCTCTCAATATTTCAAACGTTTTCACTATTATCATATCTGTTATGGTGATCTGTGATCAGTGATTTTTGATGTTACTACTGTGAGTCACTGAAGGTTCAGATGATGGTTAGCATTTTAAAAATATTAATTATTTTTAATTAAAGTATGTACATTGTTAATTGAGTCATAATGCTACTGCACACAGGCTACAGTATGGTATAAACATAATTTTTATATGTACTGGGAAACCAAAATATCCATGTGACTTGCTTTATTGAGATATTTGCTTTATTACTGTGGTCTGGAACTAAATCCACAATATCTCCATTGTATGCCTGTAATGAGTTCAATAAAAATCAGCATAAACAACTATTTAGGAAGACTTTAATAAATCACTCTGTCTTTGAAAGAAAATGTAATCTAAAATGCATAAGTATATATCTTAGGGTAATATAATTCATTAGACTTTTTGATGCTATAGATATATAAATTAACATATAGATATGTAAAATGAAGTAGTTATATGAAATGATTTATACAATCTTTGGCATATAAATAAAGGACACAATTTTTTACAATAAAATTTAAAACTAATTCTGCAATCATTTTCCAAATTAATGTGAAAACAACATTTAAAGGCCACATTCCTTAAACTGCATTGCAATAAAACTAGAATTCAATGATTGCACGATTAATTATAAATCACCCAAAGTTATCAAATAATAAGTATAGCTGAACAGATCAATAGCCCAGAGAAAATTCAAAATAGTTTAATATATTTAGATCAAATAAACTTTCAACTTCTTGGCTTACTTTTTTAGTTAGCTGTAACTTTTACAATATACCCATGTAAATAGTTCAAGAGCACTAAAACAATTTAAGAAGTGTTCCAGTTAATTTATGAAATGATCTAAATCCCACCTTTATTGGAGAGCAAGAAAAAGTAAACTGAACACCAGCCTTGTTTATCTGCAGGGTTTGAAACGGAACAGTGAGGAGATTGGTACAGCTTGAATCACTTCTACTCTTAGGAATATGCCCCTGACTACTGTGTGGAGGATAGTGAATACAAGAGTTTGGGGGTGCGGGGGGGAAGCTGTTAAGGTCATGATGTCTGGAAGCAAGATGGTAGCAGTAGAAGTCATTGGATGTGGTGGGTACTGGATATATTTTGAAGATAAACCTAATTTGATTCTTTAAATAACTGAAGGTGGAGTGTCAGAGAAGTAAGGGGCCAATGTCTTTCCATGGCTTAAAGTCTAATTTTATTATAAACTATGGGCTGTGCACTTGCTTGATCAAACTCAGCTCCTCTTCTCTTTGCCTGGAGCATTAGACCCCAGCTTCACTCTCCTTTCACTTCCCAGATTGTGCCCTTAAATCTTTGGCATAATATTTCTCAAATGTTTTTCCTTAGTTCTTGTCCTGGCTGTTTTTGTCGTTGTGGAATCATATTGTAGATCTCAGCTTAAATTTGCTCTTTCATAATGACTTCCATGAACATTGTGCTAAAGTGCAAGTCCTCTTACTCTCTTCTACATTCCACCAAAATCATTCTGTATTGCAACACATTATTTGTTTTCTCTGCAATACTTTACATTTTGGAATCATTTACTTATAGATTTGATTTCTTACCTTGTTTTTTCAGTCTCACTGAAATTCAGTAAGTTTCATAAAGGCAGGAACTAACTCTGAATTAACTTCTAACGCAAATTGGGCACATGCTGAGAACTTGGCTTATAACTGGGCCTCAGAAAACATGTAAACAAATGAGTAAATGCAAACAAAATTGGAAAAATAACATATCTTCCTGATATATTAAAAAATAGTTAATTATTAATAGGATAATAAATTACTTTGTGAAAGAGAAATTTTATTTTAGTTAGATCATAGAACTCATATTTAGCTATGAAGAAATAGAAACACACGAAGCCATGTCAGGATGTGACAACACTGCCCCTCAACTGGATATCTTTCACTATCCCCTCATATACACCATCTTCTGTGTCCTGCAAGGTCAACCCAAATAAACAACATTAAACGTTCCTTTATCCTAAGGCTTCCTTTTAGGTTTATCCAAAGTTGAATACCTGCAGAGGTTATAGAGGAGGTAGGAGAGTTAAGTTGGTGAGTATATTCCCTTGGTTTGCTGCATTATGGTTACTCCACACTGATTGCATTTCTTAATACACTCTGTCTCCAGTCCTGCTAACTGCTTTCTCCCTTGTCTCTGTAGCATAAAGGCAGGATTAGCACCCCTTTCTTATGAGGCCTAGAACTTCACTCTATCATGCTGTTTTCTTAACCCTCACCCATATATTTTTAAATAGTCTCTGTATTACTGTTTTAATTACTCAAATTTAGTGTGCTTTTTTACCCGTGCCAGGACCCCAACCAAAAAAACACTATTAAAACTATTATGTTGCAAATTATGTAACCTCTAGATATAAATAGTCCAGCATAGGAATCAGAAATAAAAGGTATAAGGGTTGAAAATAGAAATGATACAATTATTACATATAAATGACAGAAATATTTATTAAGCAGAATTGAATAAAAAGTTTTATAAGAACTTTAAGCAGTTCAGTAAGAAAATACACATATAATATAAAGTTTTCCCTACATATTTTCCAAGTTTTATTGAGTGCATCACAGAAGATAGGGACCTTACCAAGCTCTTTGCCTCATAAAAACTCATCTAATCCATACCACAACTCAATGAGATTATTATTATTATTGAAATGTTATCTTAATTTTATGGAGGAACTAATTTATACTCAGAGATTAGGTAATTTTCCCTACCTGAAAAGCAAGAGGATCAAGATCTGAGCCCAGACAGTCTAGAGATGGATAACTGTACTCGTTACTTCCATACAGTACACAAGATTAATCATCTAGAAAACATAAGGGAATATAAGTCCTCTCAAACTAGTATTTTAATACAAAAAATAGATATAAACCTGTCAAGAAATGTTGCATATCTTTTCTAAGAAAATTACACAATTTTATCTAGAAAAACAATTAAAGATTAATAAATGAAGAGTCAGTATGTTATTAACTGAGAAAACACATTTTTATAAAGAGTTCAATTCTCCCTAACTTATTTAATAGATTAAAACAAAATCAATTTAAGCTCACCCTGGGATATTTTCACCCCAAACTTGACCAATGATTTTAAGGTTAATGTGGAAGTATAATTGGGCAAGAATATACATCAAACACTCAAACAAAAAGAGAGTATTATCAAGAGGCTTGCCAGACACTAAGATATAGTATAAAGACATAATAATTAAAGTGTAATCCACATGGAGAAAATTAATAAAAAGAAATAGACCATATTACATTTAAGTATTTAATGGATAAAGGAAATGTTTAAGTCTCTGGAAATTTTTCAATGAAAAGTCTCTAGCTTAGCTAAATGAAAACTAAGGTGGACACCTACTTAACCAAATGCTAAAAAAAACTTCTGAATATATCTGAGAGTTAAATATGAAAAAATAAATCAATAAATAACTAAAGAAATCAAATAAGATTATTAATATTATTTGTTAGTGGGAAGGAATTTCTATGCTCAAAAAGAACGTATATACACACATGCACAAACTATATGCATATATATTTTTCTATCATTTGAGGCATTTATAAGCCAAAGTATTATTGTAATATTGTGCAAATAATGCACTTAATAAAGAAATACATATGACAGATAAAAGGCTAATTTTCAAAAGATATGATTTTTAAAATTAAAAGAAGACTCCTCAAAATAAAAATGGACCAATGACATGAGAAACCAGTTCAGAAAATTAGATTTAAATTTCAAATGTCTAGATTGAAAATTCCATATTTAGCTAGTAAGCAATACATTAAAATTAAAATGAGCTGTATCTTTTATACAAAATTGGCAAAAATTAAAGATAATGACATTACATCATTAACAAGAGGATAATGGATGATGCTTTCTAATATGTAACACATAACCAAGCTGTCTTCATATCTGAACTATTACTATTTTGAAAGTGAGTCCCTGAGAGTTAAAGAAACATTTCTTAGACTACTTAGTAAGGAGGAACATAACAAGTGTAGAAACAAAAGTTTCTTTTTAATTTTTTTAATACCAAAACTCATGTTCTTAACCATTATGTCTTATACTGTTTAATATTTTCTCAGAAAATTCTATTATAATGCACCAAAATGTCAACATCCTTTTATTAGGAGAGGAGGGAAGATAATAACTGGTGAAATAAAAATATGTATTTCATATTATGTTTATAAAAAATTTAGGATGCAAATTTAAAATTTTATTGTTATCTAAACATTATAAATATAATTGCCCAGAAGTAGATATTATCATATGTTTTCAACTATGATTAACTTGGATGGCAGAAATATAGGTTTAAATACTGATACTTTAAAATACTGTTTTGGATCTTTTCTATAATAAGCATATAATGCTTAAAACATTTAACAAAAACTGATACTTTTAAAATTTTATTTTTAAATTTAAATGTGTAGATTAACGTGGAGGAGTCACTATACATTTCTAAGTAGAACATGCTTCAGCCTAAGGTAATACCTGTATGGGTTTAAATTTTCAAGAGCTGTTTGAATAATTTTGGCTGCACCCCAAGCACAGGAGAAGGGCGAGGGGAAGCAGCAAGATCTTCACGAAAGTATTTATTGACCTTTACAAGAGCAGTGACACCATCAGGTGAACAGAGATCTGGCAGCTTCTAAATATGTTTGCATCAATGAGAATTTCACCAAAATTATGAGGTTTCATTATGATGATTCTGACAGCTGTGTGAACTACAGGAATCTCTTCTACCCCCATCTTTCATGTTCTAGCCTCATTCTTCTCCCTATTCTTCCATAGAGCTTTGGCTTGACATTTAAAACTTTGAACTAGTAAAGTTTATTTTATTTTCCCAATCTTATATCTCATGACTACAGGAAAAGAAACAGCTACTAGAGCAGCCATCTCATGATTCTCCAAATATTCTATAGAAAACTTTGTCATTTACCTCTCTTTCCTCCTTTAGCTCCTAACATTCTAACAATTTTTCAAAGTCAAGATGTAATGCTACTTGTTTAATATTTCCTTCTGATTTTGATAACTTTAGTATATCTGCCCTCCTAAAATAAGTAGAGTATAATCCAATATATGAAATATTTAATACAAGATTCAATAAGGTTAAAAACAGTTTTGAAAAATATTTTTTTAAATATGCTGGAGAATCTCACATTAAATAGGAACAACAGAAACATAAGCTAATGAAGTAAAAAAAGTACTAATTATTGTTACACTCTTTATTATACCTCCCTGATTTCTCTTTAGGTCTTTTCAACCATATTTCTCAAAAATAGTATTGGGTTGGCCAAAAAGTTAATTTGGGTTTTTCCATAAGCTGTTACAGAATGAATTTTTGGCTAATCCAATATTTAATTGCTGCCTCCATTTCTTACATACACAATCTGTAGGAAACTCCAAACTAGATCAATTCATTTTCCTCACTTTAATTAAAACAGTACTTGAAAAAGTTAACCAAAGAAAGCTTTTCTAAACTTTCTATGTTATGTTCTGTCTCAGTAGAATTTGATACAATTGATGACTCCTTCCTTCTTTAAACTCATTTTTTCCTTGATTTTGGTGACACTTCCACTTTCATTATGGTTAATCACCATCACATCCAAAGAATAATTGTTCTCGCCACAACCTCCAGTTACTATACCCTTAACTATTACCTACCCTGACTCTTTCCCAAGGCAGTCTCTTCCAAGCACACAACTACAGTTTCCACATATAAGTCAAAGATTACCATTTTATCTTCAGCTAAGATTTCTTCACTGAGCTTCAGATTTATATCCACTGTTCTTGTGATGTCACCACTTGCATGCTTCAAAACATCTCCAAACTAACAGGTGAAGAATTGAAATAATGATCTCCCCTCTTTCTTCCCCTGAACCAAATCTCTTCTATTGTTTCTTGTCACAGTGCTCTTATATGAGCCAGAAACCAACGTGTCAAATGACTTTCCTTCTTTTCCCCATATCTGATATATAAATTATTCTGTTAGTATTATCTTCTAATTATATGTTAAATCCATTTTCATCTCTAATATTAAATCCAAATTTCAGTTAATTTTGCTCATGCAAATTGTTGTTTATGCACTCTCCTTGTTTCTGCTCTAGGTTCAGCTACCTTCACACTTTAGTATAATGCTGTGTTTACAAGGTCTTCTCCAGTCATGCACAACTTCTGATTAAAGTAGTGCACGTTGTGTTTTGAACATCTTTAGGGGGCATTCTTCACTCCATAATCTTATTAGTTTAAATAGATACTTGGCAATTTCCTAGCAGATGTCAGTAAAGTGTCATGAAGAAAGAAATCCTTTTGCTGATTTACACAAAGTCATTCTATGGTCTGGTAAGAGAACACTTACCCTTCACTCTCTTGCTTAAAGTCATTCAACTCCTCCTCATTTATTTGAGGATTAGATATACTAAATATACACTAGATGTTCTCACACATGGGCTGACTCTGCCTTTCAGTCCTCCTTTATTCTATACCACACTCTCCTTATTATCTTTGCTCAGTCATCCTGACTCTTTTCAACTCCATGAAGCATTACAGGCTCTCCTGCCACACAACTTTTTCACCTTTTATTTCTGTTCATGGAGTGCTCTTCCCTCTGCATTTCCTCAGTTAACTCCTAATCTTTCTTCACATCTCAGCTCTGCTTTTTTCTTCCCAGGAAATATTTTCCCAGGAAAATATTCTCAAATCTTTTATCTAGGTCAAATTCCTCTATTATGTTCTCTGATTGATCCATGAACCTCCTTACTCATAATATTTAGCATAGTTATAATTTCAAAATTTTCTGTAATGATTTGATTAACATATGGTTGGAGGAGTTAATCAAGAGGACATGACCACTGGTTGACCCACAAGCTGGACTCAGGCAATCAGAGGCTCCTCACTCCCTCACCTGTCCTTGGAATTCTGCCTACAATTCCCACAGTGGGAGCTGTTCCAAGGATACAGTCTTGAGAGAGTAAGGTGTTGTTGTGATCATCAGGACTGAATATGTGACCAAACGGGTTAAGACCTCTATGGAAATTTTTTTAATTGAAGTATAGTTGATGTACAATATTATATAAGTTACAGATGTACAATACAGTGATTCACAGTTTTTAAAGGTTATACTCCATGTATAGTTATTATAAAATATTGGCTATACTCCCCATGTTGTACAATATATCCTTTATATATAACAGTTTGTACCTCTTAATCCCCTACCCATATAGTATCCATCCCTGCTTCATTTTCCCCACTGATAACCGCTAGTTTGTTCTCTATATCTGTGAGTTTACTTCTTTTTCCTTATATTCACTAGTTTGTTGTACTTTTTAGATTCTACATATAAGTGATATATATAGTATTTGCCTTTCTCTGACTTATTTCACTTAGCATAATACCTCCCCCCCAAGTCCATTCATGTTGCTGCAAATGGCAAAGTTTCATTCAAGGATCTGGTAGTTGTGTGTAGAAATCTACTCTTCCTGCTGCCACCCAAGACAAGCCTCATTGTTTATGAAAATTGCCACCTACCAATCTGGAATGGTATTCCTCTTCTTCAGTCTCTTCCTGTCCTCCTTGTAGGGAAGATAGTTTCAAATTACACCAAGGGAGCTCCCTAGAAGGTTTTGAAACAACACATATGTATTCTCTACTAAACTGGAACTTGATAAGTGATAGCGACCACATTAGTTTTGCACAATTTGGATCTCTAATTCTACCTCAGATCCATGCCCCTAGTAGGTTGGAAGGAAGAAAGAAAGGATGAAAGGTAAAAAATTTGTACCTAAAAACTGTTGGTGGCATGACCAATGGAGATGAATAATTGAATTGTGTGGAAGGTTTTATTACATGTTTTCTAAAAATGATGGCATTGTTTGCAGGATGGATATTTCTGCTAAAATTTAGAGTATAGAGAAAACAAATAAGTAAAGATTTAAATTTAATGGGGTTTATAAAGTAATTTTATGTTAAAAGCATGATAAACAATTTAGAAAGAATTCCTAAAACATAAAAATTGAAACTTTTTCAATTGTACATAATGTATTTTGAAGTTTTGTAAAAAACATGTTATTGACAATAGACTGTCTTTAACTACTTAACACATTAAATATGTTTCACACATTTTCCATTCAGTATAATTTTTTATATAAAGTTTCCTAGCAAGAATTTTCATTAAAATTTTACACTTCAGTAACTGAAACTTTAATAACAGGTGAATATATCTTATCTATTTTGGTTTCAGAAAATTAGTAAAAATGTTATATTTGAATAATACTCAATTTTGGTTAATGATATAAGCATTTAACATGTCTGTGACTTAATTTTTCTTTATTGTGAGTAAATAATTTGTTAAAAATAAGAGTTATTCAAATTTATTTTATAAAGTAGGTTTCCTTTGGATTTAAATCTTGCAAAATTAGAAAGATGGGATAAATTCATTAAAGGAATTAATAGGATTTCTGTTGGCCAACAAGATAGATGGTACATTCATACAATCTTCCAACTGTTCAATAAATATATATAAAAGGTATATATACGTATGTATGTGTATACATATATATGTATATGTATATATATACACACTATATGCTGTGTCTCAGACTAGCAGCAGTAGTTAGGACACAGTCCTTGCTCTCACAGAGCATACAGTTTCATGAAAGGGACAGATTTTAAAACTTACAACACAATATCTAGTTATGAGTGTGAAGATAAAATGCTACAAGTGTATATGAAAGAGATTTCAATTTTTGGATTCCAAATAAGGATTCATTAAAGGAGAGATAAGAAGAAGGAAAAGGAACTGATAGAAAGAAACTACTGGAGGTAGATGTAATGAAATCAATCAAATCTTGTTTTAGAGAAGACTAAGGAAAATATATTTAAATAAATGTTATGTATGAGAAACAGATGGTGGTTTCTTTGATACTAATGTATGGTTTAAGGAGAAAGCTAGTGAGAGGTGAAGCTGGAAATTTGAAATAAGAACCAGATATTGGCTTTGATTTACAAATAGAAATGTTTTGTTTAATTTGTTAATGATTCATAAACAGAGATTTTAGAAGGGAATTATAGCAAAATGCATCTTTCTTTTAAAACTATAATGATGATGGCCCTATAAAACACGGACAAAATGAGAAGAAATAAAAATAAAAGTATAGTAAGAGTCTCAAATTTGATCAGAAACATACTGACCAATACCAGAATTGTAAGAAGGAATTTCATAGCATTTCTAGACATCATAACCTGAGAATTAATAGGTCTCTTTGGGAAAAAAAATAATCATAATCTTGAAATTTTGAGTCAAGATGATGGAATAAATGCTTGTTAATTTTTATTCAACAAATATTTATTATGCATAAAAACATTCCAAGCAATCGTTTGGGTCCTGGAAATACTATAGTAAACCAAAAAATACAAAAAGCCCTGCCAGGGAGACAAATAGACTTCCATTCTAGCCAGGGAGACAAAAAGACTAACAATACACACAAAATATATTAAATGTTGGCTCGTGATAAAAAAATTAAGAAAAAAATAGTAAGGCAGGGCTTCCCTGGTGGCGCAGTGGTTAAGAGTCCGCCTGCAGAGGCAGGGGACATGGGTTCGTGCCTGGTCCGGGAAGATCCCACATGCTGTGGAGCGGCTGGGCCCGTGAGCCATGGCCGCTGAGCCTGCGCGTCCGGAGCCTGTGTTCCGCAATGGGAGAGGCCACAACAGTGAGAGGCCCGATTACGGCAAAAAAAAAAAAAAAAAAAATAGTAAGGCAGGGAAGTAGACTAGGAAGGGGAAAGGGTGAAATATTTGATACCAAGAGAAGCCTCAATATATAAGTCAAAGTCAGATAAGGGCTGAAGGAAGAGAGAGAATAATGCATGAGGCTGACTGGGAAAAGCTCATTCCAGAAAATAGGGAGAACTTATGCCAAGACTCTGAGGAAGGAGGCAACATGGTGGATACATTGCAGGTGTCTTTGGGAAGGCATTAGGAGACCAGTGGTCTGTAGAGAAGTGATTGGGAAGGACAGTGGTGAAGTCAGAGAGAGAACAGGGCGTAGGTCATACAGGGACTCATGGGTTTTTTGTCTGAGTGTGATGGGAGCCATTGGAAACTTTTAAGCACAGCAGTGACATGATCTGAATTATATTTTAAAAGGATCAC